>NC_071475.1:22141250-22474375 GCF_028500815.1 Rissa tridactyla
TTTTACATTTACACTAGAGCTATTGCCAGAATTGCTACATTGGCCTGCAGTCAGTTATTTAGCAAAGATCTCGGCTGAGTTGTTACCATTAACTGCAGAATAAGTTTCAAAATTACTATTACAAAAGTTTATTATGACAGGTCCTGAATTTAAAATAGGAAATAAGCAAACATTGAAGAATCGCTTTGAAAGGTTCAGGTTTTTAACAATGGTTTTAAAGTATTTTTCATTATCAAGGCAATGCAAAATAATTTCCAAAAATCCTATGGAAGCTTAATTAGTAATTCCTAGCTTCTCGTTTGTTGGGTTTTTTGGGTTTTTTGTTTGTTTTTTTTTAAATTATTTGGATGTTTGCGCTTAAGAAACGCTATTGCAAGCAAATTCTACACTTCCTTCCCATGATTAGCTTGCCAATTGATCTTGATTCTGTTTTGCAGGCTTCTTGGAGTATTAGCTATGATGTGAGCTTGCCAATTGTCTTGAACTGGTTAATTGTTTTTGTGATGCAGAGAAGAACATTATGGGATGATGAATAAGAGACCCAAGAGGGCTCCTTACAGTTTCCTTTGGGCACTGCCCAAAGACTTGTTCTTTGGGTCTGCCTCATGTGATCAGGCTGGCTAACTTTACCCAGTTAAATCGGGTGCGGCGCATTTATTATGTTCATAACTTCTTGTTTAGTTTGGTGTTTTTTTACAGTAATCCACTATCCCAATACCTTGTATAAAATATACACTTGAAATCATCTCACTGGTTTAGGTTTTACTCGGGCTAGATAGGATAAAACATCAGATTATACAAGTTACTTTCAGACATAGGTAGTGACATTTGAGGAATTATTTTCTTAGAGCAGGATTACTAATTTATTAAGAAATAGTTATTACAGCACAGGTGGCGTAGGCAGGAATTCTTGACGGTGCTTGAAGAAGTACTGGAAAACCCTTCAGTATCAAGAACCTATTTTTCCTCCAACAAAGATATTTTCTTGTAGACATGTTGTCTTGAAAATTTTTGGCAATGAAAATCTTAATCCAAAAATAGAATATCAAAAATACATATTTTCCCACAAACATACCTTCATGTTTTAATTTATATTAAAAAAAAAACACCTAGCACACTAATGTCATAGTTCACAGTAACGGATCCCATTATGAAATGAGTTTGTGTCTAACAGTCTATAATTGTTTTCATTGTTCTGTGCATTGGAACATGGTATCTGTAAAATTTTTAATGAGTCACAGTTTTGTTAAGAAAGGCATTTTTTAATGCAAGAAAAGAGTTACATGCAGTACAGCGGCCCTCTGAGCTGTACATAATATGCTGTTTCATCCTTCATGATGTAATACTGAGGATGTGGAAGTCATGTGCATTTCTTGCCATTCTTTTTTGGGTCACCAGAGTGCCAATTTTGAGTAGGTGAGAGATCAAATGAAAACCCAGAAAACTGCTGTCTGTATACTTTATCAATTCTGTTTTTAAAAGATAAAAATATTACCATCAGCGTTCTTTTCCTTTACAAAAATATCCATAAAACAAAATTTGTGCAGAATAGGTGGAGTAATGTTAAGATAGGCTCTAGTTTTAAAATATTGTGAAATAGATAGAATATCTTTAATCTTAGTAGAGGCTAATGGTGTTCAGTATGATTAGACTAATTGCAGTGGTGGATTAAGGCAGGGATCAAAGGCAAATGTGGGACTTTGGAGGCCCAGCAGAGAAGAGATTTGGGAAAAAGTGAAAAAGCTGCCCATAATGAGTATCAGGAAAGGGAAATAATTAATTAATTAAAGGGAATTTTGAAGGAAGGCAGAGGGAAGATTGGCTAAGATTCTCTTGGTTTTCTTTATTTATTTAGCCCTTTTTATGTTTGCCGAAGAAGATATTAAAAAGCAGGGCAATTCTTTAAAAATACAGATGTTTGAATTTCTTTCTCAAAGTTTAAAGTTTATTGTTGGAACCTTCTTGATTTTGAATTCTTCTCTCTGGTCTCTTATGAGATTTTCAGCTTTTCTTGGTTTAAGATATGCTGACAATGCCATAACGTGGTCTTTCACTGTATTTTGGCATTCCTACTCATTGTTCTTTTTCTGCCCAAGTTTGTTCTGTTTTTTAAATCTAGCCTTATTTATTACTCCTTTGAGAACAGGAACTGTCTGATATGCTAACAACAAGTGACAGCTTTCCTGTCACTAAGGACAGGAGAACAGGCAGTGAATATTGCTGAAGTCTGAGGTAAGTTTAGAATAACAATAACTTGTACATACACTAAATTTGATATACTGTAGTGTGACTACATTCTCTGACGCAGGCTGTGCAACAGATTCCTGTCTCCTCCCCCGTCCACTAACAGGAAGGCACAGCACAATGTTATACAGCATGTGGCAATTTTAAATTTCTGCTGAAGCTTGACCCTTAGACAGGAGGGTGACTCTTTTGTTGTCACTGGTGAAATAACTGTACCATGAATCTCCTTATAATGTCAGAATGAATGGATTTAAATTTAAAAAAAAAAAAAAAAAAAAGGTTGGCAGAGAGGAAAACAGTAAGAGACAGCAGGACCATCTCTCCCTTTCCTCCCCAAATCTGCATTTTGAAGGGTAGAATAAAGGGAGGAAAAGGTTTGGGGTGAATAGGGTGAGAAACCCAATGTAAGAGGGAGAGACAAAGTAGAGAGAAACTAATTTTCCTGGAGGAAAAGCAGAAAAAAGCAGGAGAAAGAAGAAATTGATGCAAGTATGGTTGCCACTTTCCTGACAATTACTCCAGGAAGGGCTAATGAATGCAGTAATTATACCTGGCAGTTACTCTGTGGGAGAAAGGAATTCTTTGGAGTTCAAAACGGTAAGAGTGCTCATTTAGTTATGAATATGGAAATCAAATAAAGACAACGTAGGCTAAATACTATATAGCACCGTTTTCTGATTCCAGTATGCCATATAAACTGTTGTGTAGTCCTCAAAGAAAGCATCTTCTGAATAAGAATTTCTGAAATGAAATTGGAGGGAAAAAAATGGAAAATCTACTGCAGATATGAGTGCATTGGGAATAGATACTGGGAGACCCCATAGGGCTTTCCTCCCTTAATCTTCTGTGAGCCATTACTCATAACAGCTTCCCTTATGCCCTTTGATGCTGTACAGTCCATCTGAAGAATGGTCAGTTTTCCTCTACAACCATAGGGCATGTGGATTATTTAGCTCATAGAAGCTGGGGGTGATTTTGAGTTGCATATTGTATCCAGTGTATTGTTAGCTATTCTCAGAGCAGGAGATGAGATAAATAGTAAGCAAGCAGTTTCCAGTTTGCTATACTATTGCCATCTTTATATTGTGGACTTTTGAATCAGCAAAATACTTCCTCTGTTTTCATATAACACAAAGATAGATAGGTAGATGTCTCTGATTGATGTCAGTTACAGGAATTTGATAATTTTACTTGCTTTGTCTGAGTTTCAAGAATGTAACGTGTATCTTAGAGTTTTCCATCTCTGCAGTTTCTTTTTGCACAGATATAATATTTCACAGAAATGAAGTGTGAGTTTGGGAAAAACAGTTCAGTACATTTTAAGTTAGTGCTCAATTAAACAGTGTACAAAGGAAATGCAGGTTTATGAGAGTTCTAGAGTCTTATTCACGTTTACACTGATGCTAACGCCTTCAGAGTTGCATGCTTCCCTTTGCTGAAAGCTAAGAATACCTACTACATGTATTGCCAGCTTGCAGGCAGAAAGTGGGACCACGTTTAGGAAAAAAAGCTGATACATAATTAAATAACTCGGTGAATTTGAGGAAAAACAAAACAAAACCCCAAAGCAATCATGTTCCCTAGTCTCAGAGAAATCTAATTGAACTCAAAGATCCATATTAGTAAATTAAAAAGTGCTGTAACTTGGGCACAGGCTCAGGAACTGGTTTGTTAAATGGTTAAATTCTTAGAATTGTCCCTGGTCCAGTTTTAGCTCAGCCAACTAACAGCCATTCACTTTCCAGAAATACTTCGGGAGTTAGCATGGACCATGGACCATTTGCACAGGCCATTGACATATTGCCACCAAGTTCTGATGCCTAAGAGAGTTTGATAATGTGAGTGGAAGAAATATGACCAGAGTGAAAGTCCTGGTATTCTTTAGTTTGTTAGTATAGCTGAAACTGAATGAGTTTTAATGCCTCTCAGATTTGTTAAATTTCCTTTTAAGTTTCTTCCTGCCTACAGACCAAGATGAGCTGTTTTTAATGTTCCATTTGTAGACTTTTAGCTACAAAAAAATTTGATAATTTATAACCTCTGCACCTTTGTAAGTTTGAAAGCTGGTGGCACTCAAGAAAGAAATCGAAGGTGTACAGATGGCATATTATGGAAAGAAAAATCTATGTAAGTCATTGTAGTCTATATTGTCTGTCCATTTGGCTGTCTTATAAATAAATAAAAGGACATATAACGTAAAGGCCAAAATCTTTTAAAATACTCCTAAAATTTTTTTCTAACCTCTGGTGAAGGATCAAGTTGTTATCGGAGCTTGTTTTGCATGATGGCAAAATTCCCTATTTATACATCTTTCCTGAGCAGATGTTAGTAAAATAGTCATTACTCTGAAAAATATGAAAAATATTTTGAAATTTTTACTGTCCTATTGTCTGCTCCAAGAACTATAGATAACTACCACTGTAACTCACCTTTATATAATACATTACAACTTGTTTGCTCTGAAAATTCCTTTTGGCTCAAGTGAAAGTACACAGTACAAACAAAGTTATGAAATGTGTACACAAGGTGTGAGAGTAGATGGTTATACTTGTGTATAACTTCATGGTTCTGATCCTTCAGGGTAGTCACTGCTATCTGACCTTTATGCTCACCATCTCATTGATTTGAAGGGGATTACAAATGAATATTAGGGCCAAATCAGACTGACTGATTTTCCCCAAATAGTGTCAACAAATAAGTCATGGATTTTTATTTTTTATTTTTTTATTAAATAGAAAGCACAGAATCTGTTTAGATGAACACGTATTTTAAGACTTGAAGATTTGAGAGCTAAAATATTCGACAACAGGACCGCTATTTTGAGCCTCATTTCTGTTGTAAAAGTTGATAAATATTTTGACTGTTGAAATCCTTTCAGCTGTGTCACTATCGATTCAATTAAAGGAGCAGAAAATACCATGTCTTGTTAAGACTTAACAAAGACACAGCAAAAACCTACTATAGGTAATTAAACAGATGAAGCATTCAAGAAGAAATATAGAGTAAGTTAACATTTTTTCAAGAGGATGAGGCACGAACTTACTAATAAACATACGACAAAGCACAATATAAGGTGGACACTTTAATATTTTAACTTCAAATAACTGCTTGGCAATCTCAGAAACAGCATGTAGAGAAGGAAGTTCTGTTTACCTTTGCAAGAAGGACATTGTCTTGAATATGGGAAACTAGAGATGGGGGAAAGCACTGCATGAAAATTATTTATACAGGAAAAATACCCCAGGGCTCCTTAATCCTTTACATTATTCTTAATTAAGGACTAATTTTTAAAGTACCTTTATATAAACAAACCATTGTCATTTTTAACCCATCCCAAACTGGATTAAGTGAGCACCTTGTTACATGCGGTGTACTCAGCCGCTCGACCACAGCTAAACTGGATCAGGAACAGTAATCCAGAAATGCAAAGTTCCGTAAAATCACTTCCTGTTTTCCGAATCTTGAAGGCATATTTTTTCAAATTGCTCCACCTTGGAAAATCTTAGCTAAAACAGGAATTAAACCATAAAAAATGGATATCTGGTGTGTTTATATCAAATCAAAATTTTCAAACGTAAATAATTTGTAATGAAGGTAGGAGTAGCACAGAAGGACAAATAAAGGAACTAATGTGTGTGTTATCCTGGCTGTTAAAAATTACTATTCTGTCCTTATACAAATTGCTCTTTGAACGGTAGAAACAATTAAGTTAGTTTCCTATAGATATGTCTTTTAGGAATTTTTCATTAGGATTTTCTGATATTTATTACAGGGTGAGCTCAATCTGTTCCTCTTTCAGTGGTGACACTAGCAACAATTTAGGCATATTTTGTTAAAACTCCTCCACATCATTGTAGTTAGTTCTGGCTGAAACAAGACAATGTTTTCCAAAGCTCTTGGGGGTGAAGAGGAAGAGACCAACAAAGACATAAGCCCTGTTTCTTTAGGATCACATTTATCAAATGAAAAATTAGTCTTTTAATTGTCATTGTTTGAATCAATCCATTAAATATTGATGTTTTTATAATATGGTTCAAATTGCACTCGAGTCTCAATTTTAAAGTATTCTGCGTACCTGTGGGATGTGCTGGCCAGCTTTAGGAGCCACTGAAATATGGAACTTCTAAGAAAGACCTTTCAGAATGACGCTATTTCTTAGTTAATATTACTACAAGGAACTAGAAGCACCAGAAATCCCACAGGCAAATATGTTCCCTTTTGGCAAATTAATCATGGCTTCCAGAGCAGAAGGCACAGAAAAGCATCTAAACATTTTCAGTTTATTCTTAATTGCTTTGTCAGTCTTTTGAAATTTCCTTTCCTCTGTATTTGAACCACCACGTCTTATTCAAAATTGTTCCAAATTATAAATTCATATAGCCTGAAACTTTTTCAAGAGAATAAAAAAGCAGTTTGTGGCCTCCAGGAGAGTAAATTCCAGGGTTAATTTATAACTAAAGCAAATGTATGTATAAAAAGAAGAAAAGCTCCATAAGAAATATGCTAACAAATGACAAGAAAAAAGAGGCTTGATAAAAGATATCAGAACTTGTTTGGCATCAGTGATTTTATGACTGAGGAATTCAGTTATAGGTGTGTTAGGAGTACCAAATCACAATTCTTTAAATTACTAATGGGAGACAAAGCTCTTTATCATGGTCTAAATGTGAACATGCAATGTTCAGTCCTGCCCTCTGTAAATAAACTTTTAGTACTTACAGTATGCATCTGCACTGAGAGTCTGTGTCACCAGAGTTGAAAAAGATACATGATTTCTGTTGAATCACTTTTCAAACATGACTGCTGATACACTCTTCTATTAGAAATGCTGGTAGCCAACAGATCTCTGCCTGCAAGTTTGTAATGTTCAGTCATTTTTTCCTTCTATATTAGCATTTTTCTAGAATCTCGGTAGATTGTCTGCAGAAAAGTTAGGTATATATAAGTGCGCTCTACAGTGATAGGCAGTAAATCACATCGGCTTGGATTTGTTTACTCCGTTGTTAGACACGTAAGTTTCATAGAGGTCTTTAACCGGTGATGTTGATAATGATTTTGTACTTACCCAAGAGAGACTGATTAGCCTCAGATCAATTGCAAATTAACTCCTGCAGTCTGCCTATGATCGAAGTTGGTTTTAAGGCTGTCTGCTGCTTACTTGTTGGAGTAGTAAACCCGTATCTCTTGTCAGTCATTGAAAGAGGAAGGGCTGTTTCTGGAAATGCAAATTTAACTAATAGGGACATCCCCCTGTTAACAGCTGTTGCAGGAAAATGTAAAGGACTGTATTTTGTTTTCATGGCCACATTACAGCAGACAATATGCATCACTGCTACGAAAAGAACTGCAGACCAATGAAACTGGTAAAGTTGGCTGAAGATGTTTTAGGAATCATTTGAATATTTGTATTGTTTTGTTGGACACGTCATTGCTATGACATCCAAATATGATCATGATGAATTTATATTATACTGCGTTACTTTATATTATAATGTGGCATCATTATAAGAACATTATGTGCACAATGCCTACTCAAAGTACTAAGTCATCAGACTACTTATATGAAAAGATTAAAAAAAACAGTATTTTATTTTATTTCATTATGAGTTTCTTTTCTTCTTTTGGTATGTTTGCATAGCAGAGGCTTAATGCGTAAAACTTTTACCCTGAATATCCGAAAAGCGAAATATTTAATTCTTTCTATCCATCTCTTTATTGACCCACTGATTTTACTTTCAGTGAGAAAATTGTTCTCTCCCGAATAAAAACTTCTTAAAGGTTGTTAGTTTTGGCAGTCTTGACCATTTGAAAATTTTCAAATATATGCAGCATCATTCAGCTTCTAATTATTTAACTAATTATCTCTGTGGGCTTCATCAATATGGAGAGATAAGGGCTGAGAAATCTTGAATAGTCCTGTCTTAAAATTTAAAAAATGTTTACTATATATCAGTATTTAAACACTGTTATTGGTGGTAATCAGCCCACATCACAAAGAGAGAGATCTCTCCTCTCCAGAGTAATTTAGAGGAAGGGACTACTTTAGCTGTTCTAAATCAGCCTCCAGAGGAACCTCTCTCACTGACCACCAAGGAACTGGAGATATTATTCTTGTTAGCCATAATAAATACCTGCCACATGAGAATGGATTTTTCAGCCTCCTGCTTTTAGATCAGCTTCATCAGATCCCAGGAAAGATTATGCTAATATAATAAGCATGGAAATGCTGAAGTGTGTGAATTTGTGAGACAAGATCTGTATCGTGAAGAAAAAAGAGTGCTGTAGAGGTAGTAATTGTTCACCCAAAGGAATATGAATGTGTTCCAGAAACAAGCCATTATCTCACAGGCAGTGCTACCCTGATCCTCTGAATGCAAGGAGTCCATAGGCATTAAAATTCCTCAAAGTTTCATCACAAATGACATTGGGAGGGAAAAAAATAATTGGGTAAAAGATTCAGGGAACTACCTTTGTTATGTTCCTGGGTTTTTTTTTTAGTTAAAGTACCGCATGACTTTCCTCTCAATCTCTAGGAATGTATTGGATGTCTGTCAAGACCACAAAGTTGTCCGTACTGTAGAAATGTATGAAAGTTGTCTCTATACGGAGTTGCCATTGCTCTTTTCCTTATCTGCGAAGGAAACACAGCAACTCCCACTGGGGAAATTTCATGTTAACTTGATCTTAAAATAAAAAAATCAAGGGAAAGGTCATATCCTAATAAGCTGTGCAAATCTGAATTCCCAGGGAGCTTCAAAATGACATTGTATGACTAGGACATTAACAATTTTCCAACAATGTATTTTTGAACTGCTTCCAACAGTGTTCTTAACATCTGAGAACAAATAGTAAAATAAAGATACAACTGGCAAGATACAAGATCCAGTTCAGCTCTGTGATTCACAGAACACAGCCCATTGATAATCTGGGAACTTTATATCTGACAAACATAATGGAATCAGCAACTTTTTCTGTTTTCATGGAGGTGTAGATCTTGAGAGGAAGCTATTTATTGATCAGTTTATGTATTATTGTGATCTCAGTATCAATAGTTTCTACTCTTTTCCTTAACCTAGTCATAGACCAATGATTTCCTCAGAATGTCTGAGGAAGAAGGAGGTTCAGTTTGCGAGACTGCTTAGTATGGTACGTATGCTTGTGTTAGCAGAGATTTTGAATATGTTATATTCAGATATTGACCGAGAGGTGCAGAATTCCTGTTCAAAAACACATGCCATTGTCATCGTTCCACAAAAGGTAAATTAGGTAAACTGATAGAAATTTTACAGTCGGTTTTAAAGGAGCCAGTATTCGACTCCAAATTGTCTTGTCTGACTCATTGAGCATATTATGTAGAGGTATACAAAATATTCCATAGTTCCAAACAATGAACTGAGTCTGGTACCAGTTACCATAAACAGTTTAGGGATCCTCAAAATACAGGGGAGACCATTGTCTAATTGTATTAGGTTTCTGTAGTATGCCAGACACATTTTACAAGCCTATCCTTTACATTGGTAGGGTGTGCCTGTATAAAGCTATGAGGTGAATACTGTCTTCTTGTAAACCAATGGAAACCAGTTTCTGATTTGCAAATAGTTTGGTATTTAACCTATTGTGAGGTGATATATTGATAATAGAAAGTTGAAGGTGAGAGATCAAAACCACGTTCTAAATTCCCAAGCTCTTCCAGTTTAGATGGGTGTAATGGAATTAGATTACAGTTGTCCTTATTTTTATCCTTGTCATATCTCTCTAAACCAAGTATATCCCTGTTGGCAAAGGGTCACCTAAGCTGCTGCAAAATAATTTCTTCTTTTGTAGAGGGTGTAGTAATAAGGTTTAAAACAGATGTTGACACCTTGTTACACAAAGGACAGGAAGCATAGGGTGTGAGAAGCAGTCTGCTATTGAAGACCCCTTCTGATCTTTTGGATTAGAGTCAGTGGGAGTTTTGCATGCACCGCAAATGCAAGAAGGGTCTTACCCTGATAGTCAGCTCTATTACAGTACACTGCACTGGATGTGATCCAGATGTCCCTTAAGAATTTATTTTTTGTGATAATCTCAATAGTATTTTAATATGATTCCTTTTAAATCAAGTGAATCTTTGAAGATATTGACCATCTGTCTTGTGATCATGCTTCAAATTCAGCACTTGCAAACAATTTTTGTTTAGCAATTAAAAAAATAATTAGACCAGTCAAAAGTCACAGTAACTAATACTCAGTATATACCAGAGCCACATGATATTTAGCTGTTCACAAGCCTGCTGGAGGGGTTATAAAAAGTCACAGTAATAACTTTTAGTTCCTCACACTAAACTTGCTTGTCTAGAAAAAGAATCTCCTTAAAAGAATAATGGGGTATGACAATATAATTTGTTGCAAAGTTAACTATTGGTATTCTGTCCAAATTAAAGACGAATAGCTGATTTAAAAATAAAACAACTAAGTTATCAAATATCCCAGAGTATATGGGCAAAATGCCAGCATAGAATTTGTGGTTTGTATGTGAAAATGACATGCATATCTAGATTAAAGAAATATAGTTGCATGTAATTATTCAAAATAACACTTTCCAGAAAGTTAATTAGTATGATGTTTTTCAGTATACTGAATTACTCAGTAAATGTTCTAGAAAAATATGCAAGAAGTTAGTTATAAATGTAAGTATTTAAATACATGTTTTTGCCTTGAGTTGTGGTGTGCACATCTATTTATCATGACATGAAACTGAAAGATTTGCTGTTAGCTGTTCTCTTAGATTACTTGCAGAAGAAATTATTTAAGTATTTTAAATATAGAAAAAACAAGACGATGACAAGAACACATGACAGAGAAGGGAACTGAAATTTTCTCAATCTCTTTCTTCCCCTCTTTTTTTAATGCTGTTAAAATTTAACATAGCTGCCTTGCTCGTACCGCTATTGTTAATGTTGCATAACCCTATAATTATTAATCTTACTGAGACAGCGTTAGAACTTGATTATGCACTTTTCTCCTCAATTGAAACTAGCAAATGCTGTCAAAGATCGAAATGGAACGGCAGTTCATATATTTAAAGAAAACAGGCAAGTTTACATGAACTGGGATCTCTCTCTAGGCAATTGTCAGTCTCATACACAGAGCTTCATAGACTCTGAAATCCGTACGAACGTAGGGTACTGGGGCACAGAGATTTTCTAGCTCAGAGCTAATAGACACTCCATGCTCTTCACAATATTTATGTGCAGAATACAGAGTGCAGTCAGAGTCTTTACTGATTTAATCAAGCATTGGTAGATTCTTTATAGCTGAAAACAAAAAAATTGTCAAAAATCACTGTTTAGCATTAGTTGTCAAAGCATTTGTTCAGCATTAGTTGTTAAAGGTAAAAAAATTCTGAAAGTATACATTAATAACTTTTTCCTAACAGTAAGTTGTTCTTAGCTGTGGATACTCTACTTTCTATTTGGTGTCCTAAAATGATGTCATTTTAACTCTTGAAAATTTATTGTCAAAAATAGCAGCCCCAGTTTCCATCTTCTTTTAATAGAATGATTTGTACAGTTATACAGTCACTCTGCAGACCAAAGCTGCTGACTGAGTATCCAAGTGCGTGACAAGAGTGAGATGCGCTATGCGTGGACACTGTGGGTTAAAGATCACCAAGATTAATAACTGAGGAATAACATCAAACTCAATTTTTAAAATGTTAGTTTATTGCAGAAGCAAAGAACAGTAGCAAAAGACATGGAACTGCTAAATTCCCAGGCATATATGTTTGCTCAAACATTAATATAAATATACCTTGCTTTCTGGATGAATGACGCTTACAGGAAATGCAGGAGTGACATACACTTCACATGAAGGGACAAATGAGTTGCGTGAAATAATTTTCCATACCTTGGCAGGTAAAACTGTTTATTCCTTCATGGGGAAAGACGGCAATTTCAATGGACGCATTGAAAAAACTTTTACTTCAAAATAGAAAGTTTGACAAAAGTAGTGCCAAGTCGTAGTAGACATATTCCATAAAATAGAGGAAGAATAACCCAACAGAAAATAAGATTATAGGAATTCTTTCCTTCTGGTTTTCATCCACATTTTAAAATCCAAGCCTTGCCACATCTTTTAGTAGAAAATACAGTAAGTTTATGCATTAATAACAAAGTCAGGACTTGGTAGAATTTTGCATTAATGTATCATTATCCAGGTTATATTTAAGTTCTTTTCAAAGTGCATTAATGATTTTGAAAGGAAATAAAAGATGAAATCATGTTCTTTCCCCACAGATATTTTGTCTACTTTTTCTTATCAAAGGGCAGCAAGGAGAGTATTCATCTTTTCATTCAGGTTTACACAGCACTTACCCATCATATTTTTAACAAGTTACTTCTATATCTTTGAGAGAATGATATCTTGGGGTTTTTTTCCCTTGAAAAGTACATTTGGAAAAGAGTTAAATATCTCCGTCAAATTCTGTGCTGCTCCCAGAGGCTGGTGTCATGTTCTCAGAAAAATATGTGATGGGGGGCCTCTTCTCAGAAAACTACAGAGGGATGGGCGACAGAAGGCTTAAATAACTAAGCATGTACCTTTTTTTAAATTATTATATACTGTTACCCTTATCATCCATTATCTGAATGCATGTATTATGATATTTTCTTTTTGAGTGGTAAAGGGAGTTTGATTTATTAGTATTAGGTGGTAGGAATGGAAATGAAATAAATGAGTTATAGCGGATAGTTTAGTATTCTTTGTCTCATATTGCTATTATTTAGTCATAGGCAGGCTTTAAAATTAATATTTTATATCTAGCTTTTATGATAGCCAGGTTTCAGTGCTAACTTTCCTTCAGCAAGTTTTCACCTATTTTTTCTTCTGGAATATTATATTATGTTGAATTTTATACTGATCCAAAAAAACCAAGAGTGGGGAAGATTTTCTTGATGCGCTTGTCCTGTAGCCCAATAGAAGATTCAGAAGGGAAACTGTTCAAGGTAACTTAAATTTAGAGCACAATTCATAATTAATTTACTGATGTTCATTAAATACTTCTGACGGTGTTGCACAATGTTGCAATTTCGGTTACAAAATCAGGCTTACCCTACTTCTGACCTGGTTCTACACTCCTTGTGTAGGCAGCCTGAAGTCACCTTGATGGGGTAGTTTTAAAGCTATCATCTGGAAAAATTAATATTTAGAGAGATGGAGAACATGAGATGCAAAGAACATTGATCTAAATAAGTGATAAGTATCCTACACTATTGAGAACAATAATTATTGAATCACATGTAAAAACATGTCAACATATTTTAGTTGGGAATATTTTGGAGGGTCAAAAGTACAGTAGTCAGATGACAAGAGATTGCTCTATTGCTAAAAAGTGGCTGAGCAGGTTATATGCTTCTTAGTTCCTACAGTTGAGGAGGTTAATTTTTTTTGGCTAATTTAAAAGATGAAAGAGATACATTTGTGCAACAGATCACAGGTGTACAGAAGTTCATGTGCCTTTATTATTAAATTATTTTTGTGGAGTGTTCTTACTGTAGGCTGGTACAAAGCCTGCTGTTATATATAATCCAAGTGGGGTACCCAGTTTTCTTTTGCCTTCTGTTTATCTTGTCAGAGCAGCGTGGCAACAATTACGATGGAGCAGAGCAGGGTCCTTCAGCTCTGTGTTGGGCAACGTTGTGCTTTGAAGTGGTGTGTGTATCGCTGGGAGTACCCTTCCAAGCTTAGAAATGTCTGATAGAAGAGTTTCAGCAGCTGATGAAAATACACTGCAGTAACAGTGTGTAAATAGCCGTATTCCACACAGAATCTGCACGTGTTTTTCTGATAGATTAATTTAGGGGTCATCTGGAAGAGGACAATGCTAAATGTTAAGCCCTCTCTGGTACTATTTCTCTGCTTTCTCAAGCTTTGATGTGTTTGAACTAGCTTGACATCACGGAATGGCTGTACCTGCATATATACAGAGAGTACTATCTTATACTTGGCATATATCAGAAATTATACATAATTATATGCAAGAAAAATCATATGCAGGAAAGCGTGTTCCCTGTCATGCTAAGATATTTTCTGTATTTAATACATAAATAGCGCTAAGCATGTCTACAGTAATGAATGAGTTTTGCGACACAGTGCTTTTTGGCTTTAAGGGCTTAGCGGTTGTTCAACAGGTTAAAAAGGGATACTAAATAAAAAATAGTGCTAAATCAAATTGTATGGGCCCTGTGTATAGCCTTACTGTATAAAAATACATTTTACGTTTTTAGTATTTTAGAAGATGACAGCGTTGTGATGAAAATGGCCCATCCTGATACGAGAGAAGCATTTTTATGGATAATTTGCAACATATTTGACTGCCAGGAAAAACTTGAAAAGTGGGATTTAATTCAAGGAATGAGTTTAAACTCATGTTGCATTTGTTCCTCCTCCTCCTCTTCCTGTGGGAGTATTCAGTATCCTGCCATGGCAGGGAACGGCGTTTAGGTTATTAATGAGTATATTTTACCCCGTTAGAGTTGTATGCCTTATTAGCTCATCTCTTGGAAACAACACTTAAGTTGCCTGTCTTCTGAATGTTAAAAAGCACTGACATGACAGAGTCTGAGGAAAGAAAAAAATCCCAGGCTTCTTACCAACAGTATTATGCATCCATAAAAAGATCTCAATAAATTCTGTACTACTACTATGTGGATTGAGAAAGCTTTATGTGGCTTTTTAAGTATTAATATTATAAAAACTCCTCAGTGTTAGTATAAAATGTATTGTGCCTAAGATGTCTCAGAAGAAAAAAATTAACTGGATATTGTGCACATAATGTGCAACATTTACTATTAAAGTTATTAACGTTTCAAAAAAAAAAATACAAACTTTGTATTGAGATTTGAATACCATAATGAAGTACATCTAGTCTAAAATTTCATGCTGAATTGGTACCTTAGCTGACAATTATTGAGTAAGCACCATTTTTAAGGAATAGAGTTCATGATTAGTATATTAAAATACATTAAAAGACACAGTGATGATGACCTAATGAAACTAAATAAACAATGGAGCATAAGATTGTCTTGTAAATAGCTGCAGTGCTTACACATCTCTTCCTGTATATTTTGCCATACTACATGCTTAAATCTTTGATAATCTCACAAAGGCCTATGGAGCCACAGAGGAATTTGCAAATTTTCCTATAACGAATCATGCGTGAGCAGAGTCTAAATTCACTACATAGCATTTCTGCTGTACTCCAATACTTTGGGACAGTGCTGTTCCCCATGTAAACATACAGTAGGCATCTGGCTAAACATTGCAACTAGTGTTTCATGGGAGCTGTGATTTTATTTTATTAACTCTGGGCACAGTGTTGTCGCTGTGGTTAGTGAGAAACAGCAATTTTATATAGAAAGTATGTCATTTTATGAGAACCTAATTTCTTATGAATCTGTATTACCACATCCATTGATTTATTTGTGTGTATACATGTCTATGATATGTAATGTAATAATATACCCTAGCTAAAGAAGTCCGCCCTTAGCCAGAAACTGAGCTTTTAAAAGTGCTTAACTTTAAGCAGGTGATTAAATACCACTAGCAATAATACTTTATTCAAAATAAAGCATCTAAATAACAGCTTTGTTTAACTGTAGCCAAAGCCCTGAATTTCAATTGAAGCTATAAAACTTTCTATCGCCTTCAGAACAAGTTTGACGTCTGAAAGCACAGTCAAGTTATGCATAAGTCTGCATATGAAACTTCTGAACGTGGAATTTTCTCTTAAAATCTTTCTAATGGCATGTACTGAACTTACACCTCTGACTGAAAACTTAGAGAATGAAATGAGTTCTTAACTCCTTGGTAGTTTCTATTTTTGTAACTGTTAATAAAAAGAGTTTATGTCTATTATATGATGTAACATTTAATTTTTAAATGAATTAAATATTGTATTATCTTATGGTACATCTTTTGGATATATGGAGAGATTTCTGGAATGCTGTCTTAGTCACCGTATTTAGCACAGCAATTTCACAGAATCTGGAAGCAGATTGTTCTCTCATATTGAGTCAGTAGCAAAAAAAAAATAATTAAAAAATAGTGTTGGTTAAGTTGCACAAATATGAAGTTTTTGAATTATATGAATTTCCTGTAGTTAGTAAAACTTTCACTAGATCTGAGTAATATGAATTCTGCCCAGAATAAACAAATGCCGGTTATGAGAGGTACATTGAGTCTTGGAGCCAAGCACAGCTCTGAGAATGTGAATGCTTTCTCAATTGTATTGTATTGTGACTTTCTAGTTGATAAAGCTTTGCTATCTTGTACACAACACAGCATGGTTTTGTATATTTTAAAATCGATGACTTCCTTCAGTCTTGCATGACAAGAGAAGGCCTACTCCTTAGTAGCTTGGCACATTTAGTTATTCCACTTTGCCAAAGGGGGCAAAGGTCTCTCTCAAGACGCCAGCTTTTTCTGATTACAAAATTGAATGTGATTCATTGCCTATCTATCAGTATCTTTTTTTAAATCCCAATGATTCATAGAGAGTAACGCCTACATTTTATATCATGAGATAGTTTTACAATATTGCCAGTGCAAGTTAGAGATGTGTTGTTTGTTTCTGGTTTCCCCAAATCCCTCAAAACCAAAATGATCCCGATTTGAGCTCTACTAATGCAAGTACGCATATTGTAAATATTGTAAGTATCTGTGCCCATTAGAATTCTGTAGACATTTATTCTGATTTTTATATTACCAATCAGATGATACCTTATTTTTCAGATTTTTTTTGTTGTTGTTAAATGGAATGAAATAATAATTTCTATTTTGAAGATTGGGAGGTGTTTTTAAGACATTTTTGAACAAAACACATTGGAAGATAAGTCTTTCATCAGGATTGATTTCAGTTTCAATATATGGCACCTCACAAAGCACAGATTGCAGTTGCCTGTAACTAGAAAACTGCTGGTTTTCTGCTCAAGTATTTCTAGGAACAGTTAGAGGGTCCTTTCCCACAAACTTTGAATGTGAATGAAGAGGGCAGAGATTATCTCTGCAGCTCAGTGTTCTGTCAGTCTTGGGACAGTAGCAGAACACTTTCATTTCTATCGTAGTCTGTCTTTCACCACTGGGAGCCCAACTCCGGGTCATTTCCAGACTATTGTAGTTATGTTCTCTGTGATTTCGAAGTGCTGTTCCTCTTCAATCTGAACTATCACTCTGTCTGTGAAGTTTTTCAGATAAATAAATCACTATTTCTTATGCAGCTGCCTTCTATTGTCCAATATTCTCAGTTTCTATTTAAGCTATTATTTGAGCACAGCCTTGCAATTGATTAATTTTATATCCTGAAATAACTTAAAATTTCATTAATACCTATCCAGTATCAGAATGCAATAAACCCTACTTTAAGTAATTAAAATAGGATGGTAGAATTTGTAGCATTTCTGAGTAGCCTGTGGCATTTTTGAGCTTGTTTCTCATTTGCATTTATATTTACAATGGTTTATGTTGCTGCAAGGGTATAAAATGTTGCTATTTCGAATAAGAACCCAGGCCATTTACCATTTTGTGTGAACTCCATAGGCACAGAATAGAAATTATATTTTAAATTAAATAGCTTTATTATTCCCTGCATGGGCTTCTTTTTTCTGTTTCTATAAGCAGCTACGTCCTAAATATTGTAGTAAATTTTATGGACTGTGCTTTTAGTGATCACAGCTTGTAGTTATAATTCAGTTATAGGAATAAAATACACTTCCTACTGATTTATGAGTTCCTTGCTTTTGGCCTTTTCAAGTGTTTGGATTTACACCGTTTCTCAAGTTTCTTCTGATGTTTTACTGTGCAGCCTTTCTGAGAGGATGAATGGGTTGACTTTTTATTTTTTTTTTTGAGGGATCTCAGTGCCACTGTTCTCTGCAGCCCTTGCACAGAGCATCACTTGGATTTCTCAGCTTGGTTCTTAAGCCGTCTACTCTTCAGCACTTCGCCGCAGTTTGCATTGCGGAGATGCGACACAAACTTGCATCTGGTGGCAGTGTTTCTAGGTGTTGCTGGCAGTATCTGTCACACCCTTAACATTCCACTCAGCCGCAGCTTATTGCTTTTTTGTTGTTGTTGTTATCAGAATTTTGGTCCTGTGCTGGTTCTGCAGGTTAGTACAGCAGCCTGTAAAAGGAGACTTTCATAAGCTCATACCCCTCCCACTCAATGATTAACCGTGAGATGTGCTTGTTGGCTGCACCCTGCCATGGTGGGGATCCATCCTTCCTCCTCTGTGTAAAGACAGAACAAAATAATTTTGGCTAGAACCACTAGGCTTGTTCTTATATGGAATGCTTATTCCTGTTGTTTCAAAAGTATCTTGTCTATGTTGCATCTTTTTGGTATTGTCAGGTATCTTTCCTCATGGACATGTTCGTTTTGGGGCATGTTTAGATGGCTTGAGGGTTGGATCTGAGGAACAGAGAAGAAAATGTCATCTGTTGTCTTGGTGGTATGCTTGGAGTCAGGGCTGACGCTAACAGCAGTGCACTGAATCATCTATGAACTTCCTACTTCGCTAGGAGTCATGGAGCTGCTTTTGACACTCACCATGTGCTAGTGGACACTAGGTATTTTCTTTGTTACTGCAGGTGAACTAAGGGGAGTGGGGAGCTTTAGTTTAGAGTTCTCGAATTGAAACTAATCCATAAAAGTTTTGTTCTTTCGTTCTGCAGTGAGTTCAATTTTTCATTCCTGTAAATATTTTTGATAAATCCATACTTGAAAAATGGGAGGTCTGCAGAGACAGTGGTACAAGCGGGAGTGTGCTTGAGTCCAAGGTGCATGCAGAGGTACCTTGGTTCCTGCTACAGTACACATCTCTAGGGTAGGAATGCTGAAAGGCAACACTGAGTTTTCGAAAATAGTCTGAATTTATAATACAATAATTTGTCAATACTTATTCTGTCAGTTGCCTAAGTAAGCCTGGGTCCTTTTCCCACAATCATAGTGGTTTCTGATGTGTAATTTGCTTGGGAAAAGACTGCTTTGGATAACTGTTTTAAGTCCTACCAATATATTGCTGTTCAGTGCACGCATCATCACATAAATGAAACAATTTCTGCCCTGAATTATACCAATGTTTTGAATATGTCCATGGATAAAAGGAAAAAATCCTTTTTTTTTTTCTCTGCTTCTTGGTAATGCAAACATAACAATACAAAATTCTAGAATCAGATTTTTAAAGCCAGTCTTTATAGATTTCTGCTGCTACTTTGTTTTTCTTGATGCAGTTGGACGCTCACAGAGTTTGGCAAAAAAAGCCTTTGTGATTTTCGTCAAACACTGAATCAGGGGTATCAGCCAACAAGGCTCTTTTTGTGTACTTTTTTGCTTGTTTGTTTGTTTAAAAGCATCACTGATTGTGTCAGCAGAGTTCTTGGAAAGAGGGTTTTTTTAGTTATGTTGTGCTCCCTCTGCTGACTCTGCAGCAACAGAACACAAAGTAGTAGGGGTCCTTCCTTACGGAGTGGTTGGTGGAGTTAACCTGCAGACCACACAGTGGTTGTTTTCATGTATTAAATGGACTATGTCCGAGAGCTTTGAGTCATTGTTTGCAACATACAAAAGAAAAAATACACATACTCTGGTTTATCCAAAACCAAATTACCTTTATTTTATGTAAATGTTGTCTATTAGACATGTTGAAATGTCAGATACTATGAATGAAAAAGAAATCATTTTCATGACTGAAGAAGATAAACTAAGCTTAAAGCCTCATTGTACATACATAATCAGGAATATGTGTAGAGTCCCTGAAGTATGCTGAAGATTGCTATTTTAACGATAACACAGAGAATGGGGGGGGAAAAAGGACATCATCTTTCACTGGACAAGGGGAGAACTGAGACAAAAGTCTAAGTAGTAGCATCTTTTCTCTTTTTCTCCAGCAAAAAGTAAATGCAGTAGGATGAGGCAATTTTCTCTAAATATCGAGAAGAAAAATGAATAGGACAAGGTGATCCCATTTTTCCAAGTTGTACTAGAATTGATGACCATCTGCACCTTCCAGAGACATAGTTAATCACTTTCTGAACACAGTGTATCACCAGACCCTATGCTTCCCATTTAGGATCTGAAAACAGCACTGATGAAAATGTTGGCTAGAACTACTTCTCCATTGCCACATAGAATTTCTGTGTCAGAGGCAATGAAAGAACTGAGTTATTGCAAGTGGGACGCAATTGTTTTATCACAAGGCTGTCCTTTCTCTTCTTATAGTCCTTTTGTGGCATCCTCTGCTAAAAGATCAATGGAAGTCTTTAATTCAGTGGATGTGGTTCTGTCATTTCGGGTAGACGTATTGTTGCAAGGCCCACATAAAACATTTTATTGTTCGGCTTAAGTTGTTCATCTTAAGTATATGGGGATATCAAGCTGACCTTTCACCATCTCTAAATTTTTCTTAAAAGCTAGGAATGGTTGTGTGATCTTAACCAACTTATATATGACATTATTTCAGACATGGTCTGAGCCTGCTTTAATTAAATAAATTCACAAAGTCCCATTAGGTTCTGCAGCACTTGCTTATGATTTTACTTGGCAAACTCTAACGCATTTATCCATGAGGTGAAATTCAAACTATTCCATGAAATATATTTTAATTAAAAAACAAAAACCAACAAACCAATATTTACATCGTGTATATATTTGTCTATATTTATATGTGTCCATGTAGTAAAATTACACCGTCGCCTTGATTTTAGTAATGCTTCAAAGCTGAGAGTCTTTAGCTATATTTTTTTCTTCTGATTTTCTGTAACTTGTATGAGGTGAGGATGTTCTGATTGCTTCATTAAATACCTCTAGGGTCATATTTTGGTAGTTTTGTCTGGAAAGAGCGTGTCTAGAATGTAGTGCAACAGGCCTTTCAGGTTAACTGAGCACAGGTAGTGTTTATGGTAAAGAGTAGCTTGTGATCCAAGATGTTTTTCATACCATGGTAATCTCTTATGTGATATTTTATGTTTTCCTAATATAAAAAATGCATTGGATAACTTTCTTAGGAATTGGAAATCAATTCAATTTGGAATTGCCACTGAATGAAGTAACTTAATGATACGCTAGTTCTCACAATCGGTACTAGATTAATTTACGGTTAGCAGTCGCTATGGCTGACAGTCATACAGAAGTGCATCCGGCGAGTTTATGTGCCTTCTTTTACTTCCTTGTAGGCAACAGATAGTTAGCAGTTGACTACAGGAGATTGAACACGGGAGAAGGGGGTTATAACAACTAGGTTCATATCTCAGTGTTTAATGTTATCTCAACAGCGTTCTCTCATTTCTGGTCTTTTAATGGTTCAATGTTAAAGCGTATGCATCTGACTTTATGTGAATAACATCTCTGCTATTATTCTGCATAGTCTTTTGCTGGCCGAGAAGGATTTTTGCACATGAAAATCTTTTTAGCCAATGTTACTTATGTTTTTATTACCTGGATCTCTTATGTGCCTGTGTGATTTTTATGAAAAAATCCTGGAGCAGTCTGTTGATTGGACTTATGTTTTGGATGTTTTGGTGGTGGGTTTTTTAGTGTAAAAAGCCATGAGAAGACTGCAATTAAATATTATTTTGGAGAGGGAAATGTTGGCATTCATCTTTTATGAGGAGGAAAAAAGACAAAATACACAGCAGAAATCAAGTATAGTTACATGCCAAATAGAAATATTTGTAAAATAACTATTAAACAGAGGAACAGTTTTCACATTTTAGCTTTCAATATTGCAACAATTAAACTAGCACATAAAAGGTTTTATTCATTTTAGTATTTATAATATAAATTGAAACTGAGTAGTAAAATTTGTTTTGTTTCCAGTGTAATAGCAGATTTTATTAAATTGAACAGGATATCCATCATTGGACTAAGACTTATCAGTCATATGTGAAGATTCAAACTTTAAAACTGTAATGAAATGCTTTGATTTTTATATCCAAAACCTAAGAAAACCTGAAAATTCTCATAATTCAGAAGTGTTTATAATATTATTAATGTGGGATCACTGATGCCTAGCTGTTTTGTTGTATAAAGAAATGCTATTATATGCAGAAATATCCAGAAATAGAGAAAGGAAGCACAAAACAGCTGTCTTGTGATTGTTTTGACCTTAGATATTCTTAGAATACAGAATCTATTACACTGACGTCTTCAAGATTCCTTTAGCAGCTTGGAATTTACTGGCATCTTTGAAAAACAGCTATTGATTGGCATATCTGTATACCGGGTCACATTGCTGCTGGTTTTTTTTTTTAACCAAAAAAATCAGAAATATATGCATGATGAGAGAAAGTAAAATATTTTAGTCCTTTTGTTGTCATGAAATATAGTAAGAAAACAATCCTTTACCACCTCTTTGCACAGATGTCATAGTAAGTAGCAGAAATATAGTTCTTACAGCTAGGAAAGCACAGAAATTGCTTTATTTTCTACAGCAATGAGGAAAGCCAAGATTAGGTAGAAGCCACAGGTTCTCCATTTCTCCCCACGTAGACACACACACATATAAACACCCGTCTTGGCCCGCCTTGTGGTGCTGTTGTGGGAGAAGGTTACAGCCCTCAGAAGAGATGTAGCGTCCTCAGCTGCGAGGCCTGAGAGGCAAGATGGTTTCAGCTGTGGTTAGATGAAATGGTCTGTGTTCTGGAGCCCTCCTAGGCTCAGGCTAGACTGGGAGTGGAAATTAAGTCCATGAAAATTGTACAAGCTAAGGCCTTGTCAATTTAGATTTACAATATAGCCAAAGTTAACTGTTTTCAGTGGAAGGAAAGTAGTTAAATAAGTACACGCAAACCTTTCTTTTGTGTTGAGTAAATCCTTTCTTAAGGCATTTTACCATGTCAGAACCTTATACTTTAACAGAAGACTTGAGATATTCACACTTCTGTGTGTGTATATGTACAGTATCATTGCCAGGTACCTTTGTGGACATGTTAGATGCAATTATAATATAGACAACATAATGATTTTTTGAAACTAAAAGCAGACATTTTTTGTAGTGGAAGGATTTAGCAATGCCTTTTTAGTTGCCTGAAGTTGAGAAGAACTGGGATTGCTAGTCATGGGATGTTAACTTCTGCAAGGCGTGGGGTTTATAGGCTCTTGCTCAAAGAATTGTAAATGGCTGCTGATTCCGGATTTTATTGTCTTAGAGCAGAAATATGAGTAGCATAAAATGGAATTACTTTGTGACCTGTAGTAGCTGATAGGTGCACCCACAATCCCCTGGTTTGTTTCTTTAGTGTAATCTTGGCATTTTTATTTCCTCTATTCCCAGCATACAGAATGTGTGTGATACGAACAGATGCACAGGAAAAAAAAAACAATTAGTAAGAAAAAAGCAGCATGCATGGAACACAGTCTCTCATGTTAAGTGGTTGTTAAAATAACAGATTACTTTTTATTTATTATTTATTTTTATTTTGCTTCTTCTAAAACTTACTAAAAATCTAAACCAAACAGTTCTAGGCTGGAAATACCTTTGCCATGAAACTACTCTGGCATTATTGGTAGACAAGTGCTGGAACAAGTTATTGTGCTGAAACAAGTTATCTGTGCTGACTGTGAGAAGAGAAAATTGCTGCTAAGGAATTACTATACGCTCTCAGCTTTTGGAGATTGTGCCTTGCAAGCCAGACCTCTGGACTTAAACGCTCATCTGAGTCTTTCTAAACTGGGGTATAACACGCACAGTGTTATAATGATTCAGGAGTTTCATAGAATTAATCACATTATACATAACCAAATTCTCCAAAACATCACAGCCATTCGCTGTGTTATAAAGTGAAATATGGACTGGCTTTTACTTGCTGTTTAGCTCACAGTGGTTTGCAAACTGAAGTCTTTTAAATTGAAAATACAAAGTGATAATGTTCTCAAGATTGTGAGAACATTTTTATGGATGATGCAGGAAAACTGTTTAGTTTTAACACCTGCTTGGTGTATAATAATCAGTTGCCACTGATCTATTTTTTTAAATATATCTCTGTTCAGTGAGTGCCTTAAACTTGCGCTTGCCTTGAAGCATGTACTCAAGCCTCTTCGGCTGCTGCTCTAGTGCAGGGGGTGCCTGTGCGAGGGCAGCTGTCACTACGGGTCCTCCTGCCCTCTCATGACAGTCACCTGCACTTGTTTCTTGGCCACACAGTAGCCTGAAGGGTGCCCCCGCGCATTTTGAGTCCTATGGACTCCCCAGGATGAACTTGGGCTATAACTGGGACCATTCCTGTGGGCATCCTCCTCCTTCACCCTTCAGGCAGCCCGCCAGGTACAAAGTGGACATAACTCTCAGTGCTTAAAGGAATATAAGCCAATGTTTAAATTTTAGATGTCTGTTGATTTTATTTTATTTTTTTAAAGATGTGTCTGGTTAATTACAAAAATGGACTCTTAAGAAGGAGTCTATTCTATTTTATTGCTTTATTTGGAAATCCGTTTAAGGAAGGCAGTTTCCAGTGTTGACGGCCAGGGATTTGGACTTCACGCTTACAGAAAAATTGACTATTTGGAAGATACTATATAACAGCAAGCTACTCTGACAGCCTCTAATATGCTTTCGCCAGATAATTTTCACTTGTGGCTCTTAGAAATTCTGTTGTTTACTTGAGGCAGATCTTACTTTGGTTAAGGATAACGCGAGGCTGTACATCCCATCCAACGGCGGAAGGCATTGGGAAGGTAGTGGCTGGCTGACCGTTAGGCTAACCTTGCCAAGAGTTCACCCTCGAACACTGTTTGCTTTGCACAACTCTACTTCAGCAGTCATGTAGTAATAGGAGCGGCAGTATGAAGGGGCTATAGGTTGCCCTTTTGCTTTACTAGGGGCAACACATACGTTGTGCAGCGTGGGACACGGTAGCATCTCTTTTGTTCCCACTGCAGTGAGAATTTCTTATCTGAAATTTAAGAATAAGAAAAATATCTTACAACCTTTGCTGTCATGTCCAAGGCAGAAGAACTAAAGGGTTGTGCTGTGAGTCCTAATGGTGGAAGGATGATGATGAGTTTGCTGAGGAAAGGTTACGAGAACAGTAACCATTTCTAGCCATTCCTACCTTAGAATCATAGAATGTGTTGGGTTGGAAGGGACCTTACCTTAGCACTTCAGCAGAGCTGATGGGGAGGAGAGTCACTGTTTTACTTACCTGTGGGCCTGTCAGAACAAAGAATGATGTCAAAATCATGGAGCAGGTCGTTCCATTATATTCATCTTGCAACAAGAGTTTTCACAGTGTGACAGAGTCGTTTTGATTCAAAACAGATCAAATCAAAGTTCCTGTTATCTAGAGGTTAAAGGCTACTTACTTGATTGGGTCTAAAGTCCAAATTAAACAGCCAAAGTGACCAAGTTATTTTAGTTCCATAACATCTATTTTTAGATTAGAATGTTCTTTTTATAAATCATGGAAAATTAAAGACAGACCTAGTTATAAAACAGTAAGTGTTTTACACTTGCTGTTACTTACACACTTTTTCATAGTTGAAATATGTCTAAATCAAGGATCTTGGTTCAGCTAACTGTCAAAAGAGGACTCAGAAAAACGTTTTATATCTCAATCTAAATTCACTGGATTTGTGAAGATTTTTGCAGATTGAAGCTTTTTATTTGTTTACTACTTTCAAGATCTAAGTAAATACATATAGCATTTGGAAAGTCATAAATTACATTTCCTTGAGCCCTGGGTTTAAGACTCTGGGATAAAACTTTTAACATACTTGAGTATTGAGTTATTTGGAGGAAAAAAAACCACTATTTAATACCAACTGCCTTTTTTTTTTTTGTAAAATAAAAATCTTTAAGGTTTTCAGGCATTTGGGAAGAATGATGATTAGAATTTGCAAAACTTAAAAATTAATTGTGGAAGACTTCTATTCGTATGCATGCTATTGAGAGATGCCATTAAAGTCAGTGTTACCTGTCTGTTTAAAAAAAATTTAAAAAGTTACTTTTTTTCCAGTTATGCCGCTTTAATTTCACATCATTGGTTTGTTGTTGTTTTTTTCTAAAGACTTGCATGCTTACTAAAGCACATAAACATTCTATAAAATATAGTATCAAAACACAATTGGATTTCATCTGGCCATTCATAATTATTTAGATGGGTATTTTTCCCAAATATTTTTGTCAATCATTCATGTAACCCTTGTTCTGTGAGCCCACTAGTTGTCTCTGCTGCCTTCTGAAGCACAGATCAGACCACTTCAGGCTGACAGCACACTGAAGACAGCGACGATTCTGTTCTAAGGTCTGCCTGAGCCCTGGGTGCCAGCAAATCCCATTTGCTCTTACGACTCGAGACGTCAGAATCTTCCTAAGAGGAACCTCAAAGCAGGGTTAACTGCACAGTGTTATCCATGCAGTGTTACTGTACAGCCTTATATGCTGACAAACTCAAGCCAAATGATAGGTGGGGCCTAAACAATCCCCTAAAACCTACACTTGATTACGAGTTTACATCTTAACCCTTTGGACATGAGACAAAAGGACCTCAGCTTGTGCCTGAACTCATTACTAGCGGCAACTAGCTTCTTTTTAAATGCCTGTTTCTTTTTTTGTTTTCAGGGATTACAATGGTTGACACAGAAATGCCGTTTTGGCCCATTAATTTTGGAATTAGTCCAGTGGATCTGTCTGCGATGGATGATCATACGCATTCCTTTGACATAAAGCCATTTACCACTGTTGATTTTTCAAGCATTTCGTCACCGCACTATGAAGATATTCCTCTTGCAAGAGCTGATCAGACGAGCATTGATTATAAATATGATATCAAGCTCCAGGATTGCCAAAGTATGCTTTGAATTATTTTTTTTTTTTAATATTTCCTTCATGTTCGTATTTGCTTCACTCTCTGGGAAGTGTACTATCAGCAAAAGGATTTAGAAGTATTCAGATGTTCAAATTCTGGTATCCTGTGTCATCAGAAATGTCCACAAGATATTCTTTCAGGGCAGATAGAAAAGACAGAATACATATAGCAGACCTTCACCCTTCCAGAGCAGCAGTTGGAGATTAGGCAAGGTATCATAAAGTGTCTAAAATGACATTGAACACTTTTTATTAAACACATGAACGTCACCACTTGTTTCTGAAACCTCCAGTCTCCTATTCATGCATCTTGTGTGTAAATTGTCCTCTGAAGCTCTATGCACACAATGCAGAATAAATATCCTGGATGTTAAAAAATGCCCCAGCATACATAGCATATTAGTTATTAATATGTGTAATTTTCAAATTCCAAAGAGCCTAAGAAACTGATGGAGTAGAAATATTGGCTACATCTGAGTCCCAGCGTTGGTATCAGTGTTCCTAATGCAGGCATCACCTTGGAGCTTTCTGGGCTAGTAATATTTATATACTATGAAAAATGCTGCTCTTTCGCCAGTTACAGTAAAAAAAAAAAAAGTACACAGAACTCTCCTTTTAAGAAAGGAAGTGACCTATTCTTGAACAAGTTGTTACTTCATTTCTGCTCAAGCAGGAATGTGAGGTTGCTGTACCTGGAACTCTTTCAAAGATGCGCTTAGCCTACTTAGACCTGACGTCACTTTTGTTGGTAGCAATCTGTACAGGAATTCTTTCAGAGAATTCTTCCTAGGAAAATTGTGGTATTTAATTTTGGTAGTACAGCGAAGCAGGTGCCATGTACCACTGGGTTACTTATGAAAAAATTTCAAAGACAATTTTCCAGCTAATAATTTTGTTGTTGTTGTTGTTTAATTAGAAATGTCCATAACACTTTAATCACAAGCCAGAGAGTACAGTAGTTTACGTAGGATAAATCCTCTTTGTCTTTACTTTGATACCTAGTTTGTATGGGAAAGAAAACTTTATATTTTGTACAGTGCAGCCAGTCTGGAGAAGAAAACCATTCACCTTATTGTAATACTGTGTCTGTTACGTCGCTCTGGAGATGTGATCTGATGTACTGGTAGCGCCTCAAATGTCACAGCTTTCTTCTCTGACCAGTAATGGTTGATTTAAAGATCCCAGCCTTGCTGCTTCTTCTCTATGGTGCATTACACTTTGAGTTTATCATTTAAATCTTCTCTATACACAGGTGCAATCAAATTGGAGCCTCCTTCCCCACCCTATTTTTCAGAAAAAGTTCAGTTGTACAATAAACCTCATGAGGAGTCTTCCAACTCCCTTATGGCTATCGAATGCCGTGTCTGCGGGGACAAGGCCTCTGGATTTCATTATGGTGTGCACGCGTGTGAGGGTTGTAAGGTAAGTTGTCACAAACATATTTTTCCGGAAGATTTGATATTATTTTCATCTGAATAATGACTTGGTAAAATAAGACATCCGTGCTTTTTAAAAAAAGGTTCAGGTCTTTAAATTGTTCTACGTGTACTGCATATACTTTATGGCTTAATACGTGCAAGATTTTTAAAATATAATTAGCTTTTTTTATTATGCTACTGATCTATTTGAGTGTTTTCTGCATTTCTTCTACTTTTGTCAGTTATGCAATTATATTTCATTCCTGCAAAATTAGTTCAGCACTTTGCAAAAACAAAGAAATAGAACAGATGAAAGAATCTAAATTCCCTTTAAGTACTCAGGCTCAAAAAGGAAAATAAATATTTTAAATAGCATAAAAAAAAAACTTAGTTGGGAAAGAAAATTTACACAGATAACCCATAACCTTTTTTATTTACTTGAGACCAAACTGCTGTCGGCAAAATTTTTGGTTTGTTGTGATTTATAAAAATTTTTCTACATTGGTAGCAAACTTTAAATTTTTAAAATATCACGTTCACTTTATAACAAACTGCCCCATGAGCGGTGGAACAAGTGGAAGTTCGCTTCCTCTGGCATAGTGTTCTTCGTGCTCAGCGTGTCTGTAGAGTTCCCAACTTATGGCCCTCCTGTCCTTCAAACCCCATTGCTTCCCATGAGCTTCCCCAGCTCTTTGAGATTTCCATCCCTCTATCAAGCGCGGTTGGAAATGGTACTACACTGAGAAGAGGAGCCCTGTGCTGAGCAGACAGTACGATCGCACGAGCCTGCCTTCCTTAGCAAATCTCTCAAAAACAAAGTTCAGTTCAGCGTCTATACAAAAAGGTGCTTTGTATGTATAGAGACGTGAGGCAATGACACGGGCAGCTTCTTACATCCTTTTATGTGCTTTTATGTTTACTCCAGGGCTTTTTTCGAAGAACAATCAGATTAAAGCTAATTTATGACAGGTGTGATCTTAATTGCCGCATCCATAAGAAAAGCAGAAATAAATGTCAATACTGCAGATTTCAGAAATGCCTCGCTGTTGGAATGTCACATAACGGTAAGTGCACAAAGCGTATTTTAAAACAATCATATTTCATCTGAAAAATAACACGATGCATTAATATGACTACTGAATGTGCTGCTTTAACATCTAGAGTTGTCTTCCGTTTCTTTACACCAGGCAGTTTAGAAATATGTATCGGAGAGATTGCCTGGGTTTAGGAGGCTGATTGGAGATTACTTTCAATATAAAAATCAGATAGGTAGAGATCTGCACTTATTGATATAATACACAATATAACATAGGAGTCGGTTTTACTCTCCATCATTCTTGCTCATTACACTGTTGGTTGTTCTTCCCGAACACATTCCTAGTGTAACTGTTATTTTTCAGTTCATTGTCTTATTTTCTGACAAGACTGTTTTGCACAGTGTAACTCAATATCCCTTTCCTGTAAGTGGAAAACTTAGTTATGAAAAATGGACTAGAGACTTTGCTGAAAGTTTGTGAATAATAACAACTTGAATTTGATGCATAGGACACTTATCGAGGATTGTTAGCATCGCTAAGTTACCACTTCCTCATGCTAGAACATGACATACTTTAAGTGAATGGGCCAGACCCTGTACTGTTTTAAAAAAACCCTGTCCTCCTCCTTCCTAGGATAGCCACATCTGGGCATAGCTTCCAATGTGTGGTAAGTAGGAGTGTAGTGTTTCTTAGCATGCTCGTTCAGCCGTCAGCCTCTCATCGTATAGTGTGTCTAGCTGTGATTCCTGTGTGGCACGCGCTGTCTGAGCCCTCCTCCCTCCAGAGGTGCATATCCCTTCCCATGCCTGACCTGTAAGCAGTGTTTCCATTGCCAGTATGTCCGAGTCTTAGATTGCAGAGGTGTTTGCAACTGTGGATGGGTCTGTGATTGCCTCCTCTACAGTAGGTAAGCAGATAGCATTATGCATATGAAGACACCGCTCTCCTGAATTGAGAAGAAAGTCCCTCAGAACTTTAAAATTAACATATCAATTCATGTGGAAATACTTACTTACGAATGTTTGGACAGAAAGACATAATGAAGATTCTTTGCTGCCTTGCTTTGGCAAAGTTGAGTGAAAACAGGAATTAAATGTCATAACATAGAGACTTATGTAATTCTAAGGGTAAAGAATTGCAAACATGACTGGGAAAATAATTTCTCTGCGGTTTTTTTTAGAACTTTCATTATTTTCAGTGCAAAAAAATGAGTGTACTGTCCCCAGGAGGAAAGCTTAACTGTGGTTTGCGAAGTTAATACATGCAGTGAATGTAAATTGCTATGGGAAATGTTTTGCTAATAGAAAATATGGTTTTCAAGTTCCTGGGATGCAACAGTAACACTTAAAAATAAATCTAATTTTGAAATGCTACTGTGGGTATTTTTATAGTAATTCAGGAGGTTTTATTATTATTATTTTCAAGGTGCATGCCAAATTCTCTCATAACCTAGCAACACGGCTTCCAATTATGTCAATGGGAACCATGTGCAGCTCTATCAGAAGAGGAAGGCCAAGACCGTTCTCTCTGGCTTAGTAACATAAAGGCCCAAGAAATATTTTTTAAAGTAACATTTCACCTGCCATTTTTTCCTGTTCAGTCTCTGCCAAGGCAGAAGCTGTGGCACCAGCAGGGGTCATGGTTTGGGTGTCCAGGGGAGGCACAGAGAGCAGGGGGAAAGGGCAAAGCCATCTGTCCCAGGGCTTGAAGGAACGCTTTCATTTGCTCTCCCCATGAGTTCACCTAACAGGGTCTTAGTAGTTTTTATAGTCAAGTGTTGGCTTCTACATTTGCCTTTTTTTCCCACTTTGGTCACATTACATTTCATGAAACACCCCCCTCATTACTCCATCATTTATAAACAAACAAATTTATAAAAATGAACTAAATTTTGCCTTTGAAGACACAGGCCTTTATAAAGAAGCATGCAGAAATGCAACACTGGATGTTGTCAATGACACCGAGACGTGTTTTTATGTTACATCTACAGATTAAAGTACATCTATTTGGCTAGTGAAATTATCTGAATTTTAAATGCTTGGAATCAGAATGTGGATTATTTGTGCCTGGACGTTCCAATCTATGACTATCTTTGCATAGATGTATTATTGCAAAATGAATAGGGCGCTTAAAAAAATGGGGAATGTAAGGAGATACTGCCACATTTTTTCACGTATAAACGCTACATACCACTTGGCTGAAGGTTAAAAAAGACAGTAGTGTTCTCATGCTTTGAATATTGTTTTCCTTTCCTTCTCTAGCCACAGTGCTACTCTGTGTTTAACCCTTAACTGCTCAGATTGTATTCTGAAGTACCACTAAGCAGAAGCTTGGTTCTTTTATTTCAGAAACTTCATTAATTTTTTCTCTTCTACCAGAAGTACTATTTATATAAAACCAACAACTGTAATGGGAAAAAGAGCACACATGGGCAATATGTCTTTATTATCAGTTCTGGGAGCAGTGAATTGCTCAACCTAGGCACATGCCTCCCCGTAAACTGAGTCAGGTATCCGCCCTGGCTCTATCTTGCGCTTTCTGGTGTAAGAAACCATGTTTATTGTCTATCTGGGGACTCATTTATGCTCAGAAACAATCGAGACAATCAGAAGAGTAGAGTGCTATATGGAATAGCCTATAAGCAATTGTAGTGACTTCTCCAAGCCTTAAAATGTGGTGTAAGGACAAATATCCTAGTTTTTCCACAGAAAGGCAAAGAATATAATCCAGCATGTAGTGTCTTACTATATTCATTATTGGTTTTTTATCACTGACGTTTGGAGAATAATGTAAATGCAAGTAAATAAATAACTGCCCAAGGAAAGGAAGAGACATCATACGTTCCAGCTGCAGGCACGTGCCCAGACTTGCACAATCGTCTATTACTGTGAAAGAAATTGCCACCTGAACCCCTTCCACCCTTGCAGCGTGAGCAGCATGCCATATTGCCAGATCTCTTCTAGCAGCACGCTTGCTTCTCCCTGCCCTTCCTGCCCCTGCAGATCCTGCCTTGATCCACTTCCCAGGCAGCCAGGAGATAAGGAAGCTGCGCCTGCTGTGCTGGTAGACGGAGGAGAGAGAAGATAGAGTAGCAAGGAGGATAAGTGGTCCAGGGAAACAGAAGATGAAGGCAGGGTCACGGGAAGGATGGGGAGGGAGAAGATCATGCCGCCTATCCTTTAAATTTTCCTCAACCACCAGAAATGCTGTGAACGCTTATCCAGCCTGTGAACTCCCCGTTTTCCACTCTAACCTCTGCAAATATCACCAATCCCTCCTACTTCTCCTCTCACCCAAAATCCCACTTTCCAAATTCCTTCTCTAAGCCCTCTGGTGCCTGATCTCTTCCCGACTTTTGTCTCAGTCCCCTGAAAATGACAATGACTTCTCCAAAAGGAAGCTACTAGGCTAATACCACAAAACTGAATTTTGCCCCAAACTTTGCCTGCAATGCTAATAAACATTGAACAGAATCTGCTGCAACTAATATAATACTTAAAAAATATATTCTAAACATTAAAAAAAAATTTGAAAGCTATCCTTTTGCCTATGAAATTACAAGATAGGAATGTTTTATTCACAACTCTTTATGTTCTTAACAAATTGTTATATTTAAAGTATATTTTTGGGTCCCCGATCACCTTATTTAGGAAACTTTATTCTCGTAATTCATGAATAGCATCAGAAATCTTCCAAGACAAATATTTTCATGAAATAGGGACAGTGTTTAAAAGTGGATCATGAAAAATCGAATGCTACCAATCCATCCTGAAACCACACTTTTGGAAAGAAACACATGCAAGACTGACAGACTGCTAATAAATGTACAATCCGTACAAAAATACAGGTGCATAATGAACTTTACCCTAAGCACAGTTTTCAAACTCTAAACATGAGAAAATATATGAGATTCCTGAGGGATTTCATTATTGCCAGATTATTTTATGTAAAAGTCTGATAACTGCTATGGTAGGCAACAAGATACACCCTAAGATTTTATATAATACGAAAACCCGTAAGATCTCATTTCCATCCTTAGTGAAGTATTTAGGAGACCTGGTCCTATCTGCTAAGCGCAAACTCTGGGACTATTAGTGGCTGTTTTGCTGAAGCGCTGTGATCCGATAGCTGGCAATCCCGCTCCAGCAGGTTGTTAAACCAACCAGGGGTGTTTTAGGCCAGTAAGAGATAACCCCGCTATACTGCTTTGATTAGCTAATCAGCTGGTGCCTTCTTTGATAATAACGGGGAGTTTGGACTCGTTTGGCATTGCTGCAATAGCTTTCTGTTCTAGGAGTGATCTAGCTCAATTCCGAATGCAGCATGCAAGTGTTCAAGAACAGAAGGCAATGCTTATAACCCAGTTTGCCGTATAACAACGTACGTGCTAATTTTCTTTCAAAGTAATCTCGGCATTTTAACAGGCTTGTATATAATTCAATGTTACCTTTGGCAGTAGCGCTTATTTATTTTGCTGTTTGTAGGGGGTTTTTTCCTCTTTAATTTACACAAAAGGAATTTAAAAGAATCTCTTTTTAAAAAGAAACCAGGAATCTGATCTTCATAGGAAAATTAGCATCATGAGACCCTATGCCGAACCTATATCAAATATTCCTTAAAAATATATAGCAAATTCCTATGCAGCTTTAATCATGTATCGTGTGACATAGTCTTCCTCCACACCTTTGGGCTTTAACTCCAAAATAGATTATACATAAGGGTGCTTGTGTTCATAAAACTAATCACAAATTCTCAAACACATGGAAACAAAAAATGAGCTATGATTCCAACAAGAAAGAGTAGTGAAACAAAGCAAAGTAGACAAGTAATAAAAAATATTTGGGTTTTATAGCACTTTTCATGCAGACATCTCAAAGCACTTTTCAGGAAAATAAGTATCACCATCACGAGCAAAATAAACATAAATGATAAGTTAAAGAAGGCGCCTACTCTAGAACTATTAACAGTAGATGGAAACAATTTTATATTATATGCACTGGAGCTTGTAACACATGCCTACTCTGCAAAGGTAATTTGGTATCCTTTTTTGGGGATAGATGAGCACACCAGGAACATGATTCTGGAACACGCTTCGTCAATCTTATTTTCCATTAAAAAAATAAACCCAATGTAAGTTACCATTTATTATAAATTCTATGCCAGTGCTATTGTAAACTTTTAACAGAGAACTATCAACAATATGTTGTTTAGCAATACCAAATTGCCAGCACAAATACTGTAATTTATTTGCCAAGAGGCTCTTGGACGGGAGACAAGAGGCTCTGCACAGGAATCGGGGTATAGGATAAGGGGCATACTTAGAAAATGTAGTATGCGTACCGTGCTGCTGTTTTATACTCACAACTAAAAGTAAACCTGTTTTATACCGGCACTATCAGTGCACCAGTAGATAGATACGCTTATGTCGAAAACTGCCGTAAGTTTGAAAAAAGAATCTATCCCCTCAATTCTGGCAAACTTATGTGAAAAAAACAAGCACTAGTCTGTTCCCTCAGGTATGAGTTTCTAGCGAGATGTTTGTTACCAGTCTGGTAACAGTCCTTTATATGAGGCTAATATTTGCCTTGCTTTCTTCCCAGATTAACAAGTCCACTGTAATAGTCTGAGAAGTCTTGCTGGACTTCACTTTGCTCTTCAGTTTGCAAATTCTTCCTCAAAAAAGAGGCGTTGAGGAGGAGTTGAATTTGTTGGCTATTTCCTCCTAAGGCCAAAATGCAAACCTTTATTTCTTCCTTCTGTTTTTTGTTTTGATGCTCTTTTGTTCTGTTCTGTTGTCATAAAATAAAATAAATTCTGTTTACTGAAATATCATCTGATAAATCAGTCCTGTTCTTGATGGCTCATTTGAAATATTTTCCAAGTTGGTCCCCTCATGAATAAATAGTGGCTTGGATAGTAAGTACCTAGGTGTAAAAGGAGGAGGTTTGCAGCCTGCCTCACCTTGGTGCGCAGCAATTGGGAGATCACAGGACAAGGTACACGACCTGTTCCTTCCATACTGCATCCACATAGAGTTGCCATGAAGAACTTGGCCTCTTCTGGCTTTTTTATTCCCTGCACAACCTTCTTTCTCGTTCCTTAATTCTTTTGGTACCATTTTATAGCACTTGCTACATTAAGTTCTGTTGAACTATTTAGGAATTTATTCCTGCAAGGCATGTGAGTATTTTATTTCTAAACAAATAAAGAATCTGAGATCCATATGGTGATTTGCCCAAAACAATACAAGGTGGAACGGTGGTTCCTACCCTAAGCCAACAGAACTTTAATATCTTAAAGATTCTTTATATTTTATTTAGATTGGAGATAGAAGCAGTGGTTTTCACCGACAGGTGAGCTGACAATAGTTTTGCATTTCCAAGCAAGATATTGTAATCTCACTGTTTGGGCACCTAAATTATTTCCTCTTTGAGATTTGTTTGTTTGCGTTTCTTTAAAGCACTCCAGCTGTTTTGCCTATATTACTGGAGAAAATCCTCTTTCTCTTACTAGCCGAAGTACTCTCTCAATAAAAATATGAAGAGCTCATAACAAAAGGTGACATAAAAAGCTATTAAAATATGCTTTTTTAGGTGCATCTATAGCTATAGTAATTGCTTGTCATCTTCTTCAGCCATCAGGTTTGGGCGAATGCCACAAGCGGAGAAGGAGAAGCTCTTGGCAGAGATTTCCAGCGACATCGACCAGTTAAACCCTGAATCTGCTGATCTACGAGCACTTGCCAAGCATTTGTATGACTCATACATAAAGTCCTTCCCTCTGACCAAAGCCAAGGCGAGGGCGATCTTGACAGGAAAGACAACAGACAAATCAGTTAGTTCCCTCCGTTGTTTTTTTTTTTATTTCTTTCTTTCTTTTGAGTAAATGATTTACAACATTGACAACACATCTTTTTAAAAAAAAAAAAAAACAACAAAACTTTTCTGTTGGCAGTTACATATTTCAAGCTGTGTCTGAAACACAGGAAATGTTTTTAGATAGGATAAGTAAACATTATTTGAAAAAACTCCAAGTTCACCTAATAAAATACTTGAAACCAGTACAAGAATTTGAAGGTCATCCTAACCTTTTTGTATTCTCTGATCCACTCTTCCCGTTTTCCTTCTCCTTCACCAAAGGTTATCTTCCACACTATCTGTTTAAGGTGGTATCTAGCTGTCAGCAATGGGTTGCTATACTGTTCAAGCATCCGGCTCCCGGCACATTATCAGAGCATCTCATCAGTACTAGCTGTACCCAAAGGAATACTCTTTTTCACAAATGTCAAATGATTCCCAGTACCAGCACCATCGTTAGCCTTAACTATGATGCTCATTCTTATGATGCTCTGATGACTTGCTGCATTTAACTGGCTTATCTTGGACCAGATCAGTATCCTGTGGTGGTGCAATCTGAATTTTAGATTAATGTACAAGACAATCTTTTAAGTTAGGTATAGAGATATGTATATTTGTTGGTTGCTTTGGAAACTTCACTGGCAATACATAACAATCTTCCGTATCGGTGAGAAGGAGCATAAATAAGATCTGATAATTACGGCAGGTTTTAAATTTTGTCACTATTTTAATACCTAAAAAGCAAAATAGTTTGCCAAAACTAATAACTCTTAATTTGGTATATTTTCTAGAACGATCAGCAGAAGTCGTATTGTCAGGATTACAATGGAGACTGTATTTATTTTATTTAACAATTTCAAAACCAAGAAAGAATTCAGAGGTTTTTTTTAGGCTTTTCTTCTTTAAAGGCAGTTAAAATCATAATTTAAATATTGTCCCTAACTTGGTTGTACCCCTCACATCAAAACTTGAGATGTGGTGGACGCTTGAAATTTGAGTAACTTTTCATCATGGAGTACACAACGTTGGCGCTAGCACGGTTCACTTATTCTGCAGAAAGGTGATACGCTGAGTCCACTTGAGGGTCACTGAAAGAGCCACATTCAGCATTTAATGGTTACAACTCTTATGTTACTTGAACCATAGTGGACTTTGTGCTTTGGAATATCAAACTGTTTACTATGAGCATAGTTTAATTTTATGTGATTTTTTAATTGCTACGTCATCTGCGTTAACTGAAAATGACTGGATAGGCTAAATGGGTGTGTCAAAACTCAAATGACTAACGCATCCTCTTCTGGGATATACAGTGCTCATTTGAGATAAGATTCTATTCACAAAGCTCATCTGAATCTTTATATTAAAAGTCTTTTAGCTATTTTAAAGTCTTTCTTGATTTTCATCTTCTAATGTCAATAGGCTGGTGACATAGTATAGTCTTTCTATAGTACACGTACATGAACAGAATAGATTACTTTTTCTTGTACTTGGTGCTCCCGCTTAACATTTTCTAGAAAGAGAAGGAAGGAATGACCTACTAGCACTAAAACATGCCTTTTAAAAGCCTGCTCCATAGTCGTCTTATTCCACTGTTTTGCATGTGCCTGCACATATGTACAGACACATATGAAATGTTTTTTCTGCTGCCAAAATAGCATTGCATCTTGAAAAATACCTTATCCTCCTGGCTTTTTCAGGGCAGTGTGTTTATTTTTTCAGTTTCACACTGAAATGCTAGTGCAAGAGGAAAAGTAGTGCCATACCTCACGCTCTCTTGAGCTGAAGCTCATGGTCTGGAGATATGTTTGCCTGTGGTTACTGCACAAGTGACGGCCCGAGTTCCATTGGTCTTGTAAGCAGCAGAATATTGACTTCACTAAAGCATTTTGAAAGCTCTCTTCCTAGCGTGAGCGGGTGGGAGCGTTGTGTTCCACTCGGCCTGAAAGGGATGGCGGAACGCTGTCCCATCTCCACCTGCAGAGCCGTGGGAGGTGGGAGCAGTAACCCCCAGGTGGTGGGTAGTGACAAGCAGCCGTGGGCAGTGGCCTCTCCAGAAGGCACCGCTGAAGAAAGCAGCCGTTTCCAGCTTTAAAAATTCCATAATCATTTAGCACTGAATAGACTTCAAGACTGGTTTAATCAAATAGGAATAGAATTTTAGGAGTTTCCAGAGTCTGATTCTGTGGGAGAGGACCCCTCACTAGGGTTATTTTTGGATGTGGTCCACAGCTTATAGTGAACATAAACCCACGAGAATGAGCACCCGTGGGAATGAGGCATTAGAATCTGTAATCGCAGAAGATCTTAAATTTAAAAATGCATTTCTCTAGTCCAATTTTTGGTGTATAATTCCTTGTGTTTTAGTTAATTAATCAAGTATGTTAACAAACCTATTGGTATGAGTAGATATTTGTTCAGTGCAGCAATGAACTATTTAGGCATTTACCCTCTAAGGGAAAGATTCTTCACGATATTCAAGAAATCCCCACTTAGCCACTTCTTTAAAACCAGAAGCTTCTTCTGCGTATTCTGAAACAGATTGTTTCCAGATCCTAACAAAAGTTTTCCTGGCACTACTTTTTCTAATCTGCTTTCAAAATTGATTTATTCCAGTTGAGTTTATTTCAGTCAGACTCATTCTTGTGTTCTGAATTGTGCTGCTGTAGTTTGTATCATGTTATTTGTGTTTTCTTTCCCATTGACGAGTTGTTTGAGTTTAAATATATCCTAACTTTGTTATTTTAAAGGAATTAACAGCAAAAGGTTAAATTTATCAGACAATCAATACCATAAAGTTGATATTACTTGCAGCACTTTCTAGAGGGATAAAAACTTGAAAAGTACACGACAGTATGTGAAGTAACCAAAATGTGAATATACTCTCTCTTTCTACAAATAAAGACGTCATGTCATCGGAAGTGCAAACTTGTCACTGTACGCTAGATTCTGTTTTACAGAAGCCAGTAAAATTTGGGTAAAAGGAGTAACGTTTTAATCTTTTGTTAATCAGCATTCCAAAATTTGAATTCTGGTATTACAGAACTTCTGTAAAACAAAAGAAATCAAAACAAAAAAGGCAAAAATCATGGATATTTGAAAACAGTGTTCCTTACTCCCCTCCCCTAATTATTAAAAAAAGTGTCAGCCAAAGTCCTATTTTTAGATTGTGGATTCACGGAACATGTGAGAAGTCCTTAGGAACTACTTGTCCTCTCTGTAAATCATTTCAACATTGTGAGGATATTTGCTTTAATAGGTTTTTGAAGATTTAACCCTTTTGGGTCAACTACCCTTGATATATTCCTTATAGATTTCTAAGTGTTTTCTGATGAGTTATATCTGTGTATGTTACTTCGGTTTCTCAGGACTCCAGTGAGCACAGAAAGGACATTTGAAAGTAAATTGTCTTTCCCTTTTCTTTTTAGCCATTTGTTATTTATGACATGAACTCTCTAATGATGGGAGAAGATCAGATCAAGTGCAAGCACGTGTCACCGCTGCAGGAGGAGAACAAAGAGGTAGCGATTCGCATTTTCCAGCGCTGTCAGTTTCGCTCTGTGGAGGCAGTGCAGGAGATTACAGAATTTGCCAAGAACATTCCAGGTTTCGTGAATCTTGACCTGAATGATCAAGTAACTCTCCTGAAATACGGGGTCCATGAGATCATATATACTCTCCTGGCTTCTCTGATGAATAAAGATGGAGTTCTTATATCTGATGGACAAGGATTCATGACACGGGAGTTTCTGAAGAGCCTGAGAAAACCTTTTTGTGACTTTATGGAGCCCAAGTTCGAGTTTGCTGTGAAGTTCAATGCACTGGAATTAGATGACAGTGACCTGGCAATATTTATAGCTGTCATTATACTAAGTGGAGGTAAGCGCTGTCTTATTTAATATATTTTATATAATAGAATTGGAACACTTAATTCCTGTCCAAACAAGAAAGTGCTCAGCACGTAGGTTTTTCTATTAGTTTTCAGCTTTCTTGATGTTGTTTGCCTTTTTTTCAGTTTCAAGCAGAAACTGAAAATGTAAATGACCTGATATTAATGGTGGACCTGGAAATGCCTGCTGAATCAGCAGTTCATTTAGTTAGAAAACAAAATCGGGATTATCTTTCTGAAAACAGGAAGGGTGGAATTTCACTGGCAAGAGCTCCTAAAAGTTAAAATTCTGCATGAGGACTTTTTAAACCTGCAATTAGATTGTGCGGCTTGCTAATTGTACGCAAACAGCTTTGACTCCATAACAATTTCAAAATACATGTGGCATTTGGCTTACAGGATTTTATGGTGGGTTTTTTTTATTGTTGTTATCGTTTGTTCATTCATGCATGGTTTTGTTTGCCTTTGAAAGGGGGGGAAAAGAATGCATTTCTCAGGGAAACGTGCTCTCCTAATGCCTGAGAAGAATAGGCATTGTGTGTCTGCTCTGTTTGTATTAATGTTTATGCATCGTGCTTTGAGCAAAGCATGAATCTGAAAGCCCAGGTATGAGCCTACAGGCATGCTAACACTTGATTAAAAAAGACACTGAATTTTCAGCTTTTTTGAAGACAGTCAGTATGTTCTATCTGATGAGGAGGTGTTATTGTGCAGCGTAGCTATTGTGTTTTGTGAATTAGCGACTGCTCCCCAGGTTTAGTTCACTTAGAAACCTTTCCACCAAGACACTGAGAAATCAGACATACATTTCAGGTCAGATTGAAGGTCTTTTCCTTTGGCCAATACAATCAAATTAGTGATGTCGCACAAAGAAAATTTTACCCAACTGATTTGTGTGTATTTTGGCTTAAAATGGTACTGCAGATATCTCTGGGAGGAATGTGCTGAGTGTTCTGAATTCAGATCCTCCACAGAGCAATGCAGAGGATTTTGTTATTAAATTACGTTTAAGCAATCAAACACAACAACGGCGTGCCATTGTTCTGAAAACTAAACATTCTGTTGAGAGCGCATTGTTACGTATAGCTTCATTTAAAATCACGTACGATTACTTCTTGCGTTGTGTTTCATTCAGTAAAAATGTGGTATCACAGTATGGTTTATTAGACTAACTAAATCCACTTCAAACAAGCACCGTTCCCAGAAGACATTTTCTTGTGCAAACCTTTGAACACAATGATCCCCGAGGACTCTGAATTAATTCAGAAAGGGGAAATATGTTACTGGCATATTTTTGGTTGGCTTTGATGGGGGAGGAGAAATTATACAAGCCTATTAGGGCGCTACACCAAATATGCCAATATTTTGCATTTTCCAATAGAATGAAATTTGACAGACGAGAAACAGGCCTCTCAAAATCCACTGCGAATTGAAAAAAGGGAACTTGCAATCTGCAAAGCTAGGTCTGCTACGCTTCGGTGAGGTTTGCTTCACAGTAGAGGAAACAGGTCTGATGTAACTCATCTTACATTTCAGATCTCAGGAGGACAATGATTCACAGAAAAACATTGATTACACTGAACCGCATTTATCAACACATCTTTTTTTTAAGAATAATCTGTAAACAGAGATCTGTAAAGAACTCCCTGAATTTTCATATTTCTTAAATAACTCTGAAGCAAATCCATATAAATGCATAAGTCCATATAAATATAAACGAGTCCTTTCTAGAAAAATCCTTTAATTTCTTGATAACAAGGTCTCTCACTAGTTTTATTCAGAACCTCTTTTTTTTTTTTCCCAAAAAAAGCATGATAGTTATTTGTAAAAACTGAGTTTATATTTTGAAAACAATTAAGCTTTGCTGCCAATTAGAGAGTGGCTTTTATCATGGCACTTACAGTCAGATATGCTACATCTTGAACTGTCTGCATTCTGTGGGGCTATAATATCTTATGCGCTATGGAACTGAAATCCTATTTCTCAGACGTCTCAGATGCTCTTGTTTCTGTAAGAGCTACGTTCTTACAGAACTTAATTTCTGTAAGAACTATATGAATATTGAACGAGGATGATTTAATTAAAATAGGATTTCAAAACCAGCTCATATTACCTCCAGGACTTTACTAGCATACTGTAATGTTTAAGTCACTTTAAGAAAACCTTGTACAAATGTCTTAAAAGAAAACCAGCTTGTGAAACAAAAAAAGACCCCAGCCAAATGCTCTAATTCTAAGAGAATCTGTCATTGCCTAGCAAAATTATGTTAGTTCTGCTGGCTCCATGGATGCTGTCTCTTATGCAGCTCTAAAAAGAAGAAGAGAGAAGGGAAAGAGAAAGATAATTCCAGCTGGAACATTGCATGTAGAAAACTTTTCATTGTGAAGTGTTTGGCATTTGCCAGAAATCCTATAAAACAGTTCGGCCTCTTGATATCGAGAGAGTTGCATTTGCGTTATACGTGAAAAGGCAAAATACCTATGTAACAGTAATAAGAAGCTGGCAAATTAACTGTAATCGCAACAAAATGAAAGTCCTCCCACTCCCACAGTCAGTCATTTACTGTTTCTGAGCCGCTCAGTGAAGCCTCGCTCTGTCTCAATTTTACTCTGAACTCGTTATTACAAAGCTGAAGAGTTGTTCTTAATGTTGGTATATTGCACTTTAAAACAATACTGTAAATGGCAAATGAATTCTGGTATTCTGAATTTAATGCTGAGGAGACAGAGAGACTGTGTGTGAGCAGTAGGATGTTACCTTGCTTTTACAAAATAAATGCTTTATGCCGTTAACAGCAATGCCAAACTCTCATTACAACATTCTTTTACTTAGGGTAACTTTTTCAAAAATATGCTTTGGTAAAATGAGATTTGGAAAACTTTTTTCAAGGAGATATTCTTTCTCCCTGTTGTCTCTCTCTGTGCCACTAAGGCATACCCTCAGCCACTAGTGAATACCATGGTATACATGTTAAAGAACTTGAAGCATCTTCAAAACTATTATCTATACCTAAGCTGAAAATGAAGACTGTCACAAGAAGAAGGTTTAAGAACAAGAGGGATGTCTGTGTTTGGGCAGGAATGATGATAGTCCAAGCCTTATTGGGATAATCTACATTTATAAACAGCAAACTCACTCAAGCAGGTGGTTGTCAAATGGAGAAAAAGCTCAAGAGGTAATTTGGTAGCATGTTTACATACACTGGATGGACCTGAACTTTTGTATATTATCTTCTGTGGTGTTTAGGATAGAGTGGTGTTTGGGCACTGTGGCGGGGTTTACCTGTAGAGACCCAGAAGCTGTTAGCCGACATGAAGTCAGGCTAGTATTTGAATTCAGAAATGTTGCTCCATTCACTTTTTCTAGTTTCTGACTGTGTTCTTTACAGTAACGTTTCAGCTGTGAACCACCGCTGCTTGTTTAAACGCTATACTCAATAATTTTGCTACAATCTGAGATCAGCAAAATTTGAAGTTTTATCGCTGAATAGTACCAAGAAATTGTTCGTATTTGACTGCTACACAAATCCTGCTGTAGCAAACCTGTTAGAACAAAGAAATGCTTCTTAATCAGACCAAGACCTGCAGATAATCACTGTGCGCTTTGAACCAAAATCCTGACGACTACAATACATCCATGTGACAGTCTCAGGAGAAAAACCTCAAACTGCTGAGTCACATCTGCCTCAGCAAAAAAAAAAGTAGCACAGTGGTTCAGCCAGCCGTATCTATGCATGTTTTATCATAGTAAGATTTTGGAATGTGTATTTAAATGCAAAAGGCACGTAACCAAAGATATTAAAATATAAAGGTATGGGTAAAGGCATGCAGATGGCAACTTGTGAGGAACGGAAAAAACTGTAATTATTGTTAGGAACATGAAAGAAGCATCCAAATCTGTAAGTAAATAAACAAACAAAACATTTTCCCCTGAGATAGTATAGAACAACAATTTATGCAAAGTCATACTGTTGACACACCAAACTAAGGAGCTATTAGCTTTCCCCAGTCACTACGAGCATTTTCTTACTGAGAGCAGCTTCCTGCAGAATTTTCAAACCAAACGAAACAGCCGTATGACAATGAATGAAAACCTAAAGAAAAACTGAATACAGCAAAGAAACAGTAAAAAGAGAAATGTGGTACTCTCTTGGCATAGTCTGAATGGATAAAAGGCAGGTCGCAAATAACACAATAAAAAGCTAAACTTCAATTAACAATCTTCTGTATCAGGGAGGTTTAAAAGAGGTGTCCAATTCGCTTTTAGTCATCTCTCACCTTAATCATTGCAACTCTGTCTTTCGGCCTCCTGTAACCCAATTTTGTTGTATCGTAAGAATATCCTGCTACAACTCATTTGCTTTTGTCTTTCACTTCCCTCATCAGTTCCCTTTGTGGTTTTCTCTGTGAGCTTTCCGACAGCGATTCTGTCTTACTTAGCCTCTCCAAAGGCCTCCACCACAGTGTCACATCTAGTTTACTCCCATTCTGTCTCTTCCTATTCTCTATCGAAATTTTTCTCAAAGTGTACTGTTGATCATTTCCTTCGTATTTTTTTCCACAAGCCACATCTACCTGGAGCTCCTTACTGCACAAAATACACATTTTGCTACAGTAACCCAATGAGTCTGGAGCATGTATATTTAAGAGCACCTTAACAACTTGAAACGTACCATAATATCTGTATGGTAAAGCTTTTTCCTCTTATTTCTTTTTTTCTGATTAGATATGTTTCTTGGAACAGAAACAGCATTTTCCTCTGTAAGAAATTTTTACTGAGAAAGTACAGCAAACTGTCAACACCCAAAAAATAATGTCCATACCCTGAAGTTCTCATTCATGAAAAATCTCTCTTGCCTTCAATGGGAATTTTCCTTCCTCTTGAATCGGCTTATTTAAAAATAACATCTTACGATCTCCTAGGCTTTTGTCATAGTCATCTCTTCTGACTCCAGTTCCACTGGGTCATTATAAAGCCATTAGACCGGGTTTTTCAAAGGAGCTTAAGGATTTTAGGCGCTTAAGTCTCGCTGAACATGGATTGACCTCGGGCACCCAAATTTGGGGAGCTCCTTGGTAAGTTCCAGTCTCAGTACTGATCTCCTGGGTTTGCTGCCAGGACTCCAAAGTTGGGCTGGGGAGCACAATGCTTGAATTGGGTTTCGCTTCTGAAAAACTCACACCCTACAAATTCCCACCATAAAAGAAGCAGGGGGCAAATGGAGATTAATCTCAGAGGAAATCAAGGCCACAGTCTTTCTGCTTTTTGATTTTTTTATATCACTGTACACTGAGTCATACCCAGCTAGTTCAGAGTTCATCTGCAACACAGAAGTAAAATTTAAAGCTATCGCAACCCAAAGCCAAAATCATTAACAACTTTGAAGTTCTGAAATTTGGGAAGTTTCTGAAAGATATACAGAAAGCAGCTAAATTTTGCAGCACGTGAAATGTATTTAGGTAATCTAGAAATAAATATCTACAATTTATCAAAAATTCTCTAAGTATCTTTAAAAAATGACTTGATAATAGAGCCAAAGGAAATTATAAGAAGGCGTTGCTTGTTTGGAGACGATTTTCTACTTGCAGATATTTACTTACAAACTTTCTGAACCATATTTTATGGTATTGTCTGTTGACTGGTATAAATAAGTGACCTCTACAAGATAAGAACGGTTTATTAGCATGAAATACCAAATGGAAAGAGTGGCCAAATGGGTCCCTGAGTCCCACCACCTACAACTGAAAGTAGTCACTTCATAAAACCACCATCAAACAAATATCAAGCTCCATATTCAATCTTGCCGTTACTCCCGTTTCTGAAAACCTATCCCAAACCCCACCTCTTTGAGAGTTAACTACTCTGTCCTAATCAGTGACCTACATGTATTCATGGCTTGTGTATACTCATTTGTTTTCATGCCAACTGCCTTTTAGTTTGCACTGCAACTTTTTCTCCGTGAAGTAAAACCTCAATGTATTTATAAAGAGCTTTGTTTTCTCTCAGCCTTTTTTCTAGTACACGACACAAGCCAAGCTGAGCTAGTAGAACTGGATGCACGGAAAGGTTACTAAGATCATAGGAAATAACAGCCTATTTTTACATTTTTAATATAGATCAACCTCTTGTCCTTTCTGAAAATGAAATATTGCCTTAGGGAAGTAATTTAAGGCTAGCTATAGGCACTGCTTTTTGTTGATCAACCTATGAAATTCATTTCATAGCTACACAGCAAATGTTATTTAAATTATTGACTGTATTTTTCATGGACTATTCTGATAATCAGGACGCATTACCCAGTATACAGTAGTTTAGCAGTAACAAATTATTGGTGGTCATTATCTTATGTGAGTATTTAATAATGTTAAGTGACTTTATTAACTTTCATGGCTGTAGAATTAAATAATTTATTACCTCAAGTTAGAAAGCAGATGTTACAAATTACGCTAAATAATAATTGCAACCACTTAAGAAGGTATTTGGGGACAGACAGAAACAACAGAACAGCTATTATTATGAAAGATAGTGATGGTCAAAAAAGAAAGCTTTTGCTTCTTGATGAAGAATAAGATATGCCAAAGATAAGCCTGGACTCTGGCAGCTGTGGCAGTGCATGCAGCCAGCTTTGGTCGTAAACATCCATCGCAGCTTCCTCCGTATGGAGGAGAGCTCTGTTGGCAGGAGCCCAGAAAAGGCATTTTCTGCACAAGCCACATCTAGCAGTCCTCCACTGCCACAAGCTGATGAGCTGGTGCTAAAAGCTGTCATGAGACTTCTTCATAGCAACCGGAACTTGGCTGTGGAGAAGAACTGAACCTGTGATTTTTCAGTCTCCCAGGTCAGTATGACTGCAGAAGCTGAATTCATGCCTTTATTTTGGTAGGGTAGCGTCCACCTCAGCAGCAAACATTTTTAATGGTAGCAACTACATGCAAGTCCATCTGAGTATATGTTGATTTTCCAAAAGTGAGTTACCTGGTACAGACTGTTTATCCCCCAACTATATCTCACTCTTCCTTTCCGTAAACACTGCCAGTTTACTGTGCAAAATGCATTGTATAAACCTGTCTCTGGATCTGCACCATGCAAATGCTTGAGCTGTTTCTAAGACCAGTTCTAAAACTTCTTCGAGGAAATCCTAGTAAAATTTTACAAATAAATACACTGAAAAATTGTCAAAGAGTTCTCAGTAAGTGCCATATGTAAATGCTTAACATACTGAGAAATCTTTAAGAAAATAATACTTGAGATAAATGTTTCCGTATTCTTCATAAATTTACAACTCCCGATCTTTCTTCCTAGATCGCCCAGGTTTGTTAAATGTGAAGCCCATTGAAGATATACAAGACAATCTGCTGCAAGCTTTGGAGCTCCAGCTAAAGCTGAATCATCCGGAATCATCACAGCTGTTTGCAAAGTTGCTTCAGAAAATGACGGACCTCAGACAGATTGTAACGGAACACGTGCAGCTGTTGCAAATAATAAAGAAAACGGAGACAGATATGAGTCTTCATCCACTCCTACAAGAAATCTATAAAGACTTATATTAATGACCATAGTAGTTCTAATCCGCTGACATAATGTATGTTCTTCAGATTGCACTATTTCTTTGAGGGAAAACTTTGCATACCTAAGAAATTACTGTGAAACAGCATTTAAAAAGAGAGAGCTTAGTATAGTAGATCTATTTTATGCATATTGTTTATAAAGACACATTTACAATTTACTTTTAATATTAAAAATATCTATATCATGAAATTGTTGGCAGTATTTTCAGAATGAATTTTTTAAACTATCTCATTTCTTAAAATTGCTTGTCCAGTATGATTGGTGCTTCACTGAAGTTGGTTAAGCATGCAGTTAAATTTGCAACTTAAAAATAAAAAACTTTCTCCTTAAACATTTCTAGGGAAACGTTTTAAGTATCATGTTTGATTTTGTGCTCCCAAGGCAGCAGCAAAATAACAATAAAATTGAATCACAGATCAGTGTAACTTCCTATGAGAGCTTAAAAGCCAGAAGTTAGAAATGTCAGGCCTGACAATATGTGTGCCTACCGTGACATAATTTTACAGCCATAGAGCTCTGTAAAGAGATCTTAGTGTAAGAATTAGGCCCATCATTGGTGGGCAAACCCCCAAACTAGATGCCATTTCAAGAATTAATTAATTAAGGAATATGCACTGCTCGTCACTCTTGGGAAGCAGAATGTTTTGGAGGCAGGTGGAGCAGCCGCCGGCGTGGTGGCTCCACGGAGCTGCCCCCCCGGCTCCAAGGCACGTGAACAGCAGCCAGGGCTGATGCAGCTTCCCGTCTGTCGGTGGAATAGGTTTGTACAAACCGCTTGGCCTGAGACCCTCCCAAATTATTTGATGAGCTGCGGTTGAACAATATATTCAGTCAAAAATGTTATGGAAAACTGGAATAGCGTGACTCCCCCTAAACAAAAGCAAGGTTTGGATTCATTCTTTTAAACGTAAACCTGTAATGGAAGCCCTACGATGTTAGTTTGGCTTGAGCTATCATTGTTTATCGCTGGCAACAAGAATGCTTTGAGATATTCACTGCTGTTAAGATTGTTAATTTTCTTATATATGTTACCCTATAATGTCACCTAAGATTTCCACTGGGAGCAAAGCATAGGAGAGTGAATAAATTTAACAGAAGGTAAATTTACTTACACTATCTTCTTTTGGCATTCTCAGTACTGATGTGGGATTCCCTCAGGTTCACATTTCGCCTGCCCACATTTACCGTTTGTGAATGTGGCCCCTGACAAAGCCAAGCGGGTGTGATCCACACCAGAAGAGGGGACACTGGAAAAAAAAAGCCACTAATTGTGATGTATGTATTGAAGAAAGGAGTGGTCCTCAATTGAATACCCTTAGTTTCCTCACCATGTACACGTTTTATTTATGTAGCAAAAAGTGTGCCTTAAACTTAGTGAGACAAGTTCAGTGCTGATATATAAGTGGGCCAAGAGCAATGTAAGTATATATGTGATTTTCAGGGAGTAAAAATTGGCCTTACCCCCAGTATAGACCTTGAAAATCTAAGTTGGTGCAAATTATGCAATAAAGAGGCTGACAGAGGCAAATACTAAAATAAATCCTTAAGCTCATGCCTTCTACGCCTGAAAATGTTTCCTACTATTAATTTCAGATAAGCGCTGGGCCTACGGTCAGTAGTAAGCATTATGCCCTCCAGGAAGTCTGGAGAATGGTGTCATTCAGCCTCGAGGTTTAAAACCCACAGATTAAATTGCACCGAGACGAAGTCAGTACGAGGCTGAAGTGAACGGCTTTGATCTTCACTAAGTTTGCAATGCGATCATTTCAGGTAACTTAGAAATGATTGCCCTAAAGCAAATGGAATATTGCATGTTAATGCTCAAGGCTGCATGTTTCCTGCACATTTCAAGATAGGCACGTTGTGCTAGCTGAGCATCGGATTCCGACAGGAATTACATGCATGCATAATTTGTTCACGTTACAATTCAGAAGAAAATATTCTCTCCTTGTTTTAAGTTGTTTTCCACTGGACACTGGCCATTTGAAATGTTGCCATCTATCACTTAGTGGGAGAACCTCTATTTAATTGCAGAGTTCATCCCCTCCTGTAGGAGGATACATCAAAGATGAACTGGCACTGAGAGGGACCACAGCTCCAACACCGAATTCCTATAATAGCAACACACAGCAAAAACTATCAGTCTGAGCCTGCATTTCTTATACAATCCAATTTTACATTGGCTTCACTACAAATGAGGGCTCAGAATTAGTTTTAAATGAAGAAGAATTCTAGGGCATGTTCTTATGTAAGGACTATTAAAAACTATTTGAGAAGAACAGTGGAAGAGATGCACTGACAATGAAATTAAGCTCATGACTTTGTTACAGGAAAAACTTCTGTGTACCCAAGAAGCACTTGAACTCCAAGGGCCTAATTCTACTCTATTGCAAGCGGTAATATTTTCAAAAGTAGCAGTTTAGCAGTGAGAGCGTTTAAGCCATTCAGTCCAACGTGGACATACGCAATCCATTTATTTTGAGGGTGGTAGCGTAACCGTAGTCATAATGGTCCAAGGAGAAAAGAGAAGACAGTTTTGCAGGAACAGGTGTTACCCTTTATTAGGATGAAGGGACTGAATGCCCAAAAGCCTCTCCTTTTCTTCAACTGTATAAGCTGCTCTAATAAAATATATTGTTCTCCCTACGTCCTGTCTTCTCTTACATTTTGACAGTTATTCATCACATTTTCCTCAAGCCATGGAAAATGTTAATTTTTATGTGAATTACTAATCACAGAAATGTTCTGATTCTAAATGGTTACATCATGGTTAGGAAGTTTTGCCTAAAATACTTTTCTGCAAGAATAGGTCTTAAGGGAAAAATGTTCATTTAATGGACAATTGCTCTGTACTAATTTAGAACAAATGACTGTTATGAGGATATGAAAACATTTTCTCAAAAAATAGCATTTTCTCTTGTGAATTATATTCAGAATTTTGATCTAATTGTAAATACTTTCTGTTTCTATGGGACTTTATTTATTAAAAACAAAAAACTTGCTAATGGGAGTTTATAAGTAGGTTGTAATATTTTCAGACTCTCTGGAGTTTTGGTTAGAACGGGCCATGCCATAAGTGAGCAATTTGTTTTTTGATCTTCAGTGCTACTAAAAACATTTAACAGCTCAAAAATAGAAACAGCCAGCTGGTATATGCCTTCCTTTGAAGAACTTCATTTTGCTGGAGTTTTACTGTCCTTCCTCCGTCATCTGTTCACTACAGCGTAACATCTCCAGCGACGACGTGCTGAGTGGGACACTGGTACATTCCCATAGGTTCTTAAACTTCTGGGCTGTTTTTCTGTCTTGTATTTTACAGTGATCTGCTTCTTAAGCACTGGGGGTAAATCATGTCCAGAGAACGTAATTTGGTGTACCTGCGCATGTCCAGCAACCATCTGCCTCTTTCCCTCACCCTGTCAAGCACCAACTAGTCATCAAAATGTTTCTTGTAGAAGCTCTATTTAAACAGGAAAACGGCCACCTTCAGACAAAGTTCACTGGTGACCATTTCTATAGAAAATATTGCCGTGAGTGGCCTAGAATGAAAATTTAGATGAGAGAAAACCATTTCCAGCATCACCATTATTACAGCAAAGGCAGCTGAGGCCATTTTAATCCCGGTTTCCATAGCAGCAATGAAAAACTGTTTATCCTCCTAATGCAGGTAACTAACTGCCTTTCAGCGCTACATGAAAGGAAGCAGCTGAGTTGTGTGTTCCCACATAATCTTTTCCTAACACAGGCAGCCCTTCAGTAGTCTACAATACTGAAGCCTAGAAAATGGACTTCCTGATAATTGTTGTCACCACTTGTGTTACAAAGCCTTAGAAGTGCCACAGACCTACCCTGCCCTCCCCTCTCACCTTAGCATACACGCTCTGGCCTTCAATTCATCACTGGTGCAGCTAAGCCCTGGGGGATCAGGATTTAATATTTGATTTACAATTGTAAACTCTGTCTTGAATTTGAGTGCATTTTAATGGGACTTTGTCTTTTAAATACGAGGTAATTTCTCTCCCTTAAACAGACGTAACATCAAACTTTGTAAACATAAGCAATACAAAGCTGCAGCTAGAGCCTTCTAGAAGGAGGAAAACAAAAATGAGTGGGAGAAAAGCCCCAGCAAACAAGCACGGCTCAACCTGACACCCGTCAAATGCTTTGGGTTTTCATTCAAGCATCGGAAAACACTTGTGTGCCTCATCTTAAATCGCATTCCAACTACGGTGGTTAAAAATCACCTGCATAGGTGTGTCTCCAACTACACGAATACAACAACATACTTTTACACTTATCAGCACTAACTAGCCCTGAAAACATTGATAACTGTAGGAAAAGCAACTTCTGAATTTCTGATTTTTCATTTTGATATGCAGGGTATAGATACAAAATTAGAGTGGCGAAGCAGCACTCCGTAAATATTGCTCACTGGCTTTAAGAAAACAATCAGTAGCCAACGATTGACCCAACAACAAAAGGAAGTAAGAAGATTCCAAGACTTCAGATGCAATATAATATATATGTGTGTATATATATATAGAGAGAGAGAGCAAGGACACACATAACACTCATTTCTAGTATAGCTCCTAACCAGAAACCATTACTAGTAATCTGTAGGTGGAAGAACTCTAGACAGTAAAAAATAACTGCTACTTGTTACCTTTTTGCATACACATTCTGAGAGTTGCCTCAAAATATATACCGCTCATTTTCCAGTATAAAAAGACTATTTAGATATAAGTATTTTTGCTTCCGATCAACCTGCATTGCCATCTGGCCCTCTATTTCATCAGTCTTTTTTCGCCACACCCCTACTTTCAAGCCATACAAATTCAGCTGGATTTCTCCGCAGTACGTGAGCTGTTGGTTGATCTATATATCCTGTATCCTCAAGTTTCAGTGCTGGGTCGGAGATGGGTATGAGCAACAGCAACTCGGGATACGGAGCTAGTGCGGTTTCACTGTGTCTGCTCCTTCATCAGACCTGGCAAACGCAGACTCCGTTTCAAGGCCTACGCAGAGTATCCCTGTTTGTGTACCCGGGTCTCTGGACCTTGGTGTTCTGTATAAAAGCTGCACACTTGCGAAGATACCAGCTCTTCCTCCCAACAGGTGCAGTACATAATCTTGGAAATGTGTCCTAATCATACTTATTTGTATGCAGGGCACCTAAAGTTCCTGAACGAGATTAGAGTCCTGCTACACTTGGCCTTGTAGACAGCAGCACTGTTCCGAGTGACTTACACACAAAGACAAGGCAGAGAAAGGGAAGGAGCAGCCAGCGAATATCATGCTGTCCTACTGAGGATCCACAGACAAGAACCACCGCTCAGCCTGGGCCCCAGCCCGACGCCTTAGCCCGCCTCTCACAGGTTTTTACATTCATACTTTGCGACAGCCAATTGCCTTATGAGACTTCATGTTCGCAAGAAGTTTTAGTGTAACAAAGCCAGTAAACAGCGTCTATACAAACAGGATCCCAAAATAGCAATGGTTGCTTCAATTCACAGTCTTTTTCGTAACACAGGTCTTTATTGTTTGATGTATCAAACCCTGTGCTAAATTATTGCAAGCACATAATCTCTAGACTGTAGCTTATCTAGATCATACAGCGGGAATTCTCTAGGCAAGTCTTACCCTGGACAAGCCTTACTCAAGGCAGTAACTCTTAGATCTTCAGGGTTAATTTCTTCGAGACGCCTTTTAAACGTGAAATTGATTTACTTCAATGGATTTTTGCGAACAGCTAGAATCAGTTCCTAACTCTCAAGTGGGACAAGTTTCTAATTACCAATTTGCTAACTGAATATAACTTTCAGCTCTGCTTTAGAAAGGGGCCTGCATGGTAAAGCAGAAAAAGAGCCTCAGCTGCAAATGAAAATAGCCCTTCTATTGAGACACATATTGTTTAAGGACTTTCTTTTTCATTATTAAGCTTCCTTATTGTGCTGGAAATGGGCAGCATTTTCATAACAGCATTGGCCAAGAGGAATATCCATTGCTCATTATATTATATGCTGTTACCCAACAAGGTTTTTTTAGTTCAGTGGAAACAACAAGGGAAAACTGTACTCTCTAGAGGCAGGGGAGGGAAGGAGAAATACGCAGCACCATTGGTTCTCACACTGGGAAGAGCTGGCAGTGCCGGAGAAGATCTTGTCCTGCTTGCTGCAATGATGATTAAAGCATTCTGTTGTGTCAGCATATCCTCAGTTTGTTAGTGCTAACTCTCAGCTGGCCATATCCTGCCAGATTTGCAAGCAAAGCCTGCCAAGCCATCTCAACAAAAATGTAGCTTTAAATATTATAAATGATGCTGCATTTTGCTGTGGAAATGTTTCCTGAAAAGGCTGTTCCAAAACATCCTTTATTGTTGGGGGAGGGGAGCAAAAGGGGCCTGGGAGAGGGAGGAGGGAGGAAAAAGAGCTACTTTTAATAGACTTTTTTTTTTTTCTTTTGAGGCCAGAGATTCATTTCACATCATTCTGCAAGACCAAATGGATATTTTTTTTCCCAGTGACTATAAAACATTACAGTAATAATTTTGTATGTAAGTTTTGGCAACTAGGCTTGGGGTGGGAGGAAGGACAGAGGGCATCTTATTTTATAAAGGATTGCAGTGAGGGATTTTGCAATTGATCAGTCAGTAAAACCTTTTTGGTGGACATCTGCTTGCTGGCAAAGGAGTTCTCTCTTCTTCCTGTTGTATTAAATAAAAAATCACAGCTGAGCAAAGGAGGTGGCTCTCATAGCAAGGACAAGGTTTGGGTTCTAGACCAAAGAAAAAGATTTGGGTCTGTATTTGGTAACAGGATGGTATCACGAGCTGTTCAATGACATCTCTACAAATCAGCTGTTCTTGTGAAACTTTTTATGTATATATCCCAGAACCAAAGCCATGGGGGCTAATCTACATGTCGAGTTCCAAACATTTGTGCAGACACACACAGAAATTTAAAGCAGTTCAAATTTGAAATTCCAATTTTGGCCCATTTGTATGAGGACATCCTTTCAGAAAGAACACTGGCTCACAAAATTCCACACACAGTTTAGCCTCAAAACGGAATAAATCGAAAGGAAAGGAATGATTAGAGTCACACAATCAGAAGTGGATTCTGATGCGCCCAATCCAACAGTCCACCCCAATGTGCAAAGAACAGTTTTGTTACAGTCTGTCTGAATCCAGGTTATACTTGCTATCTCTTAACTGAACTTCAATCAAAAGATCTAGTAGCTATTTAGCTGAACGCTTCTACACATCTTTTATACTTCCTTTTTCTTTAGTTTTCACATTTTTCCACATTTTACAAGAGCGGGTTTTTTGCCAGATCAATTCTAGACTGCTAGGCAATCAAACAACGTGGTAGCTGTGCCCTTACATGCGCGATACGATGTTATGAACGCTCTTCTGCATCCAGACCCTGCATACACAGTTTGAAGTACAAACATTAGGTATTTGTAGTCTCTGCATTTCTACAATAAAAGGTAAACAAGGGTAATAAAGCCAGCTTCAACGAAAAATGGATTTTCAAGGAGCTTTGCCTTTGCAAGACCAATTTATGGAATAAAATTCCCTGAATCTTATTATTAAGCTCGTACTTACAGTCCAGTGGCAAAAGATACTGCAAATGACTATCAGAAACGGGGGTGTGTGTGTGTGTGTGTGTGGAGTGTGGTCGTTCATTATTAAAAATAAAGCATATTAAATGCTTAGTGAATTAGAATCTTTTTTATTTTTCAGCTGTTATTGAGAAAAAATAAAATGTACAAAGACAATGGAAAACAAAGTCACTGGGATTTCTTTACCTTCCTTTCTGGGTGAAGTCTACAAGACGTGAGCATCGCATTTACCACTGTGATGCAAAGGTCCAAAGTCTGCTTGCGAGTGTAATCCAGATCTGGTATAATGTCGTAAAGGCAATGGCATTACACCAAAATGAAATCATAGTGGATGAAATCATACTAAAAAATGGATTTTGAAAACACGAGAGAGTTGCGAGGGTGATATGTAGGAGTTATTTAGACAGTCCAAGTTCTGAAAAGGGTACTTTTGGCACCCAGCAATAAAAATCCTGTGCTCATAAAGTGGGTATTTTCTGATGTAAGCTATTTTTGGATCCCCATAAGCATAGCCTTTAATTTGTTCTTTGTAGAAGATTGTGAGGTGCTTACCTGCAAGGTACAATCTAAAGTACTACTTTCTGCTGCCATAATAAATCGTCATTACTGGAGATTATACAACTTAATACATATATTATGAGGAGGAAACAATGGGCTGTAAAGTATCCGCTTATGATGTTTATAGGTAATCTTTCATACATGTTCACTCTTCACTGCAGTTCCGTTTGTACATAGTAAAGCTATATACATTATTTAATACCAAGCCTGAAATGTAATTAACCAAGTTACACAGAGTTTGACTGAAATCCTTATGAATCCAATGAAAAATCTCCAGATCTGGGATCAAGCCTAGAATGTAGTAGCTGATTATGTTTAGAGAAAAATCACTTTTGTATTATATATGACATGACCTGTGTGCTCATGGTTTCGATTCTGGCAGCTCTCAATCAGGCAAGATTTTGAGTTTAGTGGAACGGACATGGGCTGTTCTATGCCAGTTGGCTTCAATGCTTCAGGGCTGGGCACATTCAGTTGTATGTGTACACTGGTACAATGACATCTTCAGTCTCGTTTGGATGTTTCCTTATCTCACATCCCATTTTGCATCTATTTTCTATCCAGATCAACTCTCCTGAGTATTGGAAAGGGTCTGCTAGAAAAGGAGACGAGACAAAACAAAAGAACGGCAGGTATAACACTTTTTAAAATATTTCTGTCTCTACTCAGTTCTACTATGTTTCTCTCCACAAAAGTGCTTCTGTCAGTGCACAGCCCCAGTGAAATTGCCTTCAAACCAGGACTACTTGTAGAATTGGCCTCCAGAGAAAGAAATGTAATAACGCGTTTCAGGCCCTTGACCATTACCACTCACTCTTCAGTCACGTATAAAGAAATACTTACTGCGCAAGCAGGACAGGGTAGGTTTGGAGAGCAAATCTCAGCTTGAGTTGTGGCAGAAGCATTCTTTAATATCCCTGTTGCTTTTTGGTATTGTGTGCAATGCCTCCCAAACTGCACCACAGCCCACTGCAGACAGACAGATTTTTCACAAATGGTACTCCCCGCTACACTGTTAGTGAGGAGTTTGGGTACTCTCTGGGTACTGTTAGTACCCAAAGTCAGCAGGATTTGATCCTAAATGGAATACTGCAGATACCTGTACCAAATATGCAGAAAAGATGTTTGCAAAGAACAGTAAATGCAAAGTATTTTTAAAAGAAATTAGACATTAAAAATAGTGAAAATGGATTGTCAGTGCCATTACTCCTCTCTTAGAAGCGATACATCCACACTCAATAATAAGCACAATGCGAACCTCTTGCCAGCACTCTGCCATCTCTGGGCTAGGCTGAAGCCTGACTGATTTTCAGTGACTGAGAAATTTCCTTTTGTACCAGAAAGAATGTACCAACCTCCACTTGCAGGAACATTAATATTCAGTTGTTGGCATTATTGAAACACGAGGGAGAGAGGAGACTTTGTCGTACAAAGGAGTGTGACTGGCTTAGCTAGTCCGTATCTTTCCATAAAGAAGTAGCTGCACAAGGAGCTGACTCTCAGTGCAAACTAGAGGACAGCTTGTGGCTGCTGCTGCACCCCAGATTCTTCCCATTGTCCCCAGTTCCTGTTCCCTGCATCCGGCCTGTGCCCTTGCTGGGTGTGAGTGCCTGTCTTGCTCAGAGTTATGGTAGTTTGGTTAGGAGCCAAGGGGCTGAGGATACAAATTATAATAGCATTTCCTTCCCCAGAAACCATTGTGCCAGGGGATGGGAGCTATGCAGACCCAGCTGTTCCTGCCTTCTGCAGCTATCCTGAGGTCAATGGCAACCTTAAGGCACCTCGGGAAGGAGCATCTTGCCAGTTCCATAAGGCAGCAAACCTTCCCCCCAACAGCTCTGATTGGGAGAGAACTGAGAACTTACAGGCAGTTTTCCCGCTGAGCGTGAATGCATAATCACGATTTTTAAAAATTATTGCAGTGGGGCTGAAAACAGGAGTGCCCCTCTGCAAAAGCAAATACAAATGTAATGCACAAAATGAGCTTCGAGTCTCAACTGGGACAAAAAAGAGACAGTTTAAAACTTCCATGACTATATCAAGAAAAGCCCTTGTGAAAAGCCAGGTTCAGACTCTTATTTTTCTTGAGCTACAGTACTGGAATCCAGTGTTCCTCAGCTCTGGCAGGTATCTTAGCCACTGCAGTCAGTTTCTCTTCCAGTTTTTTTCTGATGGACCTCTTCTATTTTGCATGAATAAACACGCACGGAAAGTTACAGTACTCACCTGGAGGGCAGTGTCCCTCACATTACAGGTGAGCGATTTAACTCACTAGCCTTTCCTTGTCCCGTCTTTGATATTTCTTGGATCTACATTTAGTCAAATGAATACAAGGTCTGGTATTCAGAAGTGCTGAGCAACAAGCAACTGGACGCTGAATACTTAAATAGAGATTTAAGAGCCTAACTTTAGGCACTGGTTTTGAAATTCTTGTGCAATTCACATTGTGAGATAGTGTAGGGACAGTAGTGTGTCTAGGAGACACTTACAACAAACATTCTCCTTTACATTATAAATAAGCCTTAAATAAGTAGTAGATGGAGCTATTACCCAATCTGTTGTGGTGTTTGGGTTTTTTGTTGTTGTTGTTGTTGTTTTTTAAAAAAAGACATTCCAAAGTACCCTACAGATTTTTGGAAAAATGGCTTGCGCACATTTTTTTTTTCTTTTCAGTAAAATGACAACAACAACAAAATGAATGAGTCCCATGTTACAGATCAGACAATGTTTCTTAACAGGGTTTTAAAGCTTGGTGTTACACAAATGCAATTCCCACTGCCAAGAGTAAGCTAATATATTCTTGGCACGCCTGGTAAGTCTTAAATCACTGACAGTGGGTACATTCTGCTTGACATTCTGAAGAACAAAATTTCACTTTGATAGCTGCACAGTAAAGAACTTTTTCAAAATGAAGGCTATTCCACTATGCTTAGACACACAAGACCTCCTCAATCTCAGTAGGCACTTTGTGTATGTTAGGACTGCAGGGCACAAGAATGTTGTCATATGATTATATCTTCTGATTTTCTTAGAAATTACCCCAGCTGCGTTTTAATGCTGCTGCTGCTGCTATAATTTGAAATGAGTAATTGCTCAGTGGATTAAGAATCCAACATGTTTTATTGAGCATTTTCATATGTCTTTCAAATGTGGTTTCAAAGATAAAATCTCAGCCTCCAAATTGCACCTTTACCAAGGAAAACATGCTGCTCTACTCAGACCATTCTCAGCTCTCTGATTTTACAACACTATGTGTGACCAATCCAATGGAGCAGGTTAGTTCAGGAGTGGTCTTTCAGCAAAAAGCTCAAAATGCTTTATAACAATGCATCTCAGCTAGATTAATTTTACTGATGAGGGAAGCTGGGGCACCGGGGTTGCAGGTAAGTGATTAGCCTGAGACCATCCAGAAAGCCAGCTGCATACCAAGCCTCATCTTAATCCCCCTGGTATGGCATCTTCTGCAGTATTCCTAAAAACATTTATTTTTCAGAGGAAAAACCCACTGGCTGTCTTATAAAACACCACCAGAAAGATTTTAATTTAAGAACAAGAAAGCTAAGTAAGGACTGTTCCTTTAAAATTTGATTTCCCTAATTGTGTGTTTGCTTGCAAGTGAGCAACTCTTTTTTTTTTTTTCCTCCTAGTGATTTTGTGTGCTACTTTCTCACGTCTCCTAGAAGAGCAGGGGTTCCTGGATTACATGTGAAGAACCACTACTCTAGACAACCTCAGGTCAGTGTAGCTGCTTAATAAACAGCTAACGAAAATGAAACTATCTAATGATGTATTCTCTAACCAATGTAATGCATCCAGTTAATGGTCTAGAGCATATCACTGGAGCTGACTTTGGTTGCACAGCTTTTTCCATACTATGCATTAGCTCTAAAATCTAGTGTTTGTCTTCCATTGGTGCAGACTTATTAAAGCCACCCACGATGGGAAATACCCATTTGTGTTATAATATTAAAGTAGAAAAATACAGTTTGCAAGAGGCATTAAAGGAGATGAGAAAAGATTCTGTACATTAGAATAAAAATAACAGAAAGATAAAAATCGCAAGGGTCCTGTACTACCAAGGGAAGACGAGGAAATAACAGAAGGCGAAGTAAAGATTAATCATTCAATGTCTTCTTTGCTTAAGTCTTCACAGTAAAAGGTTAATTCCTACCAGATGCTTAGAATAATTAAAATCAGCAACAAACTGGAGTATAGAGAATAAGAAAAGAAGAGGTTAAATATATTCAGCTGGGTTAGATATATTCAAATTAGCAAGCTGCAAGGAAACTTACCCTGGAGTATTTAAGGAAATAGCTGAAACAATCTGAACCATTAAATGATTATCTTTAAGAACTCATGGATCATGGAGAAGTGAGGTCTCAAAGGACTTGAGAAGGATGAATTTCTTTCTTTTCTTTTTTTTTATCCTTCTTAAAGGAAAAAGAAAGGACTAGAATTACAGATTAGGGTAGCTTCAAATACCCAATTGGTTACTGACTTGTTCAAGTAACTATCCATCTTGGAATACCCAGCCAATAGCAAGATAATAAGCAGTCCACGTATTTTTGTTGAGATTAAAATCATGCCACATTAATTTAATTTCCTTTTTTGACAGAATAATTGGCCTTGTGAACAGGGGGGAAGCAGGAGATATGCTATTACATGGCTTTGCACGATTGAATGTAACAGTCATATAAACAAGCTAGTGAAGCATTGAAAGGTGAAGCTATTACAGGTGCAAAAATGGATGAAAAAGTATATCTCAATAGCTTGCTATCAATCTGAGAAATCAGACCAGCTGGGATGCACAAGAATTTTTCTGGGTACTATCTGCTTTGAAGTTCTGCTTAATCCCTAGGATAACAAAATATACAGCCCACTTAGAACATTCCTAAATCACATTACAGAGACTTAAGCATTCTGGAGCGAAAGACTTTAATTCAACCTGGTTTTGAAATATTGGAATATGTGTCTGGAATCAATACAGTAAGGTTCAGCAAATGTAGATGCGAGGCTTTACCTGTACAAGAAAAAACTCTGATATGCCATTAGAAACCGCGGAATAATTGGCAATGTAACATTGCTGCGTGACGAGTATCTGGATAAAGCAAATCGTGATCCCAATACACAACAGTATTATGTTGCTGTTGCTAAAAAAGGCAGAGACTACTTGGTAGCCAAAACATCTGTTTGGCTGACAACTGACTCTTACCACCACTATCCATGGTTGTTATGTCCTTGCCTTGAGTTTGATGGCACAGTCCTAAGATGCCTGAAAAGGAGACAGGGAAGGAGAACGGAGAAATATAAAAAAAGCACCTTATTTCATTTCTCATGTAGGACGTGAATTTCTTTCCATAGGAAGACCCTGTTTCTTGGTGAGGAAAGCCATCCTCCCAAGCCAGTAGTAAAGCAGCCATGTATTAAGACTATAGTCTTTTCTTGATGGCATTTGAAATATATCTATGTCAACACTGGCTGACAATGCCTGCTTCAAATCCAGGGTATACTTTAGAGACAGCAGCACTCTTTCGAAAGACATTTTGAAACCAGACGATTGTATTAATCTGTCTCTCCGTCTCTAATAGGCTTACACTAACCAGTCTCTCGTGCATAGTCTACCGTTCCCACGAATTGCTGGAGAGTGAGGACTTGATGTTCCCCAGTTCAAGAAAAAGCCTCAGGAAATTGCAAAAAGTCCTAAAAAGCCACAGTTTGTTTTCATAACATTCTTTTCCTTTTAGAGAAGTAATAGATTTTTTTTTTTAACATTCTCTCTGATATTTCAGGAGTTAATGGACAGTAATGATCTAAAAACTGCACAAAAAAACTATGGCACAAGACACAGGAAAGATAGCTTGGCTAATTATCAGGGCTTCGTTTGTGTAGGAAAAAAGGATGTGTACATTACACCAAAGAGTCTCAGATATTTTAATTTTTTTTTGTCAGCATCTCTTTCTGAATGGCTTTCTAGGTTTCCTCTAGACCCTCTCCTCTAGCTATTTTACTATTTACAAGGCAAAAATGTCCATGTATACTATGGCTGGATTTCCTATTACTTAATTTAAGACTGTCTAAAAGCCAAGCATCCAGGTAGTCTCATTCTACAAAAGGAGGAGTTCGGCATGGCATTAACCTCCTGCAAAAATCGATGTTTCAGGCTCCGATATGGATTGCACTCTGGAGATGCCGTTCCTTCTAAAGGCTATGAATGTGAATTTTAGATGACTAGATAAAAATGAGACAAATCATAGCTTATAATACACTCCACAATAATGTGACACCCTATATCTCCTTTCCAGTCATATACAGAAGGCTTCTTTCTCTCACATAATAAATGAAATTTTAAAGGCGTCTGTTACTATAACTAGGTAATATCATATATCCGTGGAATCTAGCAAAGCTGATGTCATTAGATCATGCTTTTCTTGCTCTTCCTCTGGTCTCTTTTCCATCTCACCTTCACATTCATGAGACTTGCAAAATAACCAGGACACAATTATTTTGCATCAGGCAAAGGGAACCTCAGGCGCAAGAAATTTGGGGTCTGTCTGAAAAAATGTAAAATTTTATTCTATTATATATCCCCTCCACTAGGTGTGATTGCACACTAGTACTAGTGATTTGCACTACATGCACAAGAAGACGTTAAAGGGCATTCAGTATTTTCAGAAAGAAAAAAAAAATAATTGCAGAATCAAGTTCTCAAAGACCCTTCTAAGTCTGAATTTAGAGCTATCTTTATGAATCCATTCACCTGGAAATCATTTTAAGGGGATCAGGTTGAGTTTGTAATACAGGTGTGATCTGATGATAATATTTCTCTTGATAGTCAAGAAAAAAGGTTCAAATTTGCCTTTCCAAAACCATGGTCCAGTCTTGCCTGGGAGTCCATTTCAAAATGCACCATGCATGTTACTGGAGCCCCTCCCAAAATGTTGGGTGCTTAGAACTGTCTGTTCCGGGTGACAGTTCTTGTCTTTATTTTCAGCTGTTGCATTTATTATTAGAGGACAAGCAACAATACATTAAAAGCTTTCTTAATGTTTGTTTCTATTAGGCAATTGTACTTGCCATGGGGATAATATGCAATCTGCGCTGGAAGAAGCAGCAACGTTTGCAAAGTATGGGTGGGTGAGGTGAAAATTTTCAGTGAGTGCATCCAAGAACAGAAGGAGAAGGGTCTACAGGCAGACTTCTCATTTAAGTCTGGTCCAAGTATTCAAATGTGGGGAATTGCTCCTTTAGCAGAAAGTATAAAGTGCCTTTAACAGGTTGAATTGAGCAAGATACCACATGATCAGCTGCTGCTGCTAATGTAACTAGTGCTACTATGCTTATCCTTGTAAATGAGCTGGTTATTTATTACTTTCAAAGAGAGAAATTCTGATTCTATACATATGTCCATACTGTTCTCATTAGCAAAGGTTTATCCACTGAAAGAAAGAGCTTACTCTGTAAACGTCCTGTGATAACAGGAGCTGCAGGTTAATTGTGTTTCATCAAAGTGTTTCCTTTATTTGGCTTAAATGTGCTGGGTTTTTTCCACTTCACTGTTAACAGCATTTTCAGATCGGGAGCTGCCAACAAAGCCCGCAAAACCCCACCTTTGAGACAACAGTCGAACTGTATGTTTACCTGTGTGAATGTGCAATTCACAAATTTGCTCATAAAAGCAGGAGATTCTGCAGGAGCACAGGCTACACCTGCTATTGTACAACAGCATCTTGTTACACAAAGTTTTGTACATTTGACCTCAAATAAACCTAATTCAGAAAAGGGAAGCTATACACAAATGGTCCTCTACAGCAGTCACTCAGACACTTCTACCACCAACTTCTGGTTTTTCCCTTCACTCTATCAGGAATAGTTCAAGGCTCTCAGCTCCTGCCTTGGAACGGGAGAATGCACGGGAAGATCTCTTGGCCCCTTCTAGAACTATTCTTGTATTTCTCAGTTTTGAACCGTGATATTCAGGTCCTGCTCCAGCCCCTCCACCTCCGAAGTCCTCTTTACTGTTTCTTTGAATTCCTGTTCTTCAGAGCTGAGAACAACTTGATTATTAATTTTATCTGGAGTAAAAGTGGGTATCAAGCAAAATACAGTCTTGCCTCAAATCCTTTATTTTACTGAGTTTTTTATGTCATTTCTGTTTTAAAGTAACAGAAAATATGACAAAACAATGCACTGTACTAGTTTAGCAGAGGCTGAAGGTTTCAGGCTGCTAATCATCATAATTTCCTTTGATTTAGATGACAGATTTCAACGCTTAAGAGAAGAAAGAAAATACAACTATAAGAAAGAAATCTTTCTTCCGACTAGAAGCTCTTTGAAATCCGTTCCTGAAGCAAATCAAAGAAATCAGTGTTTATCTGTTTTTCGGCATAGCTATTTTCCCTGTTAGCAGCTGGCTGAAAAATGTGTGCAATAACTTATAGCCGAAGTGAGCCTCCAATCTTACCATCAGCTTTTGCAGTTGCTCCCAGAAAATATAATGATGTTTCATTATTGCTCCCACATTGCCCCGAGGCCTGTTACAGAATGTACTAAGACTACACACCGTTGGCCAAGGTATAATAGAAAGAAGCAGGTGGAAAAATAAAATACGATTTTAATTTCCTGCCATATACTAACCTTTTACGATACCCAAAGCAAAGAAGGACTATAAATAAGATCTTACTTTTTGTTTGTCACTTGATTGATGAACTGTTTAAGTAATTCTCACTAAATGTATTTAAAACATATTTTTCCCTGCCACAACGTGCTCTTGGATTTCTTCTCTGGGAACTTGTGTTTACAGAGCTTTGCAAAGCATAAGTGCTGTAGCTGAGTTAGCAAAATTCCTTGGCTTGCTTTTGTAGGATTGGGCATATAGACAAAATACTGGAGTGACAATCTGTAAGCAGAATACCACTGCTTCAATTTCTGCCGGATTGATAGCAGTGGCTCACTGCCAGATGATAAAGAAATGACGAAATTATCAGCAAGAGAACTTTGTGACTTACAGACTGTACTGATGTCTGATTATTACTCCAGTTGGGGAATACAGAATTGGGTAAATGTGTAACTACAGCAGAATCAAACCAAACCACTTGGCGCTAGCCTGGAGAAGCTGGCCATCTAGAAGGAGTCGGTGACTGATTAACCGAAGAGCAAATGCCGTGCTAAAGCAGATAGCATAGAGTGAATAGAATGGCCTCTTCCTATGTTTTTGAGTGCGCTGTGTAGGTCTCTATTTCCTAAGCTCAGTCATGGTCCCATGCCTATTCTGAAACAGGCAGCGCAGAAATGGGCCTTATAAAAAAAAAAAAAAAAAAACACAACAAAAAAACCCCACACCACCAACCAACAAAAAAAACCTCAAACAAACAAACAAAAACAAAACAAAACAAAAAAACAAACAACAACAAAAAAAACCCCTCCAACCTGATGGTTGTTTCCAATAGGTGATTCACTGTGTGCACACTCCTGTCACCTACGTGGCAAGACACCTTCCTTCATCAGTAGTCCTACAGAAAACAAGGTGAACACTCAGAGCAAAATACTGCTTGGACCTTGTATCCCCACATGAGCATTCCGTCTCTGGTTAACTGACTGAGAATTAACTTGAAGTAGATAATCCCCTTATAAAATCTGGTATGGACACTCCTCAAACATTTGTTCCAGACTACAAATGCGTAAACTTTTCTCCTTGTTCTGGCCCTGTTTGGCAGTAGGATAACCACCCCACGTGTGTCTACTGTAAAAAACCTCAATCTGATTGCTTTTTTCACTTTGTTTAGAAGTGCAAGGTGCAGGCAGCTTTTCACAGGCACACCATTCTTTCTCCCCAGTCTAAGAAGTACATATATGGTGGTGTCTTCCCTAAGCCAAACTCGTGACTGAGAAATTCTCTCCATCAAAATGTGAGTGTTCTTAGGAGCAGAAAAAATTAGTGAAACAGAAGCACTTTTAATAAAAACAAATGCTGCTTTTATTCCCTGTTAGAAAATTTTCTGCTTCTTGAAGGATGGAGTATTCTGTGACAAATGTTCTCATTCCTCTTTTATTTTTAATCCAAATTTCCAGCTGTAATTGGCCTCAGGTCACATGCTATTTCTTCTGCCTGAACATCCTCAGAAGATAGCAGAAGTCATTGTGAGTCATTTTCTCAGAAGGAGAGGCTACATTGCATATTCTGTCTGTAAGCCAGTCAGAGTGGGGAAAAATGCTCTCAAATGCAGCAACACAAGAGAATTCCCTCAATGCCTTCTGCGTACAGAGAGGTAATATGCGCACCTCCTTTCCCCACACGTTAGTCAGTGAAGACTAATGGGGCAGTGGCCTTGCCTGATTGCTCACCATGAGAGAAAAGGCTGTCCTGACATCAGAGGAAGGGACAGCAGAGCCTGAGCTCACATACAGGAGAGGCAAAATGCCAGCCATCAATGAGAAAGAGCTGGAAATCACTCCTACTGAAGTGGTTTAAGACAGATCTGTTAGCAGAACCACAGTGTGAAGAATCATTGCCATCCCTTCTGAAATCTCAGCAGTATTTGGATAAACTGACTTTAAAAATACTGATAGAATAAGTGCTTGGACTCACATTTCTGACCAACTCTACCAGCTCTGAATCCTACTACAGTTTTGTTTTACCCATTTATTTCCTCCTCTGTTTATACATATGAGATAAATCAAATGTCTGCAGAATTAAGCCTGTTTACCTACAGAATGGTACAATTCTGGCAGCAGGACTGTAAGACCCGTTTGTGAAGTCACTCATGGCTACAGAGACTAGCCGGGAAAGCCATATCCAGAGATGCATGTTTATTTAGCATTTGTAACCGTCCATTCCTTATCTTTGCTCAGATAATTGACAAGAGGGCTTACTAATCGATTGGGTCCTTTTCTATATGAACAGGACTAAACCCAATTTGTTTCCTGTAAAGCGCTACACAATAGCTTCTGTCCATATACCATTACCTTCGCACTATTCAGTCGTTTTGCTGATTTATACAGAAGTTCTGCTGCTCAATACAAAATATTTTTCAAGAAACAAAACATTTGTATAAAGGAAAAATAATGCCTGCTCCACGATGCAAGGTTCAACAGTGCTAGCATTAGCATATTTTCTAACATTAGGATTAAGTTCTGGAATTACTGTAATTTAACACAGTTCTATTTCTGAAATCTTTTTGTAAATGAACACAGCCAGTATTGCATTTACCAGCTTACCAGACTCTTATGGGAAACACAGACATTTGCACTAGCACCAAATTTGAACCCTGAAATTTTGTATTCTAGAAGCTGCAGATAATACCATAGCTGAGCTGCTGCTGATTATAGATAATTACATATTGGCCAGATAATTTCTATAGCAATTTTTAAGCTTTCACAGGAGAAGAAATGGAATAATTTCTTGACTGAGAAAATGATATCTATTTGTATGCAACTGTGTTAAGGGTAGTTTTGCATCCAAATTAGTAACTTGAACACAGCCTGAACTCTGAGGCAATATACAGGGATGACAGGATGCTAACTGAGGGGAAAAAATGACAAATCTCTTTCCTTTACATTTTATCCAGCAGTTCAAATACAGAGACTGTAAGTCATCTTATTCTTCCAAACAATAAAGGCAAAGAAATTGCTGTATTCTGCTAGCCATAGAAGGGGATTATCTTTTGCAAATGATCCATGTCAAAGAGTGTACCTAGAAATTAAAATTAATCTTTTACAAGCACTTATGTAAGTCAAACCTGTTTACTAACAATATGCTGTGTCTTGTCACCACATGGGTGACTCAGCATGGCATCATCTCATAGCATCAGTACACAAAAAGAGGAAGCAATGGCGGCAAAAAAAGATATAGATGTCAGATGACCTACTTCTGTAGAAACACTTGCTTTTGGTCACACAAAATGTGTGGGTCAGCATGTGCTTAAACTTCTATGACAAAAGAGTATTTCTAGTATGCTGATTTTTTTCAGTACCGAAACTTATTCTGAAATATGACATAGACTGTATTAACGCAGAACTATCCTGGATGAAGCTGAAGAGTTAGCACTGGAACATTTACCAAATACTGTTTTAAAAGATGACTAAGTTTCAGAAGAGATTGTGCATTAAATAATACCCTTATCTGCCTACGCCAAAGTGGGAAAAAAGCTGTGGCAGAATGGTTCGTTCCTTTCTTTCTGTGCTCCTTTGGGAGAGTGGGGCAAATACGAACGGCAGAGTGTTCTGGGAAGGAGCAGAGGTGAGCAGGGGATCATGTGCTTCTCCTACATCTCTTGTCAGAAGATCTGGAAGGCCCAGTTTGTGTCATTTAGCAAGCTCTGACTTCTGCTGCAGCTTTTAATTCAAATTCTTGGTGAATCCTGATCTCAGTAGCCAAAAAACTCTAGGGACACTCTTGGAGTAATCCTCAGGCTGTAGAAAACTAAAGGATAATTCTTGGCAGCGTGATAATGTATTTTAAGAGAGCCTTTCCAATATGCATGGTTTATTAAAGACAGTGAAATTGCTATATATTCCTCTTCCTTCAAATAACAGACCTCCACATCTCTTTATAACAACTCCTTTATTCCCGCAATGATGAGGCTGACACATAAATCACACACATACGACAAGTAGGATTAATTATAGCTCCAGAAATATGCTTGCCCACATTCCCACCCCTCCACAACCCACAAACCCCTGTGGCAATTAAAATATGCGGATTACGGGTTGCTTCCCCAGGGTCACTGGAAAGCTAAGGACAGATGCTTGGAATCCTCTTGCTGTCAGAAACGCTGCTACTCTCTTAGACATTAGTACCAAATAAATAAATAAATAATCTAGGGCCAAGTTGTTTTTACCATATTTTGAAACCTCATGTTGATGCAACAGGACCTTGCAGTGCTGCAATAGGCCTGTGTTTGAAAAAGGCAACAAAAGTTTCACCTCATCTCAGTACCAGACAAAGCCACAAGAAGTTCATGAATAGCAGACATTTGGCACAACTCCGGAATGGGAAGACCTGCTTGTTGTCTATTTGCCCTAGGTGCCCTTCATGTGCCTTCTGAGTGATGGGGATGAAGTACGATGACGAAATGTTCTATGTTATGGTGTTAGAGATAATTCATATGGGGAGGGATACAAGGTAGTGTGTTTGCAAATGCAACTAGAAATAATGGAACACAATTAAGAAAAATAACTTTGGTTAAATAATTAAGGAAAACTGAAAGACCATAATGGAAGAGTATCTTTTCCATGGTAAGTTCCATTTCTTGGGATCTTAGAAGCAAATTTACCCTAGTATTTAGGGTCAACCTTAAAGTTACCTTAATCTTCCTGAGATGCCTCTTTCTTACTTATGTAAGAGTTTCTCAAAACTAGGGAAGACCGAAGTGGAGGAGTACAAATGTGGCAAATTGCAGGGAAGTCCCAACTTTTGTCCCTCTTCTTTCCTCCTTTTTTCTCTACCCATTTCTCTTCCCTCTGAAAACCCTCTCCTTTCTGGCAGCCATGTGAAGAGTGAATCAATGTCTCTGAGCCAGGAAGGGTAAAGGAGACCAAAGGCTGCACACTTAGACAATACATAGCATAGCCATGACCGTCTGCCTGGGTCACATTATTACAAGGAAGAAGGGAACAAATTCTAAAAAGCTTGAGAAACATTGAATTTTTGATTGTCTCTTTATGACAAGGAGCTCTTCTAGGATTTATTTTACAAGTTATCGTTCTTGTTTTATGGGAAGTTCAGCAATTTGGATCAAAGTTGCTGCTGTGGATTTTCTAGCCTTGAAAGAAGTTTAAAAACATTGCACCAAGGCAAACTGGGAGATGACATGGATGGCATTTTCTTTCAAACCCAAAGTTTTCTCAGTTTTAATAAACATCAGAAACTGAATGGAGGAATTTACTTTAGAATCATCAGAAAGGTTGAGGACATACTTAATATTAATGTTCAGTACCAACCTAAAGATAGATTAAATAAAATGCTAGCGATTTTACTGTAGAAAACAATTCTGTGTGGGCTAACAGTCTATTTTACCCCTTTCACTTCTTTTTATGGTTGTGAACATTGTAGTACTGGTTTCATAAAATGAAGATTCTGGCCACTCATGTGAAAAAAGCCTCCTAGAATTAATGATACTAACATAATTCCTAGCGAGTTTTAAAATATTCATTCTATTGCATCTGCCTTTATCTTCCATTGCAGCTGATAAAGTGAAGCTTCCCTTCTTCTGAGACGACTTTGTTTCATTGCCAATATGAACTGACTGCTACTGAAAATTCTTCTCCCAAAAGTGGCTGCAAACAGGTAGTAAATTATGAACCCCCTTGGCTTCTGTAGAGTTACGTGTCCTGATAATGTCACCAAAATACCGTATACCGCAGTCAGACCCAAATGACATTGGATCCTTTTGTTCAATGGCACTAGACAGATAGCAGTGGAGTATCTCTGAAGAAAGCCAGTACTTTGGCACCTCCTTTTTGTTTTGGCTATACAATGATAAGATATAGCAGACTCCTGTTTTTCTTATGAAATAAGTTGATATCCACTACCTCCTTTCTTCACTGATAATTACAATCCGCTAATTCTGAATACATACTGCCTCACAGAAACATAATATAGATCACTTCTCTTAACTGTTCTTGTCAAATAGCACATAGCTGCCTGAATTTAGGTATCCTGTGGTAGAAATAGAAGTTAGTGTATTGTAGGTAGTAAAGTACATATATTTACGTTATTTATGTACATTGACCTTATTTAACTTTGAAGCAATGTGACAGAGACTAAACAGTTGAGTTTGCCTTGAGATTCTGATATGTGGATGAAACACTGATGAGCTTATCTACACAGATATTCTATGCAGAAGTCTAAATTACAATGATGAGCTCCAGATCCTTCCTAATCTTAAACCTCTTTTTAAAAAATGAGAGGTAGAAATTACCTGAATAACATTTACCCTTTCAGCAGTTATCATGCATGTGGTTATTTTGCATGCTTCTGAAAAGATGGCATCTGTGTAAGTAGCAGAGAAGCAGGGCTGGCACTGGGGGTCTCAGACCACAGATCCAAACCCATCTCACTTTGTGTGACACAGTCTGAAGGGAGACATTGTACTGTGGCATCCATGGCTTCAGAGCTGCTATCACGGGGAGGATTTCTTTTCTCTGAAACTGAGTGGAGCCTGGTTATTTCAGGTGTGTGTTGAGAAAGGGATTACCTCTTGAGAATTTCAAGCCCATGAAGTTTATGTCTTTATTCAGCATCCCACTTCCATTTTTTCCACAACCATGGTTATCATTCCAGCAAAGACAGCAGCTTTTGCAGAAACACATTTTATATTTTTTCACACCTTTCTTTGAAGCAGGAGGAAAGGTCACACAAGAATACAGGCTACAGGGTTAGAAGGACCGGGGGACTGATACAATTTAGCAATTCCTAGCTGGTTTTCTGACACATTAGGGGATACTTATACTTAAATTTGCTGTCCGTAAAAATATGTATGGATTCACATGGGAAGATTTTGGTTAACAGAGCATGGGTTTATTTCATCTCTCTGTTCTGATTCAATGTCACTTGGCTAAGTAAAATTAGAAACAATAGAAGGCTGAAGCAAGGAATTAATTTTGTGTGAATACCTGTCATGTTTTAATTGATATAATAATTCCTCAGTGATGTAAACAAATGATGGTCCTCAGACCCTCTAGAACTGCTGTTACATGAACAACTACAAGACTCCCATTTTATCAGATGTCATGGAGTGGCCTTTTCTATGGTTCAGAATCTGAACTTCTGCCATTACTGCTGGTTCGGAGTGGTAGACGTGAATGAACAGTTAAATTCTGTCCTTAAGAGCAGTTTTACTTTAATTGACATTTTCTGGGTCTTTCCAATTTGCCGCAACCTGCACACAGGCCATGAGTGTGCGTTAGAAAGCCTTTTCAAATTCCTGCTGCTTACCTATGAGACCAGAATATTCCTTTTGGACTTAAGGAGGTTTGTGGAGATTTTCAATATGTATTATAGATACTTAATAGGATGAAGGAGAAAATTTGCATTTAGATAGATGCTACAATTCCTATGAATACATAATAATTTGTAAATGAATTTTTGTAAAATAATTCCCTTTAAAGGATTTTTAAAAGGAATAATAAGTCTTAAATAACAGTACCATTCTCTATTAATATCAAAGTGGTATGCAAGTGGCTTCATTCCGTTTTGCAAAAAGGGACACTGAGTAACTGAGGTGCTATTTGCCAAGCGCATGTCAGAATGGGGAACAGGACCCAGTATTCATATCTCTAGTCTAGCATCCTGTCTGCCTAGACCATGCTGCCTCTAAATAGCCTGCTGGAAAGGTGTCAGAAATGTGGCATTTTTGTGAAAGTCTATGAGGAAAGTGTATAGATCTTGCTTAATAGTCAGTTGCTGTTTTATTTATTCCAAGTATTCAAATCCAGCCACGAGTCATTTTTTAATCAGATAGTATTGACTCAAGGGATTCATACACCCATTGCAAGAATTGATGCAATCGTGCTATAGTCTTGCAATGAGTTGTATTAATAGTTTGTAGTCCCAAGACTTTCCATTAATATACATTACTGACACCAGACTGCCATTGGATAACCTTGCCATTAATAGATATAGTATCCAGAACTCTCAAATACTAAGATTTTTGCAAGAATCCATGGGTATTCACTTCGTATTTCTGTAGCAAGCAACAAGGACTGATACATGCATATGACCTTATCGTGTGTTTGAGGACAATAGGCATGGAGAATTATATGTATATGAAGTTACACTGACCACAGTTGCTCAGATGGGGGACACTGCAGAAACATTTTTTGCCAGCTACAAGCCTGGCAAATTCAGCTTGGCTTCTCGAACACAAGATAAGAGTCTTTCAGGTTCCTTGCGCGTGTCAAAAGTAAAAAGTTCTATGGGTCAGATTAGGCCTTCAAATACACCCCTGCTATGCCCCATATCAGCAAACTATGCCCTCAGTGACCCACCTGTTGTTTACAATGACTTTGTATAGGTGTAATTGATTGAAACTCAGTAAACAATTCTGTTTGAAGTTTCAGGAGGTGAACTGTCATCAGCAGTTTACTTGTTTGGAGTTGTGTTAACTCTACAGGATGAGGAGTGAAAAAACAAGTTTTTTTAACTGGTCAGCTGATACGAACAAAGTACAACTCTCCTGAAGAAGCAGGACTGTGCACACTCTGATTTTCAGAGTAGAGTTGCACTTAATTTAAACCAAACAGCATATTTACCAGAGATTATGGATGGATCTCAGGGAACTTCTCAAGCATTGATCAATTTAGTCTTTCAGCACTTCTGAAAGCTAGATGACATGGTAGAGAATGTTCTGTTCTTTAATAAGGCAATGAACACTGACTATATCAGAATTACTTTCTCTATTGAAGTGTAGATTCAACAAGATGCGGACAGGGAGAAAAAGTAGTAGCTCAGCATAAACTATACTGACGTAAACAAATGATGGTTTTCAGACCCTCTAGAACTGATGCTAGAGTGGGCTTTTCTATGGTAAACAGCATTGGTGGACACAAATACCTTCAAGAGCAAAGGAAAATTATTAATTTAACAGCTCGATCTCTTGGATCTGTCAAGTAAGAATAAGGTGATAACCTGCTCAGAAAAACTGCACAAACATCCCAGCAGGCATCTAACAAAATCTAATTCTGTCTTTTACCAGCTGGTTACCAGGCTGTCATCTGGTGATGTTAAACATTTGAGGAGAGTCTTGTTTTGAACTATTTTATCTACCACACATAGAGACTCCTATTTTTGTTTTAAAAGGGCAGTGTGGTTATAGTGCCCACCACTCATCAGACTTCCATGGGGAATACTACTAGCTGCCAAGCAGTCCTGCTTTTAGATTGACAGGCAAGTTTATAGACAAGAAGATGAAATTTCATTTCAGCTCCACTCTGAGTCTCAAAGCACTGCAAAATTCAACCCCAGTAAAATCAAAGGTGTGAAGCTTAAAAACTGAAAGATGCTTTCAGAAAGATAAGACTCAGATGTAAGACAGCTTTATAGCCTTGGCAGATGGCTACTGAAAAGTTGTTTCTAACAGAACGTTAAGCTGAGACACAGTGAGATGAATGAGTTGACACCAAGAGTTCAAGTGCGTGGTAGTTTATTTAGCATGCAGGCTTCTTGATTTTCAGCCTGCTGTCTTAATCTATACTGTTCTTGTGACTAAAAATAAACCTCCACCCACAGTAAAGAAAATCATTTACTGGCAGTTGGGCCTGATTTAAGAATTAAAAAAGAAGGAAACATTAGTTGCATTTCTGTAGAAAGCACTTAATCAGCAAACCAGAGTTCCTTTAAAACCTCAGTATGTTTAATTCTCCTTCCTTTTACTAAGCAGTCTTCCCCTTCAAGCCTCAATAATTTGTTTCCCAACAGAAGACAGAAATACTTTTAGAACAGCTTTTACTAATGTTTACTGTGGCATATCATGCTTATAAAATCTTTTTAATATGTAACCATTTAACTTCTCTTGGCAAGATAAATTCATGGTGATACAGATATTTTGTAAATACCATACTAACTTAGCATCTGAGTCAGAACAGACTATAAAAGAAAATGGCATTTGAAATAAACTTGGTTTCGCAGTACAGTAAGGTATATTAACCAAAAATTTTAGGATGAACTAGAGTTTAGAGTTCAGTATGTTCTTTATGGTACAGATGGCAACTATGTGCCCTGAACTTCTGTGAGGGTATTTCTGAGGTCATCAGCTATCCCATGGGGGAAATGAGTCAGCAAAAGCGTAAGTGATTTCAACACCTTTGTTATAAATTCCATAGATTAGTAATATGAACTTTACAAAAGTTTTGCTAATTTGGGACCCGTGAGATTTTCCACTGAGTAACTTTAACTTTAAAAAAATTATACACATTGCTACAATATTTGCATTAAAGCAGTGTTAAGGATTCAAGCAGGAATGAGATTTTACTTTGCTGCTCTATGGCTGCATTTGAAAACAGTCCCTGCCCTAGAAGAGGTTAAGGCAAGACCCAAGTAGCTATTATAAGATAAATGAATGAAGAACATTAAGAATGAGAACCCTTACCTTACTGAGACACAAATATATAGCTATTTATACCACAATTCAAAAGTTATAGAAAAACATTTTTTACGGAGGTAGATATATCTAAAATGCTTGTATCAGGAAGCAGTAACAATTGGAAAACTTACATCTCAAGGTGAAAAGAAAGCAAAAGAAGCAGTTTTCAGGTAACAAAGACCTCTAGGATCTGGTAAAAGAGTAAGGAAAGCACGCATGGTTTAAAGCACAGAAATTTATATTTGAAGGGTAAAGTGAATTACGTTTTCAGCCATCAGTAATACAGGTAGTGAAGTTCAGATGTCATTACATGACTGTGGTCTGTTAAATGTGATGAATGTCTCTCTATATGACTGCAGAATTAGGGTCTGAAATTGCAGCTACCCCCTGAGAGCAGCTTGCATCTAATATGAACATATGCAAAATGCAAATATGAAATACATGTGTCTTGGAGACTGTTCACAACATTATTCTATTATCATTCCCCAAATGATTAAGTTCTATGTATCAGCACAAAATGATTCTCTGTTCACCCTGGGTGGACAATTATGTAACAAACCAGGAAGTTTTATCCTATTGTTCTAGGCAGCCTATATATTACTCTCATACAATTATATCTAGAACAATTTGAGTACATGTAAGTTCTTCCAGACCTTAAACACTTTAAAAAGCATACATGTGAGCCTTCTCAGAGGTATATTCATCAGGGTGCTCTCTGGTTACAAGTGATTTTCCTAACCCAAGATCCAAATACATAATTCGGTGCCCTAAAGGCATTCTGCAGAATTGTGATTCACCTACAGGCCTTTGTGGGTATAATACAATGAATGCAACATATTCATCTAGAGATGGACTTTTCCATCTGTGACAGGTTGAAGGTGTTAAACAATTCAAATATCCCTCATTTTTCTCTAATGTTTCAGGGCACAACAGAATGGAAATCACTTATATGAAATATAAATGTTGAAAGCCAATACATTTTAAACCCATAAATTATGTGTATAATTTCTATCTGCTATTGTCAGGGAAAGGACATGAGAAATGCAGTGATTATGTATAGTTTTGCTGGGACATTCAATTATATGTGTATGATTTGCATTTTTGTACCTACTGTTTGACAAATCCGAATACCCATATCTAGTAGTCATGTGACTGTTAATCAGCTTCTTCCCTTGTGATATGAAATCCAATCATATTATAAATTGCACAGTAGGTTTCATAACATGCTGCAATGCGATGACAAGATTGCTCGTATTCAAATACAGCCACCCATATTGCTTGGCCACATGCCTCCATTCTGGATTTATATAAGAAGCAAAAGAATTGTAGCTTGTTGTAAATTTTATCATGTGTGAAAATAACCTTGCAGAAACACAAAACTGGCTGCTAAAAAAGTTATGATTTTTACTTTATGCAACTAACGTGCAGAAGCAATGCTGAGGCAAAAGGACAGTGAAGACCAAGTTTAGTCTTGAGTTGAACACACCAAGGTCAGCTCCAAGTGTGGGCTCGGATAATGGCACAGCTACATCATGCTAAAAATAAAGTGCTTAGTCTTCTCATTTTACTTCAGAATAATTACAAGTTATTTATTCCAAGGTGTAAAAGCCTGCATTTGGAGCAATGAAAACAAAGCCTTCTGTAATATGGTAGCTTCTGTATTAGTTCATCATTTCCAAGTCAAGTGACACATAGAATGCCAATCTTTCAATAGGTTAGCAGAGGCCGTTTTCAACCTACAATGTATCCTCTGAGATCTGAAGCACTGTTGACTGGTTGTACTTCTCAGAAAAGTGCTGACCAACCAGTTCTGTCCCGTGCCAACCTCTTCGATTTCCTCACATTATTAATATCTTATAAGTATATTCTACTAGCACAGTCATCACTTCTTTCAGTGACCATGCTCGTGAGCAGGGGTAATATATTTTTCAATTCTTAGCATAACATAGAAAGTCCTTCTGGACCATCTCCTTTTTCATTCCCAGATTCCCAAATCATGTCTTGCTTACAGAGCCCTCACTACTAAATACCATTTAAATTCCATTTGATGTACTTAGTATCTTGCTACAAAGACTTCCGCTTCAGCTGAAGTAGCATGCCCCTAGTAGCATGCAGTTTTAAAAGGCCATGCTTGATACATTCCAGTTACAATTGATCATAGCCATCTGAATTATGAAAGGTGTTTCCTAGATAAAATAACTATTGGTAAACTACATCAGACTAACAGCATTGCTTTTTTATTCAGTGGCTTTGAGACCAGTCATTTTAAAAGGAGTGGTAACAATCCTGGTTTTCTGATGAATCTCATTTTAACGACAATAATCAGGAGATAGATACGATCAATGAAGCCTGGGTCTCTGAGCCTGATGTTTAGCTCTGAAACTTTGGTTTCCATGCCAGAGATCTGTTGTGTAGCTAAGTTAGTGAAGATGCAGAAAAAACGGATGAAGATCACACATCCTTCTCCAACTCTTTCAAGTATTTAAGATGTCCTCAAAGCCCAAGCCCCAGCAGCCTCCATGAAGCTAACCATTCTTACCAGTATGACTGTCTTTTACACAGCTTGACAGATGGAAACATGATTTCCCTACTGTTTGCACTTCCTTTTATGAGTTATTTACTTTTTTTTTATCTGAAGCCTGGATTTCAAACACTACTGTGCCCATAGTTATAATCCTAGGGAATCCAGTTAGCTAGCTGTTTGTACCTTAGTCATTGTTTAAACAAGCCTACATCACGTTATAACTATGTGAAGAGAACTAGCCCATTTGATACAGTTTGATCTATCCTAGAGTGGCAGAACTATCCTACTTTTTTAACGTGATTAGGCCAAAATTTGCTGCAGTTACTGCAGTTGCCACAATAGAACAGGCGAGGCCAAAATAGGTTAAAGTACTTCTGTAAGAAGTCTAAGGATCTTTGAAAGCTATTTGTCATACTTTCTTTCAGAGTCTAGTCTAAGGGCTATGTACTTAAAAAGCAGCCCTTCAGTTTTAAGATTCACTTTTTCATGCTAGTGACAATCCCTGTTCTATGGATCCAGAAACAGACGTATGATGAACCTTTAGCCCAATGTTCATTATGGCTGAGATATCAAAAGAAGTAGAGCCCAGCAGGTAATGGAGAAATGAAAAAAAAGGATTTAATTTACACTTGAGTTCAAAAGGTAGAGAGAGAGGTAATGAACAGAACACAGGAAGGGCAGGGACAAATGAGCCACGGAACTATATAAAGAAGTAGAAATGAGACACCAAGCCATTAGAAGTTGCTCCCTTGGTTTATGATAGGTAATTGTTTGCCTTTGTGTGCTCATAAATGCACTTAAAATAAACAGAACATTTCCTAGTATAGGCCATGGCACTGTTTTCTTTTTCCTGGTAAAAGTTTTAAGAATACCATAGGATTATTAAGATGCTGACATGTAAAACTCAACAAAAGAGCTACAAACCTTTTCCTGTTATTAAACAAACGGAAAATAAATATTCAGGACTGGGATATATTCCATAAGAGGATGTTCTGGGTTTTTTTTGTATTTAAAAACTTATATACTTTTGGCAACAAATTGATTTACTTGCTTTATTTCAGTTTTTAGAATGTGATGATTTAGGGATTTATCGTGATTTGTTTGTTATTTTGTCCTTTTGTCAGTTATGACACATGAACCTAGACAGCATTTAGGATGAGCTCTGAGACATGTTTCAGATAATATCTGAATCCAATAGGATTGTTTATGTGCTTAAAGGCAGACAGCCATGTTAAAGCACATTCCTGGATCAGGCATGGTCTAAATTAAATGGGGGTGACACCAAATTTTCATTTTGTTATATAATAAAAATAACCTGTTCTGTTTCCTTATTCTTGTAAATGAGGTAAAAGTGCTGGAGACAAATTCAGTTTTAGATGTTATACTCACATCTATGGGAATTATAAATCACTAGTGCCTAGTTTGCATCTGGTCCTGGAAGCTGCCTTAAAATGGTCTGGTACATAGCATTCCCTAAAATCTATTTGATCCTTACATTTAACAAAACTGAAAATGCCTGGGAAACCAGAAGAAAAACAGTGAAAAAAAAGTCTCTCTTCTGTGTTATTCCTAGAACGGAATTCAGTATTCTTAAATAAGGCCTTCATTTCAGCTCCTTGGAATTCCCTAGTATTTGAACTAAATCACTGGTCTCTGACCTGTTATTAATGGATGGGTATGCAAATCACAAAAACATCACAGAGGACATAAACTGGTATCTCCTTTTGCAGTATTACAGGTAATTAAGGAACTGAGTAAGAATGTTACCAATTTGGCAAGATAAAGATGACTCTAGATTTGCTGAGGCAAATGAGCAGAGCGATGACAGAGACACTCTTCTGCCACCGCGTACGAACAGATGTTTGGAATTGTAGCTGGCACTTCCCATGCCACGATGCTCACCACTTTGGCAGAAGATGAGCACGCGCTTAAAATGGAGTGCAAACCTTGCTCTTCACAGTTGCCATAAGGTTCTCTTGCCCAGCCAAAGCAGTGAAAAGCCTCTCCAGCAAACCAATACCAAGGCCAAAAGGCTGTCTACATAGAGTTTCTTTAAAATTGTGAGCATAAAAAAGAATGTGTGCTCAGTTATCGTACTTACATGCACACAAGCATAACTGTGCTTTCCAACACCCATTAGATTCCCAGAAAAGTAGGTAAATATTAGTCATCAATATTTGAAGAGATATTTAATGAGCAAAGCAATTATTTAACAATTATGCAGGAGTATCTAAAAATCTGAGCCACTGGTTTAGGATTCCATACGCATCTGAATGCAAAAAAGAACTGTGCATAGAAAAACTAGACGCCAAACCGAAAAAAACAAAAACCAACAACACTAAAAATCTTGAAAGATTTTCCCAACTATTTTTTCCTACTAGTTAATACAAAGCACATAATAATTTGAAAAAGAATAAGAAAAGCAAAGTTGTAAACAACTAGAGAGACAATACTCAGTATCTGAAAAGTCTGCCAGCCTTAAAGGACCTCTGAGAGTGTAAGATGTACAAAGCCAAGGGTGTTCTTTGACTGTTTTGCACTAGATTCTGTGCCTTTTTACACAAAAAGCCAGGTGAACAATTTCACTAATATGAAAATCTATCTTGTATTTACATCTTTCAACGGAGCATAGCATTTGTTATGCATTTTGCACCGGGCAGCTACATTTATTGAAGTCAGAATTGAAAATTGCTGAAATATGGACATCTAGTGGAGACATCTAATTATTACAGTTTTCTTTCCAATAGAAATAGAAAAAAATGTATTAGACTTTTACTGATTATCTTGCGGGAGCCTGGAGTTTTATCCTTGCTTTTCACTGGCTGGCTTATTGCTTAGTTGCATGAGGTGAAGGTGACAGAATTTGGCAAAACAGAAGCTGTGCGTCATTTAACCACTTACCTAGGTGATTGATGAAGCAGAGAAACTAATGACCCATGAAGGAACAAATGTTTCTTCAACAGAAGATAAATAAATCTGATATGGGAGGTCAAGGGATGGGCAAAAATCTGAGGCTGGAAGTGCCCTTAATTTCCCCTGAATGAAAGCTCAGACCTTTTGCATTAGTTTCCATGGGGAGAAGGAAAGTGATAATTTCGGGGGTGTTGAAAGCCTTGATGCAGTGAAAATTAAGGTTTAGATTTTCAAACACATATAGTTTGTAATATAAATTGAGAGCTAGCTATGAGGACAAAAAAGTGACACGGTGCACTGTGATGTCTGCAGAGAGACACCAATGTGTTGGGATGTCAGCAGGATCAAATGGTTCTGTCAGAATTCCTCAAAGTGTGTTTAATCTCCAAGAACACAAAATCATTTTCCATGTCTAAAGTAAGTATGCTAACTACATACTCATTTTTAATGCTCTCTTTTCTCATGCTATTCACTGTATTACCGTCCATCTCGGGATTTCTGCTATTATGGGATTTCTTACTGGGTTGATGCTTGGCCAATATTTGTCTGACTTCTCTTTTTTGGTCTCCTGTGAAAACCATCTGAAACTAAGCAGAAACTAACCTTGATTTATTTCTTTAATAAACAAAATGAAGATACTGCATATTAATAAAAATGAAAACTATTCCCTAGTTGTTTTTTTTAAAGTTTCCAAAAACAGTCCTGTATCTCTGTCAAAGTTAATGTAACCAGAATTTCCATGGGAATTTCTGTCAGTCTGGGGAAACTGGAACTGGCTAATGTAAATAACTACAGCCCATCCTCCCACTACTGTTCAAATCACCTTGTGAGAAAGGATCCATTGAAAAGAAAATGTTACCATGTTTCTTTGGCGGGCTACAAGGAGTATGTGATAAGAAAACTTTACAGGAACATTCTGTGGAAACCCGAGACAAAAATGAACATAATGATGAATCATGACTTGAATTTCATAGGATTCTATGCAAAACTGTTTGGGGTTTTTTTTTGGTATGCAACCCAAAATTACCTACCGACACTAGAATAAGAGGTCATTCTTTTACGATTTTATGACTAACTTCCTTGAGAGTGCTACATAGACAAATAGTTTTACCGGCTGACATTTCTGTTTCTTTTAATAAGCATAAGAATGTAAAATATGTATTTAAAGAGTACCTGGCCTGTATGTTTTGGCTGAGATAGGACTGGGAATTAGCTTCCCATCTCCCTATAAAAGTCCCCAAACATCCAGAAAACAAACACCTTGGATAACAAAACTCCTTAGCACTTTCCTGCATATCACAATTTTACGAGCAGTAGAATCTTCATAGCACGAAAATCAGTTAAAAACAGTTAATTTAACATAAACAATGTTAAATATTAGTTAATATAATGCTAAACAAACTCTTATTGTATAAAGGGAATGTTTCATCTGAATGATTCCAGACAAACTTTGTAATATAAGTTATTGTGGAAGGACACAATAAACCACAGAAAGGCTGAGAGTACATAATTGCAAATGCTTATGTAGATTTAAACAGATATTACTGTGTACGTGGTCACAGAAAGAGTTTAATAAGCCTGATGGTAAGAGCATGTCTTTCCACTGTAACTATATTTCAGTTCTACTCCTCTATCACCGACTGAGGAATCCTCTAACAACACAGAGCAGAAGCTAGACGCCTCCCCCTGGGAAGACATACTGCTAGTTCAGGGGGACTAGTATGTATGCACTAGTGTCCCCAAATGGGACCATGCTGTAGGAAATTCTGGGGTTGGCAATGTAAACATCAGGACATTGAGAGTCAGGCAACGAACAACTGAAAACTGTGCAGCAGAGGCAACTGTGTCAAAGTTTAAGGCGATGCGTTTGTAGGACTGAAGGGTTACAACCAAGTTGTTCTCATCATGATTTGGAAAAAGAGGGTCATATTAGTTTTTTTCAGAAAGCTGACATTGGTTTGGACCTTAATTTAGTAAAGTGCAATGGAATAATTCAGCTGAGTATCAAGAAATAGTAAGCAATCCACTACTCTGCATTAGAAGCAATGCATCAGCCAGGGACAACATGAAACAGTCTGTTCTCATAATGACATTTCTGAACCAAAAGACTGCAAAACAGAAATGGAAAGCTGAAAGACGATTTAACAAAAGCTGCAGTCTTTCAGCCTCTGTAGGGCAGTATAGAGTATCACATTTTCTGCCGCACTGCAGAGATCAGAAAACCTCCTGGAAGGATAAATCCTGAAAACTCTCATGAATGGGATTTTCTGTGCTTTTAGTGCAGTCCCTTGTCTCAGGGCACGATCAACTTTACTTGAACTGTTCCTGAAAGATGTTTGTCTAACCTGCTCTTAAAATTTCTAGTGATGGACACAATACAATCCTCCCAGGTAATGACAGTGTTGTCCTCACCTCACAGGTACAATATTATTTTGCAATATAATCTCCTTGCTCCTTCTGTTATTTCCCAGTGGTCATGCAGAACAATGTACATCTCCCTCTTTGCAATGGTCTCTTTTGCCCATTTTACCTTTTCTAGACCGAGTTATTTCAGTCTTTACTCATAGGTCACTCTTGTCACTCTCTTCTTGACTCTTGGCAGCAATATGACATTTCTGACTCATTCCCCGTTTGTGATTCACTGTCATCTTGAGGGTTTACTTTTCAGAGCCACGGCCTAGTCATTTAGCTACCGCCTTGTCATTTGCTGTCTCATCGTAAAAAGGGAGATCCAGATATTTGTGAAAGTGTCTGTACAATTATTGATGTTCTAAAAAAAAAATGGGCATGACTCATCTCAAAGAGAGCTTGTCCTTCAGATAGCAAAATTTCTGGTTGAAGCACAGTCTGGGCTCGTAATCAGAAACAGGAGCAGATATTTGGTTGAAGAAGTATGTGTGTGATTCAGTTAATTGACTGAATGGCGTATGTGTGGTTTCCCTCTCAAGGCTGTATGAAGATAATGAGATGTGAAGGAAAGCAACTGACCTATAGCTCTTTTATGTTTTGTCTACTTCCCACTTCAATGTACGTCTCATAGTAATGTGTCTGCACACTGAGAAAATATAGATATATCTAGCATAGATAAACTCTACCTTCATTTCAAAGCAACTTGATTTGAAAAATTTAGATGGCATTTTGAAAAAGAGTGACGTCTTTGATACTTACTTTCATGTCGCTACCTAGATTAACTCTTAGTTTAGATTACTTTAGTGTTTTAATGGTAGAGCTGTAAGAATGAACCTGAAATTATCTGAGCACTGCTGTGTACTTTGGTGACAGGAATACAACAGGGTCCTCTGTGGTCTAGCTTCAACACTTTGTATGTGAATCAACATTCAAAATAAATTAACACTCATGAGCTGCTATATAAAGTGGACCGCTGCAGGAAATAACTGCAAGAACACCAGCTTAGCATTCTCTTGTTTTGTGCCACATTCCCTGTGTGGCCTTATAACCATTACTGCCCTTCTTGTGCCTCATGAGTCTGTCCAGAAAATGGGAATAAGAGATAAAATACCTCATAAGAATGATGTATTTTTACAATTTCTCATCACTGAATTCAATGATGTCTCTGTTGAAAATCAGACAGGCTTCTCTACTGAGAGTGTGTCTGCCTGGAGCCAAAATGTCTTGATCCTCCTCCTTGGATAGTGGCATCTCACAATATATAACCTCAAAATAAGAAAGAGTAGTTGCATTGTGGTTGCATGTACAATTATGAATTTGATGAGCAAGGCTCAACTAGCAAGAGGTTCAGTGCTTATCAAAACAAAAAAAAAGGATGTTTGCTCCTCACTAACTAGTGAAAATGCTTTGCTTTTTATTCAGGTACTTTTTTTTTTTTTTAATTGCACTACGACGTGCTCCTGAATTCAGCTCTGGTAATAAGCTGCACGATCACAATTACCTCTGTTAACAAGTTGTGTAAGTAGCATTGCATTATCCCAGGCAGTTATATGAGTCACGGCCACGTTAAGGGTTTGTTACAGAGCCAAAAACAATTGCTTCAAGCTGAAAATTATCTCTCTGCCTCACCTCCCACAGCTATAAAATTTCATCCACCCCCGTATCTCAAATGCCCCTCATTATGAAGCTCATCATTCATTTCAGTATGGGTGTTCCACATAAAATGTCTTTTTTTTTTTCTCTCACTTTATTACTTTCAAATCCCCACCACGGGTTGGTTTGCAGTTTTCGGACGTGACTACAGTATCAAGCCAAGCAGCAACCAGGAACGCAGCGCTGCGGCGCAGGGCAACCCCATCCTTCCGCCACGGCAGCCATCTCCGCCCTCCTCCCCTGAACCGGCAGCCTAGGGACGGCCCATCTCCCCACACACTGCCCGCCTCGCCTCTGCTCACACCTCGGGGCTGCCGACGCCGCCTCCTGCCACACGGGGAAAGGAGATACCACAGAGATACCCGCCGCCGGGACGGTCCCCTCACGGCTGTGAGGAGATGCCGCGCGCCCCCGCGCCGTGCGCAAACGCGGCCGCGCGCCCCCGGGCCGTGCGCAGACGCGGCCGACCGCCCGCCCGCCAAAGCAGGCGGACGGTCGTCCGCGTCTGCGCACGGCCCGGGGGCGCGCGGCGGCGGGTGCGTGAGGTCGCTATGGCGACGGGCGAGCGGCGCCGCCCGGGTTGTGGCCGCCCGGTAGCCGCGGTGTCGGGCCGGGTTGCCCCTGTTCCCCGATACCTCGCTCCGGGTGGGGTTGCTGGCGGCGGGGCGGGTTGGGTACTGCGTGGGTGAGTGAGCGGGCGCGAGGCGCCGCGTTGCCGGGCCTGGCCTGGGCCTAGGCCCGGGCCGGGGCCTGGGCCTTCGCCTTCTTCGGTGGGCTGTGGGTTTCTGTTATCCCACGGAGGACAGGCCCGGCTCTCTGCAGGGCTTATGCCCCTCTCTGCCGGTCGCGGGTCCGCGGCAGGGCTGTAGGCACGGCGCTTATAGCCGCAGCCACGAAATCTCCTCCATCCGCACTTCGGTGGTTCTGTCGGTGAAGGTTACCCTGCGCTTCCAGAGAGCCTCGGGGTCTGTCTGATCTCCCTGTGAAAGGGGTGCCCTGTTTAAAGCAGGCAAACCTGCCAAGCCACTGCTCTTTCTTCGAAATTTATTCCCATAGTTATTCAAAAACAGTTTACATTTAGGCACTTGTGTGCTGTGGTTTCTGCTGTTCTACTAATTCATCTGCTTTATTCTTGAAACGTCTTCAGCAGTTTATGTACTTGCCTTTCATCTTGAAGTTTACTTTATAAACTCTTGGCTAAAAACTACCCCTACCTGGTCTTTAGGGGATACTGTAATGCCCAAGAGAAAAAGATTAACATACAACATCAGCAAATCGCTGATTATGTTTGTCTGGCATAATAGTTACAGAATTAAACTTGGATTGAGCTGTAGGATTTATTTTTAATTTGCTATTAGGAAGGGAATGTTGCTGAAATGTGTAAAAATGGGTGAACTTTAACTCCTGAACATTAAATGTTTTGATTCTACTTTTTTAGGAGGAGACATTAATATTAGGAAATGGCAGAAGCAGTTTTTCATCCCCCAAGAAGGAAAAGAAGAGTTTTTGAGTCTTATGAGTCTCCCTTCCCTGTGGATGTAGGTGGCAAGGATTTCAGAATATGCCAGGCTGAAATCATTAACAACAATGTTATTGTGAGGAACCCTGAAGATATTGAACAGCTTTATAACAAGGTGGTGTATGCTGTTTGCACATTATTTTTAGTGTTTTAAATATAGGTAAAGCATAATACTACTTAACATCTGCCTGCCTTTATGTTTTCTTTCCCCTGTAGCCTCCAGTAATCTGGCATATTTCCCTCCTCTCCTGAAATCAGTACAAAAAGTATATTCTGGATCAAATGTGAAAAGTATTTAATTTTTATCCCAGCAAATAAATTTTAGAATGAAGTGACGGTGTGAACTAAAAAACAGCTGTGAAGACTTCATATTTGTTTGTTTATTTATTTCTCCTTTCAACATTTTATGTAACCTTGCAAAAGCATTTTCTTGTTTTTAAAGCTCAGGACGTTGGAATATTACTGTTTTATAAATGCTTGTAGAATTCTTTTAACTTCAGAGTGATTTCTTCCTGAGTAAAATAAGGTACATTAAGCCTCTTATGTCCGAGTATGCTTAGAATTGAGGAAAATGACCCAACACCCTCCACTGCTTACATCTTTGAGTGCCGGTGTTTACTATTGAACTAGTTATCAGAAGCTAAACAACAAGCTTTAGGCAAAGCTTAAACGTTGCAGAATTTCAGTTATTTTTTTCACCTGCTCTTGGTGGTGAACGTTTTATATTTGGAAAGAAGTTCATTTTTGTCTGATGATATAATGAGGACTTTTCCTTTTCTTTGAAGGGCTATTTTGGAAAAGGTATCCTTTCAAGAAGTCGACCAGTGTACAGCATTTCGGATCCTTCACTGGTTACAAAGTGGCAAGGTAAATTGTGCCTACTTGTACTTCTATCACTATTGTAATAGTACTTTTAACCTTTCTTCACTTATTGAAGAAGTATGTTTATAAACACACAGAAAAATAATCTCTCTATTGGGTCAGATCAAGGATCTCTCTCTCTCCCTCTATTTGATGATGGCCAGTATAAGATACCTAGGAAAAATACAAAACCAGAAGATATATGTCAGTAGCTCCTTAGTGCATTCTCCTGGCCTTCACTGATTACTTGTTTAGGAAGCCTGTAAGTAAAGGTATCATCCTTGGACTTTTCTTCATAAAAATGTCCATTTTTTTCAGTTTTAATATGTAGATTTTAGTGTCCATGAAATGTCGAGGCAAGGATATGTGAAATTTTTAATCTGCTTATAGCCAGTTACCTCTGGTCTGCTCTTGGTTGTTTGTAGAAAGACTGTCATTCTTTATTCATCTTTTCCATGACAGTTAAGTCTCAGTAGACATTGCTGGATTTTATTATATCTCTCTGTAATTGTCTTTTTATGGGCTGGAGAAAAATAGTGTATTTAGTTGTTCCTCTTGTGCAGGCAGTTACTTCTGTTCCTTTTCTGGTTCTGCCATGTCCTTCTTGAATACAAGTGGAACCAAAACGGCAGAGAGTATTGAAGATGGGGGTAATTACGAGGCTGCAGATAACCTCAGTGATCAGAATCACATTAAAATATTTTTATATTGATGAAATAATGTATGTTTTTTTCTTTATACAGGTGCTAACATAAACATGCCTATAATTACATCCAAAAAGTAAGTTAATTTACATTAATTTATTCTTGGTTTTTTTATCAAACAGATTATTCTATTTTATATTTTATCTTACTCAATTTTAGATTCTTGTCTGTATAAATGCTGATGACTGGCTTCTATTTATTTTCTTTGTACTTAATTACATCACATTATGTGATGTACATCATGTGTACATCACATTAGGAAAACTAGAAATAGAGTAGGTGATATTCAACATGGTTTTTCATGTAAGCTTGCAGGTATGAGTTGCTGAATAGAAGCCAAGATTGAGTGCATGCATAGTAGCATGGGTAATTAATTCATAATAATATCAAGCATAATAAACTTTCTCAGCTGAGGAGGAGAAAGAGAAGTTTCTGGGGCAGGCTATTTTAAAATAACTCTTCCATTTCCTTATTGAATTATTACAATGTGGGCTGAAGCGGCTCTTGAACTTGTATAATACAGAAATGTTTTACTTTTTTTTTTTCATAGTTTCTGTTAACATTGCTAGTTTGTACATTTATCAAAACAGATAAATTTGTTTTGTTCCACTTAAATAGTATATGAACTAACTGTAAGAGTGTGCAAGTTAGTAATTCTGTTTGCTTTAATCTTATGATAATGCTAAAAATTTTACTTTATTTAAGTTTAAAAGTTACACACCTTCAGTCCTCAACTATAGGTAAGACAAACAGTACCAGTATTACTACTGCTGCTACTACAGTTACTACTACGTGCAGAAGCACTTGTCGTTCTTATTAGTCTCCTTTGTGACTGCTTTATGTGCCAGCAAATACAGCTGAGCATCAATGAAAGTGTAATTACAGTGGTGCAGAAAATGCACCATGATCTGTCTCAGTAGAGATCCGTGAGTGTAAATTATATGGTAATTAAATCATAGGACAAAGAGGAGTATTTCTTTATAACAAAAAGTACAGCACTGAATTATATAGCTTTAGTATGAGACTTCAGAGGGACTTACATTTTGTGTTGACACATAAAATTTGCATTTAATTGTCTTTGTAGTTCTTCATTACCTGGTCTGTAATTGCTGTGTTAGGATTTTGCTTTGGGAAATAAAGAATATTGTTCTAAAGTTGTCCAGGTTTGAATAAGGACAGCTGCGCTCATCTACCTGTAACTTCCCAGAATGCAGATTAATGTCTTCAACTGGGTATTCATGTTATTTCTCCTTGGAAGATAATTGAAAGGGCACTAAAAACTCCATCATAATTGAAAAACATTAGAAGTATTTGCAGCTTTCAGCTAGTATCTTGCTGATAGGATTATTGTTATTTCTCAGGGATGTGAGGGGTTTTGCTATGCTGTTGCTGTTTCAAAGATAGTTAAAACCGAGTTTTGAAGATACTATTCTCAGGAGTTAGCTGTATAATAGATGAAACGTGTGAGAGCTCTAAATGCAAAGTCGTCTTGTGTATTTTAATCATGCAAGCTCTGACACCAAGATATTTTTGCAGGGAAGTCACACTTAAGGCTTCAGGGGAAGGAGGAATTTTTCGCCTGGTGAAGTTCTTGCTTCTTGAAACTGTATAGCAGTAGTTGTCAGTGCGTGGTTCTTCTGCAACATTTGGTAACAGTGCTTGTTGCCACAGAAATTTAAATTTAAAAGGCAAAAGGAAGTAAAGAAGGCAGCAGAATCTTGATGTTCAGTAATGCCATCTGCAGCTTCCTGGTGACTGGAGTCCTATTATGTTGTGCATGTTGTATTTTGCAAAGCAGTTATGGGGGCGTGTGTTCAGATTTGTTTTGAGAATTGTGCTGAATCTTCTTTTTTTTTTTTTTTTAAGATGCTTGTTTTTAGGATGTTAATTAAAGCATGTAATGCCCTAGAACTTCTAATTTATTTTACTTGTTTACTAGGTACCAGTGTCATGTTCAGTGGGCTAAAAGTATTTTGCAAGAGCAAGGATTTGATGACTGCTCGATTACCAAAATTCTTGAAAATTACACTAAACCTCTTGAGCTGCCATTTTTGGAAGAGGATGGGGCCGAACAAACCAGTAATAGTTGCAACAGAATGGGCCCAAATACAGAAAATACAGAACTTTGCAGGCAATCTTCTACAGATACTGGAAACGCAGTAGCCCTAAGTTGTGAGAATTGGAACGAAGGCTACAAGAAAGCCTGTTTGGAAGGAGATCCAGCGTTTTATCCTGTGGCTGTATGTGGCTCTAAAGAACAGGAACAAAGTGACTTGAAAGAGATAGCTGAAGTTTCATGCCAGAAGCATGGTTTTCTCATGCAGTGTGGCTGCAAGGCAAAGGAGAACACTGAGCAAAGATCTTCTGAGGCGATAAAGTCAAAAGAATGTGCTCCAGAATATGTATTGGTGCAAGAGGAAGAAGAAGGTGACTTATGTCCTGAAGATGATTCTGCTCATGTGCAAGAAAATGTAAGGAACAGAGTATCCTAATGTTTTAGAAAAATCGTATCATCAGTGCTGTTTTCAGAATTCAGTATTTTTTCCAGTTTAAAGTTGTAGTAACGCAGTAAATTTTTCTTGTAGCTTGTCAAGAAGGAAAAACTAGTATGCAGAAGAAATCCATTTAGGATTTTTGAGTATTTACAACTCACCTTGGAAGAGGTATGTTTCAAATATGGTACAAGTTGTTCTACTTTTAATCTGAAAAGTAAATATTAATCTATGTTACAACTTAATTTAATACCTATTTCCGAAGTACAGGCTTCTCCCGTGTCTCCTAAGTAATTTAGACATAGATAGTAATAAGACATAGATTGGCTTAGTCATTCTACTTATTTTTAATAACCTGTGATAATACATGATACAGTAAAAAAAAATATGTAGGGTCCAATCCCATTTACTTTAGATGGATAATCCCACTGCCCAAGAGACCAGTGATAGGACTTAAGTGTAGAAATACGAAAAATATAACATTTATAAAAATCCTGCTTCAATTGTTCTGCTTCTAAGTATATTAATGTGTGTTAGTTTTAACGCAGTGCCTTCAGGATTCTACAGCACATGCATAGACTTTTTTTTTTAATTTTTTTTTGTAGTGCTGTGTCTATTGAAATGTAAAGGTCATGAAGACAAATCTCAAACTTTCAGGCAACTTGTTTGTCTGTCTGACATTAGGATTCTTTTATAAAATTAATTACAGCCTTTGTTCTTGCATGGAATACAAACTACAGGAAGAGTCTAGCTATCAGTTAAACTTATTCTGTTTATTTTTTCAGGCTTTTTTCTTGGTGTATGCTCTGGGATGTTTAAGTATTTATTATGGTGAGGTAAGAGATTTGATTAATTTTGGATGACTGGGGATACCATTAGTTTAGATATGTTTTGGTCTGAAATTTTTACCTACTTTGGCAGTACTTTATGCTGTTGATTCTGAAGGAGGAAACACCAAACAGAGTAATTAGGAAGTGTTTCTTAAAAGTAATGATATTTCTGTTCATGAAATACTGGTCTGAAAATTTTGTTTACCAAGGCAAATATAGCTACGCACAGCCTTTCTGTAGAGAAAGGTTTTTGTTTTAACTTAGGCAGGAAATATGGGGAAAACAAGTATGGGAGGCATAATATGGTGAATACTCTCCCTTTCCTGAAACAGGAAAATTCCTTGGAGTTTTAAGCATTAATCTATAAGTATATCAAGCTACTGTTAATGTAATGACAAAATAATTGAAACCTATGCTTCTAGTTTAAAATTTATCTTATTTTCCTTTAAAGAAGGGCATTATGGGACTGATTGTGAAATGCTAAAAAAAAAATCACTAAATGGAGCAACAGGTTTCTGTCTTACGTTTAGGGATTCCGTATTTTATTGCCCAATATCCATGTTCTTCGCAGTGGACTGTGATATTTGATATTTGGCTGTTATGGTCTACTACACAGTGTTCTGTATCTCCTGTAATATTAACATAGTCACGTTAATGCCTTTGGTTGTGGTTTGTTGTTTTTTTTTTTAGGAGCCCCTAACTATTTTGAAGCTATGGGAAATTTTCAGCGAAGTGAAGCCCAATTTTAAAACTACTTACATGGCGTATCACTACTTCCGCAGCAAGGGTTGGGTCCCCAAAGTCGGACTGAAGTACGGAACTGATCTCTGTGAGTAGCTTCCTTAAAAAAATTGAATCATTTGCAACTGACTTCTTTCCAGGCGGTGCAAGACTCCAGTGCCAAAGCTGAATTAAGTAATGAGGAGCTGCATAACTGGAGCAGGCTTTGCTACTTGCAGTTCCAAAAGACATCTTTGGCTAGGCTATTGGGTTAGCAATAAAGTTAGAGGGAGTGGAGTATAACATCACATATCCAGTAGCTGAGGAGATAGCTCGAAAGGCCTGTTGTTTTGCTTCATGGGGCTCATAATTAATACAGGATTGCACTGAAATTCCCTTCCAAGTTTCTTTACCCCCTCTAAACACATCTTCTGCAGTATTAACATGACAGTCTCTGGAAGTAGCAGGTTTGCATCTAGATCCCCATTCACATCAAAGTCCATGCATCTCATTATTTATCCCATCTAATGGAAGCTGAGGTTCTGCTGCACTTACTGTTAAGACCGTTTCTCTGTATGTTTTTTTGGCGGGGAGGGTATGAGGGGGAAGAGACTGGCTCATTGGTTAATGGTAGGGTTTTTAATCTTACAGAAGTAATTAGTAGTGTCCATAATCCCTTGCTAAGTAATTCAAGAACTACATTCAGCTCAAGTCAACATAAACAGTACAGTAATGCCTGTTGTTACAGGAAAATGTGCATGAAGGGAGATGTTTTTTTAACGTATGCATGCAAACCAGCAGGTGTTTTAATACTACTGAAGCAGTTTTAGAATTTTGAGGTTTGTGCATTTGAGTATGTTGAGGTTGTGCTGAGCTAGTCCTTTACATCAGTGTGTAGGTCTGGCTGAATTTAGCATCACTGGTCTTAGTACTTTGGGTTGTAGATGGGTTTTGCTGTTGATCACCTGATGTATATGTGAAATTGATACTAGTTTTTTCACCATTCATTTGTGTTCTGGCCTGAATTTGTTGTGTAGCGTATCACTGCCTTTGGATTTGTGCCAGACAAGGGAAGCGGAATAATTTAGGCTAGCAGGCTTCTTACTCCTGAGCTCCTCTAGCTTCTTGTTCTTTGGAAGTACCTTCTTAGAATTGATATTACTGCAATTGCTTGTGATGGATAATTTGCAAATCATGGTTGTCACTGGAACGAAGTGCTGCTTGTCCTTTTCCTGACAGCCAGCTGTATAAGAAAACCTGTGCTAGTTAAAGACAGTCCCCTCTTACAAGCTCATGACAAAGAGGAGAGAGGAAATGTAACTGTTTAGCTCAGTTAGAACAGTCCAGCTGCAGTGATTCTTGTGTACTCTTGTATAGAGATGGAATTTTTAGTGGGTTTGATGGGCAGTATGGAAGAATACGTGCCCTGTGCCTCTCCTAAAACTTGTGGGAAATGCTTGCTTGCTTGGAACAGAAACTCAATGGCTTATTGTGATCTTTTACTTGTACTCGTGGCTCAATTTCTGTTATGAATACAGTGTTAAAAACACAAGTCTATTGCAGAGAAATTCCATCCTAAACTTTTTCCCACGGCAATTGCTAACTGTCCTTCGGCTCTTCTGCTTTATCTTCTACCTACCACTCCCCTGCCCTAAGTCACCCTGCTGCTCCTGTGGGATTTTTTATGTCTCTTCCCTCTCTCTCCACTTGCTGGGACAACTTAATTCTGAGCAGAATTTAAAAGTGTTGAAGTTTTGTCTTGTGTAATTAAACCTTACAAAACATCTGAAAATATTTATGGACCCAGGTATTAAACTCAGATGGAAACTCTGTGATTATCCAACTAAGGTGTTTCTCTTTCATTTCAGTGCTGTATCGAAAAGGCCCCCCCTTCTATCATGCAAGGTTTGAAACTCATGTTTCTAATTTCTTATTTTCAAATTAGTAATTTTTTCTCACACAAATTTAGTATCTTCACTGGTTAAGCACATGTTCTTCACTCAAAACACTTTGCCAGATGCCTTCATACTGGGAAAGTCCTTTTAGCAGAGGTGCACTAAGTAACACAATTTCATTGAATTCATATAAGAGTGGTAAGACATTAAAAATTAAAACCTTCAGTGAACATATTTAGCACTGATATGATGAATGCACTTAGGAAAGTAATACTCTTAAAAATATATGATATAGGTAATTTATGTAATTTGGGAGAAAAATCTTTTAAGGGATGATAATTGTCTATTCGTTAGCTAGTCAGGTTGAATTCCTAGAGAATAAATTGATTATAAATATCAGATTGGCATTCATAAGGGTTTGCTTGGCATCAGCAGAAGGGTGGGGAGGGAAAGTGTCAGTAAGCATACTCACAACTTCATCTCTTCTCCTCTTTTCCTAGTAGAAAGAGACTTAAGTTTCACAACTTGCTTACTGCACGCTGCCATATTGTTTAACACCAGTTTTTAGGCTCTAATTCTTAAGTTTCACCATCTTCCTAAAATGGTCATTTTCTTTCTCTGCATTTTCCTGTCTGCTTTGTTTTCTAGCTACTCTGTCATTGCTGAATTAGTTGATGATAATTTTGAAGGTCCTCTTCGCAGACCGCTCAGCTGGAAGTCCTTGTCTGGGTTGAACAGAACAACTGTTAATGCTTCTAAGGTAAGTGTAAGATGCTATTTTAAAAATAGCTTTAAATTATAAATGTACAGTTTAGTTCCAAAGAACAGGGAGTTGGAGTGAGGCTGGAAAGAGAATCCTTCTAGTTTTAGTCTGGTGAGGAACACGTTCAGTTGCCAGTAGGCAAACAAGAGTTTCCTGTGTCAATATCCAGATGAATTCTGCAAGAAGCTTATTAAAGTTCTGTTCCCTGTAGGGACTTTAAAAGTTGTGCGAGGAACAGCAGAAAGTCCCGAGGGACACTTCTTTCCTGCTTACTGCTTCCGTTTTTAAAGTCCTCTCCATCTACCAGGATTTTCTTTTGAACAGTGAAACTGAAAGCTTCCAAAAGATTTTCTCTGTGATAGAGCCTCATACCTAGTGCTCCCATACTCACAGCCGTGCTGCTCAGGTGTTGTGTCACAATTCTAGTTTATCTTACAGCAGTATTATGCTTTGATAAGGAAAATGAGATATGCCTATTACACAGCTCTCGCCAACTTGGTTTGCAGAAGGCATCTTGTAGGAAACTGGGTATCTGCATTTCTAGTTAATCTAAAACTTGGTATAGAAAGAAATCAGTTGAAATTCATGTATTCATGTTTTCTGTTTACCAACAGGAACTTATGTTATGCTATTTGATTAGACCGTCTGACATGAGTGAAAAAGAGATGTCGACACCAGAATGTATGAAAAAAATTAAGGTTCAGGTGAGTAATTACTTCTCTCTTTGCCTGTGTAGCTTGGCCTTGGGGCAGCTGGGCAGCTAACAAGAGCCCCCTTGAACTGTTGCTGGCTCTTTAGAACGCTTTGGGTTTTGTACACATAGCTGCAATAAAATAACTAGATTTCTTTATGCCCCAAGGCATGAGAAGTGCATTGCAGGCTCTTTAAAGACTTAAGGTCTTCTAATCTAAATTTTAATGTTCCTGCTACTGTGAATGTAAGCATTTGCCGGGGAAACAGGGATACCTACAGAGACTGCAAGGTCAATGTATGTTTAAAAATGAAGGGAGAAAATTGTGTGAGAGACCAGCTCACTTCAGGAACCAATGTAGTCGTCTACTGAAATTTCTCAGTGGTCACATATTATATATCAGTTTACTAAAGGCTTAATCCCCATCCCTCACTGATTAGCTGTACTTTTTTTTTTTTTTTTTTCCCATAATAATTGCTGGTTTTTATTTCAGGAACTGATTGTGAGTCGTTGGGTTTCTTCCCGTGAGCGCAGTGAGCAAGATGAATTTTAACTGACTGTATAGGAAAAACTTTTTTTTTTTTTTAAAATCACATCTTCTTGTTTTTCACCTGATCTTCTCATGATGAACCATTGTCTCAACAGTTTCTACCGACATATTCAGTTGGTATGTATAAATGCTATTTAAAATGAGGCATGTCATGTTTACTGGAGAGAATTTTGTATTGAAAAATGTAAATGAACTGTAATAATGCATAGGAAGGGGAAGAAATTAAAGCTGTGTCTGAACTCAGAATACCTGTTTGTTTCCTTAAACGTACAAATGTGTATCACTGAGTGGTGGCGAGACTGCAGTGGTTAGTAATGGTATTTATAATATTCTGACAGATCCGGGCACTACTGCTGAATGGGCACTACGGCCTGCAGAGCCACAGAAGTCCAAAACCTGAGCGTCTGCCTGAAAGACAAAGCAATGAGGGATCAAACAGTTTTTCTGGGAATACCTCACATATTCTTCAGAGTTGAACTTGGGAATTATAAGGCTAACTTCATGTTGTAGCTCGGCACTGCATACTGCATTTCTTCAGAAAGGAGGACTTAAAACTTGATAGTCCTCAAGTTTAATGCTGGTTTTTATCTAGTTAAAACTGGTTAAGAACCAGCAGTAATTACAGTGAGTCAGCTAACCTTTTGGGATACCTATGGTACCATTCTTCAACCTAAACTGGACTTCATAGCCTTGATGAAGTTGCACAAACTTAGATCTGGGGAGAGATCTGGCTGTTGCAATATTGAGCAGTGTAACACGTTGCTGTTAGGTGCTTAGACCCTGAATTTACGGGTCCCAACTAAAATTCACAATGCTTATTTTCACAAGCATTGTGTAGAATCGAGGAACTCTTCCCAGGATGTGCAAGGTCTTTAATTAATTCTGGGTTCTAAGCAGCTAACAGCGATGTTAGGTGTTAGGCAGTAGGGAATGCCGGGGCACCTCTCCCCATTTCAGTAAGATGTCGTACTGGGGCTTTGCAGCATGAGATTCCTCCTTGGAAGGACAGGCCTCATCTTGCTCCAGGACAGCAGGATTCCCTGACCACAATTCGATGCCCTTTGCTTTTGTTGAAGGTGGGTTACTGTGTAGAAAATAATGGAAGATTTGCTGAGCTAGTGAGAGGAAGTCAGCCTCTGTAGCTTGGCAAGTACAAGTCTGTTTCACCACTGCTTTTGTCTCTTTTATCCAGCAACTACAACAGTCTGTAAATACCTTTTTTTCATAGTGCGCTTGTAGCTCTCTTTGCCCTGGCCTGTCGTATGTTGTAAAACGGACTGGGAGGCACCGCTGCGTTTTGTATAGAGTGAGGCATAGGACAGCGCTGAGCAGTTCTGCCTTGCTACGTTAGGTGCCTGCTTTTTTCTAACTTTTTAGTAAGATTTAATCATGTAGATTGCAGGTTCCTAAATACGATGTTTGCTATTGCTAAGCCATGTTTGGAAAACAAACCAACCAACCCAGCAGGTATTCAGCTGTCTTTCAAGTTGAGCCAGGAGGTTTAAGTATGAGCTACGCTACATTTTAAGTATTGCTGCCTTAGATTCAGGCATTTGAGTTCCATCAGTCTTTGAATAACAGGCTTCCTTGCTTCACCGTGCTGTTAAGATTTTTTTAGCTTTATTTTTTTTTGCCGTGTTGTGAGAGAATACATTTGCTGCAACAGTAAGGATACATTATAGCTGGTGACAATGGCACCGTTTGGATTTCCTTTGTGCTCTTTTTCATTCACTATAAAAGAGGATTTGCCTCCTGGTCGCAGGAAGTTTTCCAGGGCTAGTAAAAATTCTATCAACTGGGACCATTCCCACCAAACACAAAGCCACATTCTTGTTTACTTAGGCGACTTAGGTTGTAAAGCCTTGTCACGAATGCTACATACAACTCAAAGTGGAAGATCTTCTAGTCTTTGCTTTCATTTAATACGACTTCTACTGGAAAGATATAAAATGAAAATGTTAATTGCATAACAGCGTTTTCAAGCTGAACAGGTATGTATGTGTTGACTGTTCCCGGCAAGCTGCTTTATCTCTAGCCGCAGATGGCTGTACTTCGTGTTTCAGTAGTGTTGTATCAAAAAACTTCCATTAGATAGTGGTACCATAGCACTGGTACTTGCCATTGCATTTATATTTTACCAATTAAAATACAGGACTTAAATGAAGTATGGGTTCTGATTCACTCAGCAATAGCATACCAATAGCAAACTTCTTTTGGTAAGGCAAACCCTAGCTGCAGAACTCTGACTTGCAGTAGGAGTGGGTGAATCGGAGGTCTCCAACAGCAGCCGAATTGTGCATTTCAAGCTGGTTGTCTTTATTGTGTCTTTATTATTACTTAATATGCTTTTAAAGAAGCTGTAACTTAGAATTTAGCAAGAAGTGGAAGAGCGTGGAGGGGGGGAAGTGCGTGAAGCGTGGTATATGCACTAGAGAGTATTGGCGGGGGCAGAGTTAATGCAGTTTGTGTACACAACAGTATAAACTTGATGTGGCCAAACCCCCAATCATTTATGATTACTTCTCCATCTTTGAGAAAACAGGACCTGCATCTAGACTAAAACCAGCTTACTTTGCAGAAATTAGTAGAAGGAAAAAAAGATGAAATGATTTTCTTAAACTAGAATGTAAGTAAATAAAGTGAAATTGCACAAAATGATGGACTGCAGAATGTTGATCTCAGCATTCACTTCTGTGTTACGTACTGAGGTAGAAGTGCTGTTGCAGGGTCTTTTTAATTTTAACTTAAATTTCTTTTTGTTAAGTTCTAATATTTTAACTCAGATAAATCCTGAGGAGTCTGTTGCTTATTACAGATACTAACAGATAGAGATATTAAATTATTATCTTTTAATATAAAGCATCTGTCTTGGTTTGAGGAATAAATGTGCGAAATGTAAAGAAGAATTGGAAAAGAAATATATCTGGCAAAGAGGCTGGATTTATTTGTTGTTATATTTATTAGTAATTAAAGGAAAATAACTTTGCATGTAGTGAATCTGCATTAAGTCATGGTCTTTGGATTTCAGCAGTACGCAAGCACAAATTCCCTTTTTTCACTCATCAGTAAACAGATGTGACAGGAAGAAAACATTTTGGTTTGCTACAGCTTAAGTTACCACAGTTCATTTGTTAAAACCCTTAATTACATGGCAGTTAAGATTTCTGGTGTTAAGTGCCTCGGCAGAGCATATAGTGAATGTAAATAGGAAAACATTTTTCCGTATGAATAGTTCCCATAGAAATTTTCTGTAGTGTGTACATTGTATGTATGTTACTCATTCAAATGCACAAATTCAATTTCCCGATCCTTCCACGATGCGCAGGTTAACGTGTAAAGTTAATTGTGTTTTTAAATACATTAAGTAGATTGTGCATCTTAAACCCTGAGATTTGGAGTCTTAAGACTTCCTTTTCCTATTGCACGTTGCAGGTGTTTTAATATAGCAACTTGTCATTTTCAGCACCGTTTTTCTTGATCGGGAAGGGGTACAACGTAGAACTCGTTAGCTGTTAGCTCCTGATGCAGAGTAATGTATTTGGAAGCTTTCTTTGTCTGCGGTATCACAAATTTCTCTGTAAATTCACTTTTACTCATTTGCTGTTTCCCTTGTGCGGCCAGTACACTGTTAATGAATGCCAGTGCATATGTGTAGCAGTTGTAGTCATGTTCTTCATACCTAGGAAAAATATCTCATTAGTAAGAGTTAGTGATAACCCATTAATTACTGCGCATGGAGGAATATTTAACTGAGTGAAACAAGGAAGCGCATGCTCTCCAAGAACTATTGCCGCTTTCCTTTAATGCTGGTGCTAAATATATTCTATTCATCACAAGTTGTATTTTCCAGCCATGGAGACTAGAAACTGTATTACAAAAAAAAAAAAAAAAAAAAAGAGGGCTGCCAACTTTACAATAATGAGTTCTTATTTTTCATGCTTATTTGGCTTTTACCTTGTTAACCTCTGCTCTTCCATGTATTGTTACTCTGTTATCTTCAAAACTTCTTCCTGCAGCAGTAATGTTAATTGTGTGCCACCATGTGCACTTCTTTAAGCGTAGCATTAGCTTGGAAGCTGACTTAAAATCAAGTAAATTATATTGTTTATACGTTGATACAACTGCTACGCAGTGTGCCAGTCAAACTCCCATTGGCAATAATGTGGGCCAATCGTGCAAGGACAGAAATACTAACTGCATAGGAGTAGCCATTTAAAATGTTCTTGCCTCTTTTTTTATTTCTCCCCCTCCCCCACTACCCTAACCTAGGAGCATATAGCAATTACCTGTTCTTTTCACTCTCGGAATGCTTCTTAGATTCTCCCAAATGTTTCACGTCGGCCACTAACAACTTCAGTAATTTATTCCAGTCCCTCCCCACGTAGTGCTGCTTTTTCCGCTGGCCCTGTGTAAGTGCGTTTGATACAGACCTGCTCAGACTCCCCTTTGCCATCTGCCTAATCCTCAAGCTTCTTCTGTAGTTGCCTCATCCCATGTCATTTTTCCCCTTGTTCTTCCTAGCCCCGTGACTCATTCCTTGCCTTGTACTATCAGTGGCTCCGTGGGGTCACAGGGAACCTTCTGCGAGACTTGCCTGTCAGCCCTGGGAATTTACAGGGTGTTTTTGCAAGATGTGAGGACTATGGCTATCAAGAGCAACCCTGCGACCCTACGCCCGGTTCCAGACAGCTCCCTATTTTCTTCAAAGCTCTTCTGGTTTGTTAAAGGCATCTATGAGCTCCTGTTTAGTAAGCAAGCAATTTGCAACAGTATACTTACTTTACTGAAATAATTACTAAAGAAAATTAATTATGAGAAACTTCAAGAGTGGCCATCATCCCTGTGCAGTGCAAAACATCTGGAAATCGCACTGAAAAAACTTCGGCTCATCAGCTCAGGGCTGAGCCTGCAGAGCACCGCAGCACGTCTGGGTGCCTTATGTGTACACAAGTGCTTAACTGATCGGTTCCGCGATTAAGCAAAGCATGTAACTTTTCATTTTTGTTTGCAGTCTTATCTTTGTATTCATAGTGCAAAAGACTGCAATACACTTCTCACTACCATCTGTGTCTTCCAGTTAGCTTCTCCTTTTTGGGAAGTATGTCTTTATATCCTGACAAGTAAAACCCAGCATCTCTCAGTAATTTAAGATCTTGTTGGTCATGGCCACGGCCGCTGTTCTTTGCTGCTGTTATGTGCCATCCTTCCAGTAAATAAAAAGCAGTCAAGAAAATTAGAATCAGGCTTGGCTGATTACATGGTTACGGGATTAGTTTAGCGCAGTTCCTGTCCATTGAAAAAATAAACAGAGGAGTTAATTTAAGATCTTAACAACAAAAAAAAAAAGTTCAGTTTTCAGCAGTTTAGTGGTTACTGGACTATTTGTGGAAAAAGTAGGTCACTTTGTCAGGAGGTGGCAGACCAAGGAAAACCAAAGAAAAGCTTGTAGAAGAGATGCATGCATATGTCCACCTTCTACCAACGCTTTTTTGAGTTAATTTTAGTAATAACATTAAGGCACTGGGAACTGTCAGAGACACACAAATCCTGTTGGTTTTACAAGTTCCATGGACGCTTAAAAATTCTATTCTAGGTCAAATTCATCTCCTGGTACTAGGGAGATAATATATTATCGCTGAAATTCTATAATCAAGCACATACAGAATTGCTAAAACCTGCTTTCGATTTGTTGTGGGTTTTTTTTTTTTATATATAAGATGATGTCTGCGTTCATTAACTTAGACACTTCACAGAGCTGTGCTCAGACGGGCTGTTTGTGACCTGTACTGTTACTGATGAGCAGTTCGAGGACTGGCGTTTTCTTGGAGAGCAGGCTGCTTTGTCACCAGCAGGCTCGGTGATTTGGCAGCGCACGTTTTAACCGGGCTGCGTAACTTGTAACGCTGTCATCAGGCATTAACTTCAAGGAAAGCTACAAAGAACTGAAGGTTCTCGTTGAAACATACTGGTTTAATTCAAAATATGTGGAAGTCTTTCTGTATTTAACTATCTATCCAAAGCAATGCTACGAACCAGCTGGAAGAGCTGGAAATGAGCCAGCGTTCCCCACTTCTGATCATTGACAACAAAGAAGTCATCTGGATGTATGATCCGGGCAAGGACCCCATCGGTGTGGTCAGCCTGAAACTGCAAATACGCTTAGAACCGTTGAGACCTAGAAGAAATAATTATAGAATTGTGCCTGGACTTTTCTACTTCTGTACTCGGCAGCGTTACTCTTAAAGGTAATGTTTCATTGAACTGGTTTTTTGCACGCAAAATTCTTTTATTGCTGAAGAAAACTTCCCTAAAATGATCTCTTATTTTAGAGCTTTCACATTCCATCAGATGAGTTTGTTACTTCCGACTTAAAAATACTCTTTTTCTGGTTAGCAAGGCCACGAAGTTTCAAGACAGCCTGACAGTGTTGTTTAGACTGCTTTGTTAGAAATGTGTGTTCTAAAGGAACAAGGCTCTGCATAAACCACAACCCTCACAGGATCCAAAATGGAATAGCCCGATTTATCACGCCAGACTAAAAACTCCTGTTGCATCCAGCTTTTAAACTACATACCTGTGAGGAAGCCAGGCCTCTCCCACAGAAAATTCCTCTAGGAGCTTGTCCCACTCCTGAAGAAGCCCAAACATGTCTGGCTGTACTAGTGGGATACTAATGCACTGTTCCCATCCAGTTTCAGCTCTGTGAATGCCCTCTTCATTGTAATTATACACCACGCCTGAAAATAAAGAGCAACAGATTGTCAGGTGGCACTGCAGAATCACATCCATATCTTTTTTTTTTTTTCCCTTTTTTTTTTTGGGGTGATGAAAGCTACTCCTAGTTTTCCATACTGCCATTCTTTCTTAGGCTAGCTACCCCCTGGCTTCCCATGAGTGGCCGCCTGTGGCCACAGAGTAAGAAATGAAGCGCTTGCTTTTATCAAAAACCTGTTCTGTTTTTTACAATGTAATTGCAGATGTCTTTTTGAGTAGGAAAGCAACTTTAAGGACAACCAGACTTAGTTTTTAAACCCCCAAATTACACCACTTTTATTTTAAATAAACATCTCAAGTGACATCTTGCAAGGTGGGCCTGCTCTAGGAGAACCTGATATGATTTTTAATGCAGGGATTTATTTATTTTTTTTATTTTAATTAGGAGTATTTTTAGAATTAGCAAAAACTGTGTTTAAGTCAACATTTCCCAAAACTTCTTTTTAAAAGCAGGCTGCCTAGGTTCTATTTTTCCCTGCGTCAAGAACAGAAGTCGCCCGTCAATTCTATCCTGTGCAGCTCCTCAGCACGAGAGGAGAGGTGTATGGCTTTGATTTGAAGCTCTGTGAGATAAGTTCTTGTACGCCAGACTTTTTGATTTTTACGTGATACTCTTTTTGTAGTGAACAGCTAAGCTCCCGGTTCTGGTACCTGCAGCATGCTGAGGAAGCGCATGTTCTTCAGCAGCAAAGCACCAGATACTTGGATGTTGCAGCATCTTGAACAGGTACCAGATGCCGTGGCAACAGCAGAGGTGGCTCTCAAGTAACTGCCACGTAACTCAGATGACCACAGGTGGAGCGGCCAGACCTAAATTGGGTGTACGGTCTAAATACAAGGTATGGGAGACGGGCAGTGGTTTAAAAGGTGGTGTTAGGTTCATAGTTGGACTCAGTGATCTTAAAGGTCCCCTCCACCCTAGATGACTGTATGATTCTACAAACTACTTTTTACCGTGACTGTTGGTTATTCCCACATGAAGATCCGATTTCCCGTCGTACTCTCTGAAAGAAAGAGAGGGGTGTTGGCGATGGCTGTGAGCACTGCTCGTCCCCCTCACACAGGCCCCGACCCTCTCCCTGGCTCGGGGCAGGTGCCACCACGGCGCTACCTGGCCCCGAGGCATGGAGCGGGAGGCAAAGCCCTATTGAAAACCTCCAAAAGGCGACTTTTATTTCCAGAAAGGGGTTTGGTCAGCCAGTTCCCGGGCTGTGTAAAGGCCCTTGGCAGGGGGGTGCCGCCGGGCCTACAGGCCCGGGGCAACACAAGGTGGAAGCGGCCTTCCCCCGGGCCTCCCCCCTCGCCCGGCGGCCGCCCGCTCCCGCCGCGGCCCCTACCCCAGGAAGGTGCCGGCGGTGGGCCGCAGGAGGAAGGCGCGGGGCTGCCGGTGGCCGTGTCGGAAGGGGCTGGGCAGGCGCAGGGGGGCGGCGGGCAGCCCGGCGCCGCGCAGGGGGCGGCCGCAGGCGGGGCAGCGCGCCGGCGGCCGGCGGCAGAAGATGTCGGCCCGGCAGTGCCTCACCCGCAGGATGGCGGCCTCCGCCATGGCGGCGCTCCGCCCCGCCACCCCGCCTCGCCATGGCGGGGGCCGGCCGGCGCTCCGCCCCGCCCCGCGGCGCGGCGGTGAATGGTGTCCGTGCGGCGGAACCCCGCGGCGCGGCGCGGGGAGCGGCCGGGCCGGGGCGGCGGGGCGGAGCGGGGCCACGATGAGCACCAAGCAGGTGACCTGCAGGTGAGTCCCCGCGGCCCGCCGGGCCCCGCCGGCCCCTCACGGCGAGGTGGCGGCGGCGGAGGCCTCCCCCGCCCGGGCCTACCCCTCGGCCTGGCCCGCCGCCTCCTCGGGCCGGCGCGGCCCCGGCAGCGGGCCCGGGCCTGGTGGCAGCAGGCGGCCGCGGCCCGGTGCCTGGCGCGGGGCTGGGGGCGGCGGCCGGGCGGGGCTGCGGACAGAGAGGTGCTGCTCCGCGGCTGGGCCGCCTCCGGCGGGGGGGCTCCCGCTGAGGGCCCAGCGCCGCCAGGGTCGGACGGGAAACGCTTTCCAGAGGTTCCTCCGGGAGCGAAAGCCGTTCGTGTCCTCGTCTTCGCTAAACAGACTGCTCTGACCAGGCCTCTGTCCTCGTCTGAGCGACACGGGACCAATTCATCTTCTAATGCCTGGGAAGACTGCACTTTTAGAAGACTTTGGTGTCTGGATTTGTGAAAATATTTACTTTACAGCCAGCTATGGCATGTGGGATTCAAGGTCTCAGTGTTTTCAGCTCGCCAGGTGCAGGGATGAGCAGCAGCGAGACCCGGGCACTTGACCCAGGCTGCCAGGAGGATTATTTCATACCATGAATGGCACAGTCAAGACAAATGAGAAGTTTGCTGAGGAGTTCTCTCTCTCTCCCTTGCTGGCTGCCATCCTGAGCACTCCTCGTCCCGGTGCCGGAGCCCCGAGCCCTTCCCTTCCTCCCGCAGCCGCAGCACTCGCAGGGTCCCACGTTGGCTGTCCCTGCTGGGAGTGCACGGCGTCTGCTGGTGGAACGGGCTGAGGATAATCCTCATGTATTTTGTATTGGTATCGGGATCAATACTGGTTCTTTAGTACTATTAATTATTTAGTCTTATTCTATTAAGTCTGTTTATATTTCAACCCTTCTGTTTCCTTGTTTTTTCTGATTCCCTTTCCCAGGTGGGGAGGGATCATCAGGTGAGAGAATAATTGTCTAAACGACAGTAAATTGTTGTGGGTTTCTCAAGCCATAACAGCCTCCTTCTCCCCCAGGTACTACATGCAAGGAGTGTGTCGGGAGGGAAGCAAGTGTCTGTTCTCGCATGACTTATCTACAAGCAAATCCTCTACCATCTGCAAGTACTACCAGAAGGGACAGTGTGCCTATGGGGCTCGGTGCAGGTAAAGACCCCCCTCCTTTTGGAACAGTGCGTTCAGAAGAACTGGGCATAATAATCGCGTGCAGTCAGCTTTAAACCACAGGGAATCAAAGATCAAGAAAAGATAAGACTTTTTAAACGACAAAGGGAATGAAATAATGTATTGAATATGATTATTTTTTTTTCTCCCCTGACCAAAACCCACTTATGGATGCAATATTGTAGTTTTACTCTGCCTTGGCTTCAGCAATTATTTTACTCTGTAGAAATTAAGCCTCAGGTTTTACGTATGTTTTTATCCAGTTCTTATTATAGTAAAACCTATTAAATACAAAAAATAGAGCCTGCAAGTTCACATGAAATAGCACGTGGTGATATGGTTTCCTTTCCATGTGACTGCAGTGGCTGGAATTGGGCAGTGTTTCAGCAGTGCTTCCCTCAGGTCTCCTGATGTAGCTCGTAGCCTCCTTCATCCGGATTCTAATGCCCAATTTTGAGGACTTTCAGAGCAAAGTGTTTTTCTCACGCTCCCCTAGGTTTGGTGGGTCTCAAGCTGAACAGTACCACACCTTTTCCTGAAGTCTTCCGGTTAAAACTCCTTGAGAAGTGCTCTAGGAAATACTCTGCGTTAGTTAATGTTGTTACATTCCATTGGGGATGTGCCACAGGGCAGCCTGTGGCAGCTTCATGGAAAAATTCTGGTCACGGATGAGAAGCTTGTGTTTGTACCTTCACCTGACAAGAAAGAGGGATCTGATGGCATTGCTGTGATTGCAACGGCTTAGTTATATTCCGTTTCCTTTGCTTAGTCCATGGTGCCAGACTTGGATCGGGAGATTGAACATCAGTGATTCCTGCAGCGCCTGTTAGCGGCTCACGTTGAATCAGTAACATATGATGTTGCTGACGGCCGTGTTGTTCACAGGGACCACGTCACACGCTGGCTGGACTCTAACGAGGGCTATAAAGTGTGTTGCTGTTTCAGTCCAGCTGTTTTGCTGGAGTTTGGGGCACTCGATGCTCATAAGCGATTCATGCGTATTGCATGACTGTGGGCACGTACAGGACCAGAAGCAGATACGGAGAATATTTTTGTTCTCATCAAAAATATTCCAATATTCGGGTATGTCCGTGGCTTTTCCGGACCAGCCTCTTTACTTCACTGATCGCTTCTGCTCTGCTGCCAGAGTATATTTCCGTAGCTTTACCGGTATTTCGAGTCCTTTCCTATCCCATATGCAAATACTGCATCTTCTCCTGGGGTGTGGGAGCATGAAGTCTAAGTGTTGCTGCTTTTGCAGGGGGAGAATGAGATCACGGAACGTTGCTCCTTCCTGCACAGTGTTCTGATGTTGCTTCTCTGAGAAATGCCAGCAAACCTGTTTGTGTGAGGAGATGACGAAGAACTGATTTAATATGCACGAGTGATATTCTTTCAGCTATGCTGACTGTCTCTGGAGAAGAAAATATAGGTGTCCTTTCAGAGGCATCCAATTTTTGAGACTGAGAAACCTTTTAGTTTGGCTTCTGAAAGAGACTGAGCAGTTCAGTCAACTTGTCAGAACAAAAGTAGCTATTCGGTTTCAGTTTGTTTAAATATTCATCGGGGCAGTGTCCTGCCACCGTGCCAAGTCTTAAGTCTTTGTGACGCTTGTCCTGTCTTTTTCCTTCGGCAGGTACGATCACACCAGACTTCCTGCGCCAGGGGCTTCAGCGGCCCCTGCGCCCCCTCCCCGCTCCTCGGCCGCGCTGCACAGCCCTCGTCAGCCTCCCGAGCAGAGCGCGCCCATCATCAGGAGCAAACTGCACGAGACTGGCAAGCGGGAGAAGAAAACGCTCGTGCTCAGGGACAGAAGTGAGTGGGAGAGCTGCTGTGCTCCTCCTCCTTGATGCTTGATGGGAGTCAGGTCGTCTTCCTCCTTTTATTACTTGAGTTTCGTGGGGAGCTGGAGAGGTGCAGACAGACTTCCTACCCGATGAGGCCTCTTTCCTGGAAACACTTGTGCCCGTCGGTAGCTTTTAATGACCATGTCTAGCTGACTGGCTTTTAGCCTGGTGTCCCCTGTTTTGGGGTGTTTTTGAGGGGGTATTTTTTTGGTTTGATTTGGGTTTTTTTGTGTTAAAATATCTCTGCCCCTCAGATCTTTCTGTGCGTTTTTGCTCTCAACGTGAAAGCATTTGAAATGGTGAGAAACCCAGCTGCTTTGTGGCATGTGGAGGATTGCGCCAGCCCTTAGGAACACAAGCATGGAGCCATCCGTCCGTGCCCGGCAGCGGGGGCAGAGGAGCCGAGCCCCCCACCACCTGCTTGCTCTTCCCAACTGTTCTCACTGCCGCACCGGACGGGCCAGTTGCCCTAAGGTGCAATGAGGGGTTTTTAGCCTATTTGTAAACAGAAAACAGCTGGAGAAATCTTGAAATCAAACTTTAGCTTAGTAGGTAGTTTGTGAAAATTTTTCTGATTTGTGAGTAAAAGGGGCTTAGAGACGAGAACTTTTTTTTAAAAAAACGCACCTGGTAACCATTGTAAACACAGTGTATGGAGCTACTCCTGTGGGGTTTGTGCAGGGTCTTGTATGGTTCATATTATGTTTCTGTTTCCTAAGATCTGTGTGGCTTGAATGAAGAAAAGCAGAAACCCAGTGCCACAAGCGATGGGGTGTGTTCCAGTGACCAAAACGATAATCTGGAAATGAAGCCCCATTCGTATTTGGAAGCTATTTGCAGCGGACTGGAAGATCCGGTAGCTGGAAGCTCCTGTGCAGATGGAGAGCAGCTGTGCCCTTACGCTGCGGCAGGAGCGTGCCACTTCGGAGAACGCTGCCTGTACCTCCACGGGGACGTCTGTGAGATATGCGGGTTGCAAGTACTTCACCCTTTCGACCAAGAACAGAGGAAGGCTCACGAGATGGTAATATTAACATGAAATCCGTGTGAGATTTGCTTTGCTCAGTGTAAGATTTGGTTTGTTTGCTCTAAAATTCAAGGATGTGTTTTGTAAAAGAGCCTGTGGTTCCAAAGACCTATTGTTTTATTGTTTATCTAGCTATAAGTCGATCCTAAGAGAGGTCTGTTCCAGCATCTAGGACTTAATTGGTAGTGATGGTGCAGGTAGCCTTTTACAGCAACTTCTTTTTTCCCCATTTCATCCTTCTGGGAAACTTGCCGGGAGCCTTCTCCCGGAACACCCTAAAGCTCTAAGAAAATGTCTTTTGTAGCTTACACGATGTCTCAATGGTACGTTACGTGCAGTGGGGGAGAGGAACCATGGGCTGCTGGTGCCTTCTGAGAGGTCACCCTGCTGAGGGACCGCTTCAGGTGTCTCCTCTTGGTCATGACTGATGGCAGGGCAGGGTCAGGCCGGGATCAGGCTGAACGGAGTACAAAGATTTTGGAGCTGAAGTAGGAGGGCTGGAGGGAGCGGATGAGGAGGTGGCTGGGTAGAGACGGACTTAAAGGGCTGCTCTTTTCTCTGCCTGGCTACCAGATTTAGGTCAGGGCTGGTTGGGTGCATCAGTTCTCAAGGCTGAGGAGGAGAAAGACCAGTAGTGTTAGTGGTTACTGAATCACGAGTCTCTCCAGTCTGGACTAGAATTAAGGGGTTAAAAACCTCAGGTTTAGTGCAGTTGGCATATACTTGAAAACACGCTGCTGTAGGAGTTCCCACTTCTCCCGGGAGCTTGTTGACACCTGGCACAGTGACAGAGCACCGCCGCTGCTGTCAGGCGCTCAGCTCCAGAAGCAGAGGTGTGGGTTGGATGAGAAGGTGCGGTAGTCAAAATGCTGCTACTACTGTAGAATTATTTTCTGTCCTTTTTTTTTATTATTATAATTCAAAGGCTTTGAATTTATTTTATTTGTCAAGTCCTGAGAACTTTGAAAAGCAAGAGGTAGAACTATGCAGGTATAACCAGCAGCTTACCTTGCAGTGCCGTGAAAGCGTAAATTGATTGTTGACTGTCGCTGCTGGGATACTGTGATGAGGAATGCTGTAGGAAAGCCTGCAGTAAGAGACTAGTTCCTGAGCTGGGGTAAAGCTTACAATCCGCTCCACGAGCATGGCCTTAATGCCAAGCAGAGTAACACCTTGTGCGTGGCACCCATTCTGGACCCTGAATTAGGTGGGTTTAGGGGTATTTGTGCAATACCTGTTCTGTGACAGAGATACAGTAAAGGGTAAATGCTCGGGCAGCCTTACTTCTGGTACTCCTGAAGCTGCAGAGAATGCTGAAGGGCTGAAATATGTGATTAAATTTACTGTTTTTTAAAATTATTGAAGGTAATGAGTGTACCTTGTTTTTCCTGTAGCAGAGCCTTTTCATAGACGCTTTTGTTTTACAAGGAGCAGGCTGTTATGTGGACTGCAATAACCGATGACCTCTCTCCTGTGACAGATGTGCATGGCGACATTTGAGCATGACATGGAGAAGGCCTTTGCCTTTCAGGCAAGTCAGGACAAAGTGTGCAGTATCTGCATGGAAGTGGTGTACGAGAAACCATCGGCCTCCGAGAGGAGGTTTGGGATCCTTTCCAACTGCAATCACACGTACTGCTTGTCTTGCATCCGGCAGTGGAGATGTGCCAAGCAGTTCGAGAATCCCATCATAAAGTAAGTTCCCATTAACCAGAGCCTCTTCCTTGTGGCTTGCGTCAGTGAGATGGGCTCTCCGGTGTGCTGTGGCTTGATAGCGAAACGAAACTGGTGATAAGGGAATCTGTATCTGTAAATACTAACATAGCCATTAATAAGATCTGAGCTCAGAAAATCCTGGTCCAAATGCTGGCAAATTCCAGGATGTTGGAGTGTGGCTGTGAGAAGAACTAACTACCTTCAAGACCAGTAGGATGCATCAGTTATCCTTTGGTAACGGTTTCCTTGCGTGCTGCGCTCCTGTATGGGAAGAGCTTGTCCCTTTGTAACTTCGCCCTCTCTCATTGCGTTGATGGTGGGGCGAAGTGCACACGTGTGGACTCTGGGACAGCTGAGACCTTGTTGCCCTGTGCCTTTCACAGTACCCTGGGTGCAAAACCAGTAACTCCTTTTTTTTTATGTATGTGCACGATTACTGGATTTTTCTCTAAATTGTAGCTTACCCAAGCTAAATCTCCCACTAATCACGCATTTATCTGTGTCTGAGTAAATGCCTTCATCTTCTAGCTCTAAAAAATGTATTCCGAACATGGTCCTCCTCAGATGAGATGAGAATTTAAAACATCCAACTAGGGCAGTTTCCTTTTTTGAGCCTCTCTTTGAAAGCTCTCTCAAGTCAGACACATGCTGAGGAAAAGGTGGGAAATATTTTCAGGCTGCTGCCAAAACAGACTTTTTTTTTTTGCACAACCTTCATTATAAATGTCATTGAGGTGAACGTTAGCTCGTTGGGACGTAACGTGTATGGGAGTCCAGCTCCTGTTGGACAGGTACTGAGATATTCTGCCTGCGGTGGGGACTGCGAGCGTTTGGGATTATTTCAGAAACAGCGCCCTGGAATCTGTTTTGAGTATGGATTAAATACTAATGCAGATTCTTCAAACATGTTTTTTATATTTCTCCATAATGGTGACCATGCTGGTCGTTGTGAAGTTAATCTAAAGGAGGGACCGGGCTTAGTTGTAAAAGCCCTGCCTGCTGGGAGACGGGGTGTTCTGTGGGACTCGCGGGGAGGGGGCAGGAAAGCCTTTCCTCGGCCTGTTGAGGTACCTGAAGTTGCGTATTTGATTCTTGATCTGAGTTCCTCGTGTAGAAATCCATCTTGGAAAACCACTAAGTGAACAACTCTTCACTGCCGGTAGAAGTCAGATCGTATTTGAAAAGGCTTAGAGACCTTCCTTCGTCTTTTCTTCAAGGGGTCTGGCTTTCTGCTGCATAATAGTTACAGTTTATTTCTGCATATTGGGATTAAGAGATAAAGTTTACTTCTGCATATTGAGAAAATGCCTGTGACTTTTGTTTGAGGCTAGAAACAAATGCGAGGTAGCACAAGCCCTGACTGTCCCGAATGGGGTTGTTTCAACTGAAACAAGTAACGAACGCGCCCGTGTGCTGTAGTAACGTGGGGGGGGTGTTTGCTGCTTCCCTGTGACAAACCGTCTCCCTTTCCCACGGGAGCCTGCTGTTTACCCCAGATCTATCGAGGAGTATCGCTCCCAGAAAGTAACAGAGCGTTGCTGTTTTGCCGTGATCCGTGCAGGTCCTGCCCCGAGTGCCGTGTGATATCCGAGTTTGTCATTCCCAGCGCCTACTGGGTAGAAGACCAGGAGAAGAAGAACGAGCTGATTGAAGCGTTTAAGCAGGGAGTGGGGTAAGTTCAGTAACCACAAGCGCCGTTTGCGTTGTCCTTAGGGCAGGTACGCTAAAGCTCAATCAGTCAAAGAGCCGGTATTTTTAAACTGTGCAATTACAAACACCGAGAACTCTTAATCTGTGTTAACGCTTTGTGACTGCCATGAAAGGGTCTGCCGTGTCATTCGAGATCAGAAATTATTCAAACGCGCTGTGCTCTGAAATGCTGAAGCTATTTCAGTTCACTTGCCAAAATTGGCTTCATGCGTTCTCCGTTGATCCCTTAGACATAATTAATTGCCTGGAAGGTCATCAGTTACCGAGGAAAACAAATAGGGAAGGAAAGCGTAATAGGCTCTTGAAATTCGGGATGAAAATTCACGGGGCTTTTGTAATGGCTTCAGGAAATGGAAAACACTACATGACTGCATTCCTTTTAATTGGTTAATAACGATGTTCCCGGTTCGTGGAGTGCTGGGAGAGGTCTGACAACAGGTAGTTTTACAGCAGCTTTGCAAAGCTGTGCTTGCCTGGAACGTGCAAGGGGTACGTAGTTCGCAGAGCGGGAAGATACCATTACTGAGCTCCTTCCTCGCTCTTGTTAAAGCAAACGAGCTCTGCTTGACCCGAGCGAGCCCTGACTGTTTTGCTGAAGGTTGTGCAGCTTTTATTCTGTGGTGGGCACCAAACTTTAAACACGCTCTTTGGTGTATAGAAGAAAATAGGCCTGCCTTACATCCACGCGTAGCTGGTGCTGCTAAAGCTTTTGAGCTGCTTTAAATCTCTGAAGCCCTGTTATAAAACAGCAGCAGAGTTGTTGAAAGCCATACTGCTCCGTTAAATGTTTAATCCAGTGTCGTGTTTTATCTTGTAGTCAGGCAAAATATTTGAATAAAATTAATCACTATAAACTGAAGTTCTTCAGCTGCGGTTTGTTTTCAGTACCCTGTTGCTGGTGTGTTTTTTCATTTTAATTCTCAAGGATTTAATGAATTGAGGGTAGAAAGTTGCGCTCAGAAGCGTGGTGCAGTTGTAAAGGGGCATGTGTCAGTGAGGTCAGCTTCTGTGTTTCTGGGATGGAGGTGTCGGGTTGTGTTGGGAATTGGGTTTGGCTCTTGTCAACCTGTTGTACAGAAGAGAATATACAAAAAGGGTTTTGCTGAAGAGCTCCGCCGAGGCTCATACATCGTGCTGTAGATAGAACGTCTGTACCAAAGAGGTTTTTAGGGACAAACTGACTTGGCAGCCAGTTGAACTTGAGACTTTTGTATTGCATGGAATGACAAAATGCTAATAAAGGTGGATCTAAGGGAAGAGCAGGGGTCCTGCGAGCACAAATCCTTTCTGATTTATACACCAGCGCAGGGTGAAAAAAGTCCAACCTAGAAAGGTGGAAGGCAGAGACCACCTGAGCTCCGAACCAAGGCAGAGACATTCCGCTTTTAATGCACTGCCTGGCTGGGGGGTTTGGTTGGTTGGTTTTTTTTGGTTATTGTTGAGCTTTCTTCTCCATTTAGTTGCTATTTGAGAGACTGTAGATTTGGCAGGTGTCTCAGGACTCCGTGTGCATTAAGTTTACAAGTTCAGTTGCATTTTCTCTGTAGTTTCCTCTGTAGATGTTTTTCATTGTACGCCAACCCATCAACTCCCCCAACCTGAGTACGGTTGTGCACCTGTTGTAAGGAACACCTTCAAAAAATGTGCTACACAGCTAGAACGGCTTGCTTGAACAGCAGAGCTGATGGAAAGTATTGTCATAGAACTTCCAAAGGAGATGGTGAGGGGAACTGGTTCATAAACAGGTAGCTGCAGAAAAGCCAGGGGAGGAACGTTGCTAGAAAAATAGCAACGGATTTGTTCATTATGATGAAAACGCACGTGTAGGATCAATGACATGCTATGAACCCCCTTCACATTCTGTGTCTTAAAGATAGTTTAATTGTTTTGACTTATGATGCTGTTCTTTTATGTATTTCTTTGTTTGCTTTTAATAATCTTTCCCATCTATTCTGACTGCTGTCAGTTAGGGAACGGGAGAGCACAACTCTGTGCTAAGAGGAGCAGAACTTGACATCCCTGACCCAGGATGCGATCAGCAGCCAGGGAGCCTGAACTTGATCTACTTCCTTACCAGCTGAAGGCAGTAACTCTCTCTTTTTTCTAATTAAATCAGGAAAAAGCCCTGCAAGTACTTCGAACAAGGGAAAGGAACTTGCCCGTTTGGAGGGAAGTGTCTTTACCTTCATGCTTATCCAGATGGGACACGAGCTGAACCTGAAAAACCACGGAAACAGCTCAGCTCTGAGGGGACTGTGCGGGTAAGGGAATGCTCCAGTCAAGTGTAATTAAAAACATGTTTTGAATTTAACGTGTACCACTTAAATACATTTCATACCATGCATGGCCTTGGAGAAGTGAAGAGGACGTCCCTCACCTTTTCTTGAGGCACAGGTTTGTTATTAGGGAAAGGAGAAGGCACCTTTTATTTAATAGCAAAAGTTTATTATCTGTTATTTCTTCAACCAGTCCTTCTCACGGCAAACCTTTCTTCAAAGGAATCCTGCTCTTAAAGTATTAAAACCTCATCTCACTTGCCTGTCTATAGCTGGCCATAAGACCCGCTACAAAGGTTAAAGCCGCCTCAAAAACTCATTATGGCTTGGCCAGCACCCCAGTGGCGATACAGCTCGTTAGTACGGGCTCGTTTCACCTCCCCGTGTTCATACTCCAATGCTAAAGGGAAGGGCTGGCACCTTGCATTGAACAGCGAATGTTGCTGAGAGTGCTGATAAATCCTGGCACAAACCCAGCTTTTGGGCCTCGACTTCTGAGGGTTTTTTTAATGAAGAAATAAGACTGAGAAGGGAAGATACGTTGCGGGGACTGGGGCAAGCACTGCTTCATGCTCAGGCAGACTGTCTTTTTATTCCAGTTCTTCAACTCTGTTCGGCTGTGGGACTTCATTGAGGACAGAGAAAGTCGGACTGTGACCAGCACAGAGGACGAAGTAACAGAACTGGGAGACCTTTTCATGCACCTTTCTGGGGCTGATGAGGATTCTGCTACTTCTCAATAAAGAGAACCAAAGGTGCCGCCGTCTCTGGCGAGCGAGATGATGATTTAGCCACGCTTTTACTCTCTGCAGCACAGTCAGAGTGAATGTGCCCTGTGGTTTACTTGTGCAGTCCTGGTAAAGTTTTCAGATAGTTTTTGTATGGCTAAACAAAAATCCTAAAATATATTTAAAAAGTTAAAATGATTGCATGGAAAAAAAAAATCCCTTAATCGAGAGAGGGTTTTCTCCCTCTTTGGCCTAACATACGCTGTCTTGTGAGCCGAGTGATCGTGTAAATACAGCTCCTCTTGCCATTTAAAGCTTAAGCTGGTCAAAACTTGCTAAATCTATTTTGGGTGCTTTTTTTTTTTTTCTCCACTAAATCAACTAAACATACATCCACAAAACCCCACTGGGAAGAATGGGCAGCGTACCTTTTTCTTCCTTAAAAAGGAGATTTATGAACCAATATACTATACCTCAGAGTTCAGAATCCAGTTTGCTGTGTTCGTACAGCGAGCGGTGCAGGGGCGGGGCCTGGGCGCTGCCTGGCTCTCAAAGACTCTGCAGGTCTTTGGGTTTTGGCTGTTTTTTAAAATAAAGTGTCTCTTGGCAGGAAGCGTCCCTTACAGCACCTGTTATAAGCAAATACAATACAGACAGAGCAACACTAAGTTACAGCACAAACTGGATTTTGGGGAACTGTATAATGAAAGTAGTTACTTTGAATAGTCATTGCAACAGTAATAGTTAAATTTTTGTTCAGTTTAACTAGTTGAAATGTATTTAATGGGAAGGGAAACCTTGATTTGGTTAAATGAAGTAGCCAAAATTAAATGAAGTAACTAACATAATTTTCTGATCTTCTTATGTCAGTGATCTTAATAGTTTGCAACTCTACAACATTGTTTCTTTTGTAACTGGAATTGTTTTTTGTAACTGCTGCTTTTCTTAACTGTGTGGCCGATAGTCCGGCTGTTCTATCTGCGAGAGGGCCCTTTCTGACGTGGTAATAGTGGTAGAACAGCCCCATTTCCAGGGGGGAGGCTCCCTCAGCCTGGGCACAACTGAAAAGGCTTCTGAGTAACAGCATTAAACCACTGCAGGACAAGCAGAGTTCTCTCAAGCATATTCAGAATACACTCGTACAACAAGCAGAGGGCCAATTTAAGCGATGGCTTGAGGATGAGGCAGACTGCGTACCCTTGAGAAGCTGCTTGTCTGCTTAAAGATTCGAGCATTGCAGACAGCTCGATTGTTGAGACAACAGAAATTGTTTGTATGGCGAAGCAAAGTCTATCTACAGACACTTGTGCAAAACCCCTACGTCAGCAGGGCAAACAGGGCACCGCTTTGATGGTTAGAAACTAGGACCTGGGTCACTGTCATAAAGCAAACAGCAGGAACCTTCATCTGGGATTCAGACAGTGTTAAATGGCACCAAATCGGTGACTCCGGGATTATCCGCTCATCTCTTAGTTGGCATTTCTGGGTCAGAACTGAAGCTGCGCACCATTCCAGATGGAAGTACTGCATTTCTGTAAGGGTTCCAACAGAAGAGGGGGAACTCCCCCATCTCAAATTGAACATGCAAATTCTGCTCTCTGTTCTGACCTAGGAAATGTAACGTTTCCACAATTATTTCCAGCCTAAAGTTAATTTTTAACAACGCTTCCTGTGAAGTCAGGCCTTAGCTTGTTGCTATCTGTAACCCCTTACTTACCAGCTTCTTTTTAAAACGGGCATACGAAGGCACCAGTCAAGGTCTTACTCTTGTAAGTCATATTAGTGTAATTCTTCATCGCTAATTACAAAGGTGAAGGAAGATTCCCTAAGCGAGATGTAGTACTGCACAATGGATGTTCAGGAGCTCATGCCCAGACATACTATTTACCCCAAAATCTTGCCTACCCCTTAGCGTCCCTGCTGAAGCTTGGTTCGAGCTGGTCTTGCACACCTTTTTTTTTTTTCCAGAGAGAAGTATTTTCATGAGGGTGTTTGCCTGAAGATGACATAAACCAGGTAACAATTGTCTGAAATTAAAAAGATAACTTGTTTTGCAAAGCTGCCTAGGGACAACAAAAAGAGAAGTTTTCATGTCAGAGCAGTAAGACCTAGAAACTCAGGCCTTTTAAACTCTTCACTTAGCAGCTTTCATCTACTTTGACATCAAATGCTGGTCAAAATAAGTCTATTTTCGAAAATATTTTAATTTTTCAAGAGACACTGTTTTTAAAATTAGGAGTTAATTGTTTCTTTTTGGAAATCAGAGCTAAAGTAAAAAGCAGCTTACCCTTTCTCCTCCCCCCTCCTCTTCTTAAACTCTTTCTTGTTATAATGAAGGTTTAACATGAGAGATAAAATAGTTAAAATACCAAGCATATTATTAAAAATAACACAGAACTACATGCAACAGTTTCCTTCAACCCTCAATTTACTTTTTAGCAAGCAAATTTTATGGTCATGCTCAATTATCACCTAAAGATTAATATTCTAGTTATATCATATTCTGAGGACAAACAGCCTAGATACTATTTTTTAAGTATGTCCTGGCTTACGTACTGCAAGTTCCTCTCTTCCCTTTCATAAGCGCTTTGCGGGTTCTTTGCTTGCTGCAAATAAGAAGCCAAAATGGCTATTTGGACATTATAGGCAATTAAGAGTTGTACATATAAGCTGTCAAAATTCACAGCAAAATTATTTTGCCTAACAAATTTTAGGCAGCGGTTTAAATCAAGCTAACAATGGTTACAGACGTCTTGTCTCTTCCCTCGCCAGACCTCAGCCCTGGAGTCCGATGGGAGCCCCATACTTTATACACAGAGAGAGACACAAAATCCCAAGCTTCCAGTCCAAGAATGGAAACTTGGCCGCCGCTCTTTCCCTAATCAACATATTTAAACAGAAGGCTATTTAAAAAACAAATTCTTAGATTAAACCACCTAATTTTTGTCATCTGTGGAGTTCAGCCAAGACAAACCACTCGCTTCTACCCAAGTAAACACCAGGTTCACAGAAGATAAAATGCAGAGCAAAGCTGGTGCAGTTCAATAGCTTGGTAGTACCTCAGCGTAATGTAGATGCTGCTGAAAGATTCCTACAGTAGAATAAAAAGCATATTGTAAAGAATGTGATTGGAAACCTAAAGGTCATCGTATCAAGTGTGTTTTTACTTGAACTGCTATTATCTATCCCAGTAACTTTTAAAAATTATTTGGAATGTCATTTTCTGAGGTTTTTCAAATCTAGATGTACATGTCAGAACTACAGTTTACTACATTAAATGATGACATTGAATCTTAAACCTAAAATTTAATTTATTTTATTAAAATAAGATAATCAGAAGAACCTTGGCTTACAATAAATGCATTTTCTCAGGAGCAATAAAAACAAAATTAAAACCCAAATCAGCAAGAAAAACTGTATATGCTCAGTTTCCTCTTGATAGTGCATCTCTTGGACGACAGCTTCAGATGGGATGAAGACTACGCTCATTTTGCAGAAGTATACGGGTAATGTTAATTAGCCTCTTCTCTGCCACAAAAGCCCATCTTTCCGCACTTACCACCTCCTTGGGCTGCAAGAAACAAGTCACTAGTACCAAAGTAAAGCTGCTTAAGTTACTGAAGATGACCGTAGCAAGACTGGCTAGCTTCCTTCTCTGAGCAGTACAGTTCAGAATATATTCCATTCTTTTGCAAGAGTTTTTCTTCTATGTGCAAAACTATTGCAAAACTATTTTGTGTTGAATTAGCATTTTAACTTATTTCATTGGCTTGATGAAAGCTCTTAGGCAGGAGCTGATTTCCAGAAAGTTGTTTTTTTTTCCTTTTCCCTCAGTCTTGTTTGCAGATAACCCATTTCAGGCAAAACTCCCCCAAATCGAAGTGGCACATGGCATGGGGCAATCAAAGAGCACCGTAATGCATCGTCTTTCCTCAACGCCGAGGCAAGCCATTCTGGCTGTAAAATACATCAACAGATTCAAATCAATCCAGAAACACTGCCAAAGAAACATCCATCGCTTCTGTGTATGGGAAAAATAAGGCTCAAGTGCATCTATTAAAAAAATAGTAATAGATCTCTTGATTTATAGTCTGTTAACTATCCCAGTAAAAGAAACTGTAGAAAAAGGCAATGTGGAGCTGTGTCCCTGCAGGGTAAGAACTGCAGAAATCCTTAGCAGCTTGTTCTTAAAACTGGGAGGCAGGTAATCCTGCCGGCACTCATCCTGTACACTGAGGCATTAAAAGCACAACTTCTGTCACTCCTGTTCCTTTCCCACCACTGGAGAGACCAAGGGGAGGGGAGCACGATCCTAGAACACGGGCAGTCTCGTGGATGTTAATGTGCAGGAATTTATGTCCTCTGTGTGGGCGGCACGATGCAGAGATGGTTCGGAGGCACTCCGGTTGATTTTGGGTAAAGAATGTTGCAACAATTCAATGGACGACAGTATCTGAGAGAAACACAAAATAAGACGACGACATGTTAGGAAGAGCCGCTTGTCTTTTTAAGTATTCCGCTGTCACTTATTATAGGTTTAAGCATATCCTTTAGACCAACAATATACTGTGTGGAGACACTGAAACCCACACTCTAGGAATATGCTGTAGAGTTTCACTGCTGTGAGGAGTCTGAGTTTCAGAGGACGGGAGGATACTTTGCATTAGTTCACAGACATCATCACCAATTAACAAGCAACTATGCAGTTCTCCAACAGAGTAACAGGGAAAGAATTGCATCTTCTGCCTAACGGTCTGTTAAAAACCAAGATTTAGAAAGAACTTCTTAAATGATAAAAGTTATACTTGATTGTAACAGCAAAAAGTTATTTTTCCAAAATCTGCTGATACTTAATTCCAGCTATTTAATGAGTATAAGAAAGTACCTTCATCATCCTCATAGTGACAGGAAAAGGTAAAGTATCCTTTGTAAAAATGCCAAAAATTGCTACGTGAATTTAAATCCCCCAGTGGATTTTCTTTGCTTGTTCATGGATGTGGGGAAGGAAAGGAGGATTGGTCTCTCATTTCCCTCCAACCTACACTAAAATGTAAAGGTAAAGATAGATTTGATTTTTACTGGGTTAGGGCTTGGGGTTTTTTTTTGCTAAAACGGGTTGGCTGTTGAAAAGCAAACTGCTGTGGTGTTAGTCTAACACTGCTTCAGTCTGCATGCATAATATTTTTTAATTACAGGAATTATGTACTATCAGAATAGTGAATTGCCTAAGGGAGATCGGTTATGAAAGATGCACATATGAACAAAGACAAAAACCAGGAAGCGGGCTGCACTTCATTCCTACATCCACCTTCAGTTTCTCAACCAAAGCTTATATCCCTGTAGAATGTTTTGTGTGCTAATGGCTGTTTATAAAACACTCTGAAGTTGTTACATGCAGGAAACACTTACTTGTGGAAACAGAGGTCGTTCTTCCCTAACTTTCTTCAAACAATCTGCTACAAGCCTCTTCATCGCTTTGGGGCAGTTCTTGTACAATTTGCTGAGGTCTGGAGAAGCATACCCCCGGCCAACCATGAAAATGATCTGAAAAAGCAGCAAGTAGCAGAAAACCAAAGTTGTAAAAGTTGTTTCAGTGGTCAATAGCTTTAGCATCCCAAAGTGACTAAACCCAAGTACCAAAGGCACGCACACCAGCAGGTACTTGTAGATTTGTCCCAATTAGTTAACCAAAACAATGGTCCTGCTTTTGTACAACGTAGGACTTGCTGGAGCGACACTGGGGTTTGTAATGCTCAACAAGCGAAGGCAATATTGCACTGGGAACGGAACAGGAGATACTATGTGACACAGCCGTGACACGGCAAGTTCCTTCAGTTGAAGGCTGCAGTGACAAAGGGTCCTGGATTTGAGCAGTTCTAAGCAGCCAATTTGGCACAACAGCTCAATCCCTCCGCACAACTGTATTTTCAGGTATCTGTAAAATCTGTTGCAGAAGGAGATGTACAGCCAGCAAGCTGAAAGAGATCATCATCACTAATGCAGCAAAAAAGGAAACGGGGTTTGGTTTGTTTTGAGACAATAAAAGACATCATTAGTGTTGGAAAATAAATCTTCTGGTTTAGTCCAAATTAATCTGCTCATTGTTTAGCATTTTCATCAGGCTTCCAGTAACCTTAATAGCTGACTATTTAGTATTGGTACGACTATTATCTGGTAAAACGGTAGTAGGCTTGGTTGGTTGAGGGGATTTTGTTTCTTTTTCAACTAATATTGCCTCAGGAAAAAAATAAAAAAGGAAAAGGTCAATATAATGTTGCTAAAATAAGGTCTCAGTGTTGTTCTCCAGGAAATAGTCTATCCCTCCCCAGAAAACATACTTGAGGGGCAAGCGTTGCATGTTTTGTGACAGTAAGGATTATTAAAGCTTGCATATAATTTCAGTATTATGAATTAAAACTAATTCCAATATCCCAAGTTGCAGACAACCTTAAAAATAAGAAAAAATTCCTTAACAGAACTGGCCTCTTCTCCTTGGAATACAGACTGTCTAACATTAATAGGGGCTAAAATCTAATCATTTGTCCCCATACACGTACACTGCTCATTATTAGATTTTAATTTCAAAAAACCAAGAAAAAAAACACAAACCACAACTGAGGATCAGCAAAACAGAGATCAAAGAGATCTAACAGCCTTAAGTTCATGCCCTACAGAACGATTTAGCTCTACACTTGCTAAGCCAGAAAAAGCATTCACATGAAGAGAACAGTTGAGGTCTCTGGCCTTAATCTGCTTTATAATAATGGTTAACTGACGAGGTAAGATTACACTTTAGTAAAGACTAAATCACACAAACTAACATTCAATACTAAAAGGTTTGACAATAGCCACTATTTCTTTTCACTTTGTAAAAAGCACAGAATCTAATTTTGCTGATACAAGAACAGCACATTTAACATTAAAAGGGAAATTTCACATAACTGCCAAAATATAAACCAAGATTTTACTGATGTAGCAAAAGCTTTAATCCATACATAAATTAACAGGGCACTTAAAACATTTATAAAAAAGGAATTTTTTTTTTCCTTTAAGTAACTGTCACTGTCAATATTTAAGTAAACATTCAATTACACAGATTTAATGCTGAAACAAATCACGTCATAAACAACTTTTCAATTCTGGGTTTGCATTTGCCTTTATATTACGTTTCTTGAAGACAACAAAGTGTACTGTGCCCAGAAATAAAATGCAGTGTTCTAAGGAATGTTCTGTACCTGATCTCGGTTGTTTATGTGGGAGTATGGCAACTCTCCCGTCATTAGTTCATATAATACTATTCCATAGGAGTAGACATCTGACTGAAAACTAAACGGGTTACTGTCCTGCATCCGTATCACTTCTGGTGCCTGCAGGAGGAGGAAAAAAAAGAAACAAGTTATGAGGAATATCAGTAAGAACTTAGAAACAGAAAGGAGAAGAAAAGGGGAAAACGCTTGGAAAGCGGAGAGTGTGAGCTCAACCAAAAAGCAGTGACCAAAGGACACCTCAAAACCTTTGATAAATTTTACCTAAGGCGCTGGAAAAGCTCAGGCAATGCTACTCTACGTCGTATTAAAAAAAATAAATAAATCACTACAATTGCAAGTAAACAAAAAAGCAACGCTTTAACTCAACAAGCATTTTACCGCTAGAAAAATTATTATCATTCCGATTTGCAATATGTATTGACTTTTGTTACATCTTACATACAAGTGAGTCTGAATCTCTCACCGTCAGTTCTTAAACAGGTATTGATGTTAAAGGGGAAAATACAAAATCCTGATACAGACCTAATCTCTTGTAAAATTAATACCAAAACATTTATGTGAAATGTGAAAGCCAAATACGAAATGGCATGTATTGAAGATCGGGGAAGAAATGCAAGAGCATTCTTGAATCTTTGCAGAACAAAGCAAAATTATGAAATTAAAGAACTTAAAAGAAACACTGTTGAATGATTTAATAAAACAACATATAAACCATCAAAACATCTTTCCTGTTGACTCAGATGTTTTTTCCCCTAAAGAAGTCCCTCAGAATTACTGAGCAAAGGACTAGTTAAAGTGCAACAACAAAAACTCAGTAAGAGATATCAACTTTCAAGGAAACAGAATGAGCCTCCCCTTCTACGTAAGACAACTCAGCAAAGATGTCTATAAATGATTAAAATGAAAAAAACTGCAGGCAGCAAAAATGCAGGGTTTATTTCTGAGATCTTTTTCATGTACATAAGCATAGTATTAGGTAAGTTAGTTTTAAAACCTTTTACGCAAAGCTGCAAAAAGCTTTGGCTTTTTGTATTTATTTCTTTTTAAAGAAAACAACTGTTTCTGGTTTTGTTTCAGGTGACTTGTGTATTTTATATGTCCCAAACAAATGTTGGCCAAGCATCCCGATACTCTGAATGAACGTTTCCTGACTTTTCTCAAAATACAAATACTTGAGTAACAATGAAGGCTGCAAGCCCAGTAATAAGGAATAATTTTTGAAAAGGAAAACCTATTTCAAGTAACACGTACCGCTCATTCAGTGCTAAATATCAAAAGATTTAAAATGTACTAATATGTCAGCATTCAGCAAGTAGTTTTTATTTGGTTACGCCTCCCTGAAGTACCTGCCCCAAGTGCTGCTGCGTGCCCTACCTGGGAGTTAGAACATACTGGTGATCAGTCTACAGGCTGCATTTAAGTAAACTGCAGAGTACTAACGAAAATGGGTCAAGTGAAACTCAGCAAAATATTTTATTTAATACCAGTGCTAAATAAGACATTCTTGCATAATTTCCATGATGATTTTTAACCTGGTAACAGGCACTGTTCCACTTTTGCTATTTACTCTATTGAAGTCGCACATTTGAAAAGTTACTAAGCAGATTTTTCTCCAGGTGATTTTTGGAAGGAAAATTGTGAAACTGCCTTTTAAGTTCTGCCAGAAGTTAAACATAAAGGCAATTGTTGGGATCGTCCTCTCAGACAAGGAGTTTGCAGTAACAATTCCAAAAGAAACTCCGTAAACTTTCCAGGAGAACTTGAGACAGTGTTTATCAAACGTCTCACCACAGCACCAAAGATGAATCCTGCTCATTCCCACACCTCAAGAAGCTCTCCCTATCCTTTCCCTGATCGCCTGCCAAAGCTGCTGAAGTGTGTGCGAGAAGGGATGTTGCCAAGTGCCGAGCAGGGGAAGAAGAGGCCGCAATGAAGAACATAGGGAAAGAGGGTCTCACTGACCCCACAAAGCCACCATTAGGCAGATTAAAGCCTGCTCTCCAGCAAGACAAGCCCATTTGGGTAAGGCAGGATTACAGCAGGAGAAGGGCTCTCCTCTTCCCTCGGAACAGCTCCCTGCAATTCCACGGACTGCCCTCTCTCTGTGCTAAATATTTAAAATAACTCCAAAAATTAAAAGGAGAATCCATAGGTCAATGGCATCTACTTTGGACATTTAAGCACTTCAGCACTTTTAACTTCTCCTACAACTGGAATAAAAGTCCAGAGAGTACCAACAGTGTCTGTTGATTCATTTAGATTTAAAGCTTTATAGACAGAGTTCAACTGATAAAACACGTATGAACAGAATGAAAGCCAGCTCTTCAAAAGCAGCGAGCTGTTTGCTCACCATCCACAGGATCGAGCCAGTGGGCTGTTCCACCTGTTGGGATCCACTCCACCTCGACTTTACAGTTGCCAGACCAAAGTCTCCTATTTTCACGGTGAGGCCTTCATGAAGAAATATATCTAAACGTTTGTTAAAGAAATTCTGTAGATAACTTTAGTAAAGCATTCTGAATTTTCTGACACGGTTACCAAGTGCCTGGCTAGGTTACCACAAATGCAAGCCAACTACCCAAGAATGTTGCTATTTAAACCTCTTACCAGTTGTATCTTCAGCAGAGGAAAAGTAATTTTATGGCATCCATATTTACAGAGTTAACGTTTAAGACTGAACAAGACCAGATGTTTCATTGTTATTTGTATATTTCTCTTTATGGTGAGTAAGGACAGAAAGCGACTGTGTTAAGTAACATCAATGACTGCAGGTACTTAAATAACTAGTGTCAAGACAGACATAGGGAAATGACACCGAATTCATCACAACTCAAAAAAGAAAACTAAGAAAAACCAGCTACAAGTAGAAATGAATATCAAAATATTTACATAAAGCTCTCTGGCAGATCTCCTGAGATTTAACTATGATTTAACTGTTTTAACTGGAAATATGCACGTCTGTACTATTTGTAATCTATCTACTTAATAAGTTTGTCTGTTAAAACTGATAACTAGCGCTATCTTTGTTGGGGTTATTTTAAGAAGATACCATTTTAAAATTTCATTTAAGAATGTTTTAAGTTCAAAAAGATGATTCTGAAATACAAACATGACAGACTCCTAGTTCTCATTCCCACACCAGGAAGAGTTAATTTAATTCACAAAAATGGTTATTATCAGGAATCACAAACTCCTGACCTCCTATATACTAAAATGATGACTTTTACAGCTTAACTGAAAATGGGAATCCCCTGACATTATGGAACTATTGAATTCAGCATATTTTTTTATGATGACATTTGCAAATCATTCTGTCCACATTTTATGAAAGGAAGTTACAATTTAAGCTTCTAGCTCAATGGATGCTCTTCTTGGTAATTCTGAAAGCAGGCATTTTCCCAGGTAAAAGACACCAGTTCACAACATTTTTACTCCATATGCACTACTAAATTTATATTTTTGCAAGAAATATAGTGGTAAAAGGTTGCCTTTTCTTGAGTTTAAAGTATGATTTTTGGCTTTGTTTCTACCAGTCATGTGAAGGTGTTTTTAATTTATTAAAAACATATGGGAAACTAACAAAACGCACATGTGCACACACATCAGCACGCACACCTATCGCCTGTCAAGAAAAGAGTGCAGCTTCTCTCCAATACAGGGTAACAGAGAATTGCATAAACACCATTTAAAAATGTAAAATAAGACGCTTTTTGAGCACAACTGTTGCCCATCTTTTTTCACCTTTATCACAACAGTTTGGTAAGCAAGCACACACGTTCTATGAAAGTCCTTGCTAAAAAGTAACTTCTTACTCATCAATAGCAATTACTCATTAGTAGTTACATACATTTAAACCAGCTATTTCCACACCCCCCGCCCCCCCCAAGCTCCATATTTAACAACAAATCACTCTCACATTGAAGGAAACAGGATTCAGTTAGGAAAGGATACTATTGGATTTCATGTCTCTGTGGATGATATTCTTTGCATGTAAATAGCTGTGGAAGAAAAAGTAGAGAGTGCCATTATGAAGGCTGTTGACACAAACTCAGCCTTTCCACTTGCTGATACACACTGTGCTGGTTTATTACATACTCGCCCATTTCACAGACCTCCTGCTTTAGTCCACTTACAGGATGGGTCTGCTTTGGGCAAAGAAAAACATAGCCTTACGCATTACGGAAAGTGGAAACAACACAGTAAATATATCCCAGGCATCATTAAAATCATAAATCTGGGACCATTATTATGTAACTGTATAATGCCCTGGAAAACTGGGTGCTGTCCTCAGATCCATGAAATTTGTATGTTATGCTAAGGTTTATACTTTTTCCTAACCACTTTACTTTGTGGTCACAATATAAGTTCCCAGTTTTCTGGGTGTCTGACTAGAAACCTGCGTCCTGATCTACAAAATGGATGAGCCCTGACAGCGTCAGCCAATGTCAGCATCTGAGGTGGGACTGTGTCAACTCCGACACCTGGAGAAGCTCCCAAAAGACATCTGTGTGTGAGTCCTGTAGCTGTAGAACAGGCACAGCCATTCCCTCATGTCACAGACGTACTGTGAGTATAAATTAGTGTTTGCCAAACATTGCAACATTACAGTAAGTAACATGGGGAAGAAAAAAAAATTAATTCTGTGTTTAGAATAGGATCTCATCTAGTGCATTACAGTAAGAAAACATACAAAAGAAGATAACAGCTTTTCTGTATTTTAAGTGACAAGTGGTCTAACATGAACTAAGGCAAGAATCCCTGGGAAAAGCAATACTAAATGAAAGTCAGAATGCACATAACAGCGCTGCATTAAGGCTGCACAAAATCTTTACTTGGTATATACCATTTTGACCTCTTACTATTTTAGCGCCATAACTCCAGATGTTAGGGTTTGGGGAAGAGAAGGGCAACGTCACTCCAAGAACAGAAATAGCCAGCATTGTTTATGCTACTCACTCCATCCCCTGTGCCGTCTGCCGAGCAATATCAATGAGCTGGAACATTTGGAACTTGGTCTCTTGAACATGCAGGTGTTTATACAGACTGCTTCCTTCACACCACTGCGTAACGATGGCCAGATTATCTTTAGTCATGTAGCCCATAAAGAGCAAAATATTAACATGCCGAGTCTTCCTAATAGAAAGTAGCAGAAAGAGGAATCAGTATCTTTATGAAAAAATGTTATCAATTTCTTTTAAAAATGTGTTCCCGGCTGAAGGAACATATTTAAGCTTTTGAATTCAAAACATAAGTTTCCTGCAAAACTTTTGCTAAGTGGATGCGTGTGCAAAGTTTGTTTTTTAAAAATAATAACGATATGCCACAGTTGCCAATAAAATCAGATGATTTTCTGCTTTTTAGTCCAAGGAAGTTATTTAAAATTAACCTTTAAGAAAAGATGTCATGAAAATTCAACAATTTTGAAATTAGTAACCAACATTCATGCTCTCAAGTGGTATTAGAAGTTGTTATTGGAATAACAGAAATCACCCTGAAATCTGTGAAAAACCCACAACTTTAGATAGAAAACTGAATCCCAACAGGAAACTAAAGGGTCATCACAAACTGTGAAGGAATTAACAGGTGAGAAGATACTTCTTACGTGCTCTAAGTTTTTCAGTTTCAGGATTAACATTACAGATAGTTAAGTGGACACTACAAAAACAGTATTTAAAGGCAGAAAACAGTTACGCAGATCCGAGCATTTTTTTTAAACAAAGGAATTATGCTGCAATTTTGAAAGGTACGGTTCAAGTATTCTGTCAATTGATGAGAATTAACGCATAGAATATTAGGCAAGAGGGCTTAAAGGAGGAGTCACAGTCAATTACAGTGCCTTGGAATAACAGAAGTTAGCAACAAACTACCAACTCACCTTAGTACAGCCACTTCATTTCTAAAAGCCTGGAACTGCTCTGGGGTTGGATCTACAACCTTTAGTATCTTCACTGCTACATCCCCTGAAAATACATTTACCATAAAAGTTACTAAAAACACAGTTGTCTTTTTTTTCCAAAATCACATTAATATACAGGATACTTAAAATTCCTAATTTGTGCGCAGTTCACCTCTGCTAATTTGTACATAGGTCAAGATTTTCCTGCAGACATAAACTTTCATAGTGCCAAGCAATTAATTTACACCTGAATGTCAGGCTAATGAAAAAAGTCATTAATTGTTCACATGCTTCCTTTCTATTTTTTGACAGCTATGGCTGGCTAGAACTACACATATGCTTTTTGGAAGACAGGAAGCTACTAAAAATCTCAAATCGTTGTTGAAAAGGTATGTTGGTGTAGCTGCATTCTCAGCACATTATTTCAAGCACAGTCACATCAGAGTCCCTCTGCTTCCAAACAGTATCCAAAATTTCATCACTTTCCCTTTTCCATCCAGCTTTAGCATACATACATATACATACAATTTTTTATTTCTATATACTTAAGTTTATATATTTTAGTTTGAGAGAAATTATATATATACATGTATATCCACACACATCCTTTTTTAATAGAAACGATTTAAAAAACAAACTTTCTAGATTTAAATACTGCGAAATTTCAGGAATGGGAGGGATAAATCTTCTGTCCAGGAATGGCAGATTCTGTTCTTTAAGCTGATACATTATACAATTTTACTTAAAAGCTTCATTTGAATTGCATTCAGTCTCAGTGCTTGCTTTAAATTTCAGTATCTGTTAAAGGGTAATACAGCGAGGAATGTACGATGATCCAGTGCTATCTGTTTAGAGACTGCTTCCAGAGAATGAAGTTGTAAAAACCTTTATAGCGTACATCCAGATAACAATAGAATTGAACTGATTCAACAAAAGTTCAATAGTAGAATGAAGTCGACTGTTCTAACAAAAGTAAAATCACTAACAGTAAGAGCCACTGATTCCTCAGCGAAAGACGTAAGCATCGCATTCGTTTTAACTACAGAGGGACAGCATTTTAGATTTTAAGAGAGGGGTGATACTGTCACAGAAGTTTACCTTCAGTTTAGGAAAACTGAAACTTCAATCTTAGTCCACGTGCAGTAAAAAGATTTGAGAGGTGCTCTACTCAACACAGGCTTATCCCGTAGTTTAAAGGCTGCTGCCGCTTAGCATTACAGAATCATTGCCTAACATTAAAAAAATCCCTAGTGACAGATTTCTCTGCTACCACAATCTAATGATTTTCTCCTTAATATGGTCTCTTTTCCAAGATACATGTGAAATATACGTTAGCATGTCTCTAGAATATAATGATTAATTTAATACATTAGGAATACTAATCGCTCAATTAAAAAAAAAAAAACCTGTTGCCAACAAAGTACAAGAAGGATATGCAAACTGGAACTTTAAATTCTCAGAGTACCCTGAGTGAACTGCAGTATCTTCCACTCCAGTTACCAGTTGCTTTATTTGCTGTATAATTTGAAGTCACACAGATGCACAAATATTGAACACATTATTATACATTTGCATCTTCTTCCTTTAACATCGGTAAACACAATATACTTCCTATTTCACCTTCTAGCATCTTCATAAAGAGAACCATCTTGCATTTGCAGTATACGTAGTGTTGTGTAACTTACAGATCTCTCTGCTTACAGACCAGACCAGAACATAACTGGTAGAAAGACTACGCTTTCACGCGACTACCAAAATCACAGGCTTGGGAGCAGCCAGTTCCTCCTGCAACTCCTGTTTCCGCAATGCGAGACCAACAGATGGGCTACCAATACTTGAAGCACGTTGCTAAGAGCTCTGCCAAGACAGAGCAAGGATGCAGCATCCATTGATCACAGGCCAAATGTCTTCACATAATTTTTTTTCAATATAGTCTCCACTATGATCCTCGCTCCACAGATGAAAAGATGTTTTTAACCTTACACTGTTCTTACTGAATCAGGTGCCACCCTTTTTTTAGGCTTGATGGCATTTCCCAAGCAGTTTTCTCTACAGAAACAAATACACAATAGCACTTGTTTTGTTTAGCAGCAAACTGAAGACAAATCAGCTTCCACCACCCCCCAACCACCAAAACCCTAGAACTGATTACCAGGGTCAAAGGGGAAATGTGAGTGTTTATGATAGGTAGTCTTCCAACCAATTTAAACTGCCTTGGTTCTCTTTCCGCCTTTTAAATTTAGAAGCATGCTACAGGACACTACAGGATCCAAATGGGGTCTGTAACAGAAGTGGTGCAAATACGAAAATTAGTACTTAACCATCAGAACAATCTGGAAAAATACGGAAGTGCAAGACAGCTGTTCAATGAGACACGCACTCCTCAGAGCAAGACTGTCCTTGACACTTCATTGTTATTTGGGAAGACTAAACCAGGGAAGCTTATCGGAAATCTAATACAGTTTGCATACAGTTGTACACAGTCTTCCACAGGTGCTCTCCAAAGGTTCGTTGCAAACAACCCTTCATAGCTGGGCACGCTAGGAGACCCAATGCCTCTAGCAATCTAGATTTTAAGTTTGCAACAATCTGCCCACTTCAATTCATTTCATTTATCTTCACCAAGACATTTTTACTGCTGCATTTGTACTATTAGAATAGGTTACTACCAAAAAGTCTGTAGTTTCACCACTTTGTGCACTGTGAACTCCAAGTTTCTTCAATCCTAAACAGAAAAGACTTGCAAGAAATATAAAACCTTGAAAGCTTTTAAGACCACACTGCAAATGATGTGATGGTTACAAAAAAAAAATTTTTAGTAATTTTAATTTTTACTTTCTTGAGAAATCAGGAGAACTATAAACAGTTACCACAAATAGATACTGAATCTTATCAATATCGAGTTAGGTGACGTCTACACAGCCATCTTGCGCACACAACTGAGGGTTCTTTGTAAATACGTAGCTCAATGCAATTCCTGTTTAACACAGGAAGAACCAAAGTTCTTGACACACAAAGAGTATTTATTAACAGGTAATTCAAGTATATGAACAAGAAATTCACATTTATTACCTTGTTTAGTGAAATCTTACTTAACCTATTTTTTCTCTTGATTTCTGTGTTCCATTTCACTTATATAATAAAAATCAGTTTAGCTGTTCATGACTTGTTACTTTTAGCATAAGAACAGGCCTTCCATTGATGTTGACAATATTTGGGCTTTAAAGACATGCAAGTATTTATTCTTTAAAAATAGAGGGTGGAAAATAAGTTTCCAGATTATTTTTCTGTCAGCTTATTTTATGACAATAACACTATTTAAATTAGAGCCTGGAGGGGTTTGTGTATGTTTCTTTTTAAACCACAAGCCCTGAATTTGGAAACTAATTCTGTAGCTCTGCAGTGTGTCTCTTTTCAAAGTATTCCAGCTACCTTTATATCATAAACGCTCATATCAATCTTTTTTTCCTTAGAAAGACTCCACAGTAAAAGCAATTTATACTTATTTCCTTTGCTTGCCACCTTGAATATAAGTATGCTAATTAAACCACAAAAGAAGGTAAATATAATTTAACATCAGGCTGTGAAATTTCCCAGCTAATTCTGCTAATGAAAAGGGAAATCTTTTCATAAAACAAGCTGTTTTAGAACATGGTAACAAAGAAAACAATGTTGGCTCCAATATAATGAAAACACAGATGGCAGTTTGAGATTCCAATTTTGATGTCTGTTCTTTGCCTTAATTTCCCCACTGCCAATATTAGGAAATTAATATTTCTCACCTAGTACCTTTGGTGGTAAATAAGCACATGGCACCTTTATAAATGATTTTACCTTGTTCCTGGATTGTTGTCCTACAGTATCAACATTTTGAGAAGACGGTAACACTTGTCAAGCACTTACCATGCCATTTGCCTTTGTAAACTGTTCCAAAAGAACCTGACCCTATTCTGGTAGAAAGCATGACTTCACTTGCTTCTATTTCCCAGTAATAACTGGAATCTCTCTGTCCACGAGGCCTCTGGAACAAAAATTGACATGGCTTTACTCTAAGTATTTAATCAAAACTATTATACGTGCGCACCAAGAATTAAACAACTTCCTTCATACAAGTTTAAGGTGCACTGAAACCTCGAGGGTTTTGTTCTACAGTTTGGACTTTTGTTTTTCTCCTCAATTTGTGAGGGGTGCAGGGTTTTTTTTACACCCACTCCCCCCCCCTCCCCCCCAAAAAAAAGGGACAAAAAGACAAAATACTTTCTTGGATGGCTTTAACTGCTTAAGAAGCTATCACTAAGTTCTGCACTATAAACAAAAACCCTGATCTTAGATTTTAAGAGGAATATTTTATAATCAACTATTTAAAGACATCTGAAATTCTTAAGAAACTTAATGACTTTTCCAAAATTATAATACTACAATTCAGGAATTCATTTACATATTTAAAAGGAATAAAACAAAAGGATGAGAGCAGAATTCTCAAACATCTAAGTGATTAACAACTGTGAGTCCCATTAAGCAACTGTACTTTCATTTTCAAAATCTTATAAGCCTTCAAAAAAATCTGAGATATTATTAATTATTATTCTAACTTTTCTTTCTCTGCTGCTTGTAGTGGAAAATAATTTCACAATACTGTCTGAAATTAATTTTCAACCCAGAACACTTTGGTTTGGGTACTTATCACACAAGGCAACAGTGCTATCTTTCCCAAGTTAGTCAAAATTATATCGCTATTATAGACACAGAGTGCAGAGCAACGCAAGATTACCATCAGCTTCTGTTGCCTTTTACGCACAGAAATTTATCCCAACAAACGACTACTCCCAGCCTAGTTGGGAAAAAAAAAAATAAAAATTACCATACTTACAATTTTGTTTTTCTCTTGTGTATTGGATCCAGGGGCTCTCTCTCTTTGGGCTGGGACCGGGGTTTTGGGCTGAGACCAGCCGGTGGGGCTCATATTGTTAGGACTTCCAGACAGAGCAGAGGGTGAAGCTAAAATATAAAAAACAAACACAGAAAAATGTATCAACCAGAAAATAAACACAAAATAATATAATATATGTTATTTCATTTTTTGGAAACCATACCTGATTCACTATGGCTTCGAATTGCATCCTAAAACAGAGGAGATGGATAACAAAGTTAAAAAATATGTAAGAACATATGAAGGAACAAGCAGGAATAGCGTTGAAGTAGTTCCTGACAGTTTTGGTCAAGTGTGATACAGTATTGACCAACACCCTCCAAAAGATGACAGCTTGGATATTTTCTAATTACAAGAATCCTATGTGCTAAAAAACATGCAATTTGTGAATTCTGACAAAACATTAAAAATATTCACAGCATATTAAAAGGTATTGCTAAAAAAAAAAAAAAAAAGGAAAAAAAGGAAAAAGAGACACAGAACAAGAAGAAAACACCAGAAATACTGTCTGCATTCCCACCACTGGATTTTTGTACATGCTTGTATTTCAGATCTGAACATAGCTCCTGTGATAGTCCTGTATCTCCAAGGGACAAGTTCTCAAAAAGGTTCTGGGTTACAAGTAGCAAAACTCTTAAAAGCCCCTAAAATATTCCAAATCAATATACATTTTGAAATGTCTCTACTGTAGTATTTCAACTCAAAAAAGGCTACGTCTTTTGCCCTAATACAAAAACATCTAATTTTCAAAACATTTTTTCACAGATTAAAGTTTGATGATATTTGAAAAGCATGATCTTACACAGCTCACTAGTTGGTACAGTGCAACAACTCTCACCTCATGCCACAGGCACTTGACAACACAATTCTACAGCCATGCACAAGATAAACTAAGCTCTGACAAACATAACTTTACAACTTTTCTCACCTGCTATGTATTATCCCAAAGTACATACAGGAAAGGTAAAATATCCAGGTACTGTATAAGTACAAAGCAAGAACATGCACTACAGAAATGTTAAATACCGTCAAAGTTAATAGAAGTCAATTCAAACTTTCTAACTAATTAGTAGAATAATAAATGTAAGATTTCATATGAGGACAGAACAAGCCTACATTCCACCATACAGTTTTCAAATTAACTCAGATTATCCTTAGTAAAGATTCATTTATGAAATACATCATTTTAGCTAGGTAGTTGCATTCTCCCAGGCTTGATTCTATATACAGCATGCTTGCAGAGTACCTCTACTCTTTGCCTGAGTGAATTAAAATCTGCATAAACTACCAAGGAAGAACTCTTCCAAGTTACTACTTTTGTCCATTTTAAGAACCTGAATTTATAACAAGTGATGGGTTTTGTACATCAGCCTGAGAATGTAACTGCTTTCAAGTAAGCTGGCAAAAGCTAACTAAATAATTTAAAATTGTTCTCATAGTTATGCATACATAATTCTTATTTAAGAAAAAAGTATTTTTGAACTTCAATCCTGATGTATTTTCTTTTTTGCTTATTAATCCTACAGCAAATGAACCAAAACCAGTGTTCTTTAGAGTTGTTCTCACAAGACAAATAACACCATACCCAATGCTGTAGTCTGTCACCTTTGCTTTGATGTGAAATAAAAATAGTACATCTTGTTCTTAATCTAAGGGTTTTGTACAGTTATATTCAACAAAATATTTTCCAGAGGAAAAAAGCCACACAACAGATGTGTTTGAGAAGGTTTTGCTTTAAAAACTGTGTGATCAAATGCATCTCTAATCCAAGCCTTTTGAAATTCACACCAAATTTCATAGTAGTATGGATTCATCCAGCTAAACTAAAAATGAAGCTCTTCAATTTCCCTCTTCCAATTAGCATCCTCAATATTTAAGTATCAACATGCTATAAAGATTGTCATCAAATCAACTCCAGATTAAACACATCATTTGTACACTGCCATGGCTTACAAGTTATAGCAATCCTGTTAATCACAAGTAAACAAAAGGCACCAAGAAAATACCTACTCTTCCCCTCAAACAAAATCGTCTGCACCAGGAACTGGGAGAAGCATTCAGGCTGTTATTCTAGGCCAACACGGTAAGAGATAAAAGAAAAGAACAGAGGAAGTATAAAATAAAAAATTTAAAAAATTAAGTGTTAGGGTAAACGAAAGAAAAAGTAACCTAATTTGTTTGATATATGATAATTAAGTGCAGTAAAACTTTTAAGTAAGTATTCCTGTTCACTAAAGGTTCACTAGTGACCATCCTTTGGTAAACCACTTTATTAAGGTGGTCGTTCTCATGTCATACTAGAAGGTTTCTACTCTCTTTTTTTTTGGTGTGGGTTTGTGTGTTTTTTAAAAAGCCTTTTGGAAAAATAGCTATTGCCTTTAAGACACGACAGCTATTTTTAGTCAGTACCTATGATATCATGAAGATCCAGAATAGAAAGCATTTCTGTCTTTACTGCCATGCATAAAGGATAAAAAAAGCAGCGTCTCCTTAAAGGTTCATCACACTACAGAGTTCGATAATTCCTATTCTCTTTCTTGAGTGCTTCGTTATTTTTCATTGCCTAAAAGATGGTCAGCAAGGCTCTCAAAGTAGTAAAAAAGGCTGTAAGCCTAAGAATACTAAAAAGACAGGGAGGGTACCTTCCCCATAAAACCCAGCTGACCCAAGGCTTCTAACCAAAAAGGCTTCCTGGGGCTGCAGAGCACTTTTCTTCAGTTCCACCAAAGGTCCAGAGGGCATCTCTGGCTCATTTCAGAGTCTTCACATTTCATAGAAGCCTGTAAACTACCAGCTGAAGATGCAAGTAAACTCGGCAGTCAAAGGCTTCTGTTTGGCCTAAAGAGTTTTTAAACTATTCCAGAGCAGCAAAACAACAAATGGCACTCTCTGAAGTCCTGCACTTCAGCACTTTCTTTCTGCAAGCGTTTCCTGCACGCCACTCCCTTATTTTGTTAAGGTTATCACAAAAAAAACACCACACAAAACCCACTTTAGGCCTGACTTCAAATAGTTGTCTCTCACTACTGCCAGTCTAAGGTAGGAAAAAAGAAAAAGGTGCTTGAAAGCAAGTAACAGCAAAATATTCTCAGATACAGATGGCTTTAGCACATAAGCCCAGAATCACTGTTGATTCTGTACAGGTGTAACACAAAACATTGCCAGTAAGCTTTGACTTGAGTATTTCAACTCCAAGAACTACGTCCAGACTTACAGTACCTGTAGTCTGATTTAAAATAAACACCAGCCCCTGCAACAAATCCAGATTTTTAAGTTTGAAATAACATTTTCAGACACACCTAGTAAGTATTTCCTCAGCAAAACTGAGCTTATTTTCGTTGCAGATCTGAGAAACTCGATTGTTAAGCTCCCCCACAACTTTAAGACACCAAAAATCTCCCTAGAACTTCAGCAAAGTTGATAAAAGACTGAAAGAATTAACTATTAACTTCCTATGCAAATGTGGCACCTCGATTCTTCATCACTCAGCCAATTAAGGCAAACAGTAAGTAAATGACAGGAAGCAAAGAAGAAAAAACAACCAGTGACTATTAGATAGCCAGCCACAATTTTAGTTTAATTTTATGCTGTTCCCTCCCTACCAGTATTACCTCAATTATCCGGCTGTCTACAGGCATTGTAGTGCTGACCATATGGACATTTGGTGTGGATGTAGATCGCTGTCTTTGGGAAAGGGAGCCCTCAGAGGAAGGATTTGATGTGTTGAAGGTGAAGGCATGAGGTGTAGAATACCTATGCTGGGAACTGAGAAGGAAAAAGAGAGAAAGGGAAAGCTGTGGTTATTTTTTCCCCTCTAGTAGTTGAAAAATACTGTTCAATGTAACCTGTTAAAAAGCAATACAGACAGAACTCCAAACAGAAAAAGTTGGGACTTAGACGCTAACTAAACTATTTGATCAGCTGAATAATTTCCAGTTTAACTTAGGAAATAATTAAAAAACTCAAAGTAGGATCTTGCCAGTTCACACACTCATCTACTGCGTTTAACATAAGTCTGTTTCTGCTGTTATAAAATTTGCCACAGTTCACCTCAATCCCCAACAAATCACATTTCACATACGATAAAACATTGGCTCTACTGGATTAATTCAGGTCCGTGAAATTAAAAAACTAAAAAACAAACCACTCGCTTCAAGCCTGCTAAATGCATAGCTTAAGAGCTACTTTTACTGCTAAGTCCTGAATTTGAAAAGGTCTGCAAGACTGTTCAATGGTTCGCACAGAACAGCCAGCAAGGAAGTCATGAAACCCAATACCAGTTAAAAGGAGGCCAACACTAAAACCCAGTTCAACAAAGAGTTATAAATCACAGCTAAGGTCACTCAAAACCTATTTATCCCAAATCACACACAAGCATCTTAACTGAAATCAGCCAGCCTCTGAAAAAAGCTTAGAAAACTATCAAGTTAATGAGTCATTGTTCATCAGCACTGGAAACAGAATAAAATGGCAAAGAGAACATAAGATCAATTCCTGATGCAGTTCCCACTAAAATAAAGAAATAAATACATAGAACCATTTGTGAGTCAGCTATGTGCTCTGTGCCTCATTCCTCAACAGGCCAAGAGTTTTCAAAGGGCTGTAGAAAACCCAAAAGATGGCCTGCCCCTCTTCAGCCTCTAGAATTTCAAGGAAAAGAACACAGTCACAAATTAGGATCAGAAGACAGGCCCCTTTGAAAGGAAAGCAACTTTTATTCGAGCATTTAAAACTACAGGAACGTTCTCTTTAGGTCTCAGAATTTTCTTTAAGAGGAGCGTATTTTCAGTTTCCACTGTTCTCTCTTTAACTCTTATCTGTCATCATAACATTAAAACGTTATTTTAATTTATGTATGCGAGTAATGCAAAACGAGTCACAAACCCTTACACGTATACTACCTGACCAGATAAAATAAAATTGATTCACAAAGATACCAAAGGGAGCCTTGAATTTTCTTAGGCAGGAAAACAAAGGTCTCCAGAAAACCTTTAATACTGTCCCTTGAAATCTTAACACTAAAATTGAAAAATGTAAAATCCCAAATCAATGTTTTGCTTGAATCTAAGAACAAGAAAGGACACTACAAATTAGCTAGGATGAAGTGGTGTTGCCTTCTTGCACATTTATCCCAACCTTCTACAAGATTGTTCTATTTTTGAGGAGTTTGGGGTGTTTTGGTTTTTTTGTTTTTAAACAACTGTATTTCCCAAAACAGAAATGACAGGAAATACTAGCTTACCTAACAGGTATCCGGGAGACAGACTCCCGCATCCGTCTCATTGTCAAGGGAGGTAGTGCAGGGACACCACTGTCACTGATATTTGAATTTGGGAACAATCTGAAATATCAACAAAAACAATTACAATTTCAACTGCTACACTACCTCCTGTACAATGCTCTTTAAAGCTGAAAATTTAAAGGGCTGTTTCTTTCCAGCATAACTAACTTAATGAACACATTCCTATCTTTACATAATATTTTTCCTCTGTGTATGGTATGACTAAAAACTATGTCTTCAGACTCCCAAAGAAAATTTCCATGTGTTCTTCCTAAACTTAAGATACAAATCTTTTTAGATCAGACTTCAGAGTTTCCTGAAAGGGTATTCAACACCCAATTTTTTAAGTTCTATAAAACCCAGGTAGCACCAAGTGGCTACAGCGTACGCTCTAATGACTAGTCAATATAAAAAAAATACATAACTATATGACCAAGTTTAGTTATAAAAAAATGCAATCACTAAGTAAGACACATAAAATCAACTATAACTTTTAACACTTTTGCATAAAAGGACTTATTATAACATAACGATTTGCAACTTTTTCTAATCAATATTAGGAAAGTATTACCCTCCATCAGTTTTCTCACCATTCCATGCATTTTCAAAAGGGTGTCACAAGCTGTGGTAGTTCTGAACCCTCACGCTTCCAACAGCTAAAAACCAACTGAATCATGACCTTTTTTCTTCTAGCAGAAGTGTTATGCGAGAAGAAATACTATTACTCTGTTGAAACAGAGGGCATTCTACCAACTGCCTGGTCACTCAACATCTTTGTTTGCTTGTCCCAGAACATTAAAATTTACAGCAAGAACAAAATGCATTTAATGTAAACGGCCTTCTTCACCTGGGAACAGACAATCATTGCTGGCTGTTTTATGAAATCAATACACAAGTTCTGTATATTGACTGCACTTCCCAACAATCCAAATTTATCTCTATGATAAAAGATTTAAAAATAAAAATGATGCTTGTCTGTCACAGAGAATTACTCTTGCTTTTAAAAAGGAACAGTCCTTACAAGAGTTGCCTGATATTGCTCCAGTCGACACACATGGTTGGAACTTTCGTGCTGCAGTGTTCGTGGAATTTATAACCACATGTCTGACACCGAAACCCATTTAGCAGGAACTTCTGGCAGATGTCACAGAAAGCAAGCTTTAGAAATGTCTTCCGAGCCTAGAAAACACATTAAATGATTAATCCAAGCTATTAGCTTCTCTTCATTAGCTGAGATTAACATCTTCAGGGTTCGACATACATAAATACCATGTTAAAATGTTATCAGTGCCCCCAAACTGCTACTGAACTTAAAACCACACTTGAGTATTCCTGTACATATTTACAGTTTGGCTGGAACCTGGAAAGCTTACAAACATTTAGGGCTTTGTTTACCTGATTATTTAAAAAAAAAAAAAAAAAAAGAAAGAAAAAAAGAAACAAGAAGAGAAGTGTTCAGTGAAACTCAAAACCACTATTTTGTGCCCAGTAAGGTGACAGAGTTGGGTGGGTCAAGAATTGGGGTTTCTGTTTGTTTTTAGTACCACCAAAACTGAACGAAGATCAGATCGCAAGAACTACCTCTTTTTTTTTTTTTTTTTGTCAAAATGCTTGTTGTGTATGTTTACGACTAACCAATATCCCTTCCATAAGAAAAAAATTCCTTAGTAAATAAAATAGTTTAAGGAAATTATACTGTTTTAAATGACATCTAACATTTTTTTAAAGCTTCTGAAATATGAAAAAAGATTAAAACGAACTAAAGGCTTTCTTCCTGCGGAGCATACATTGAGGAAGGCTCGAAGTTTGAGCTTCTTCCAGATCTGGAGAAAAATATTAGTTTCTGGTGACCAACTGCAGGCAAATTTTATTTGTAGTTTTCTAAAAATGTAAAGTAGAAGCAAAGCTACTTTTGGGTTTTGTATATCAATCCTAACCTTTCTAATGGATGTAAACGACAATGCTTTAGTTTTGCCACATGGCACAATATAGTTCCGGGACAAAACAACAAAAAGGCTAGAATATAAAAATAGAGTTCCTTCACAGGGAGAACAAAATAATGCAAGGTAAAACTGTTAAGAGTTAGGCATTACCTCTTTATAAAACAAAACACACACACACAAAAAAACCCCACAAAAAAACCCCAACCACAAACAACTCTATTTCCTCTATATTGAGCAAATAACCCATTTCTGAGTAGGAACTACAAATCTAAAGTCTTTCAAGCCCCCAAAAAACGCTCTGTCAAATTACAAGGCAGCACTAGCTCACAAAATAATGTCACGACCTTGCAGAATTAACAGCACCCCTGTACATTCAGTACAATCACCAACAGTCCAATAAAGCTGCCGAACTTATCCAGCTTTTTTTGACTGATGAGGCACAGACTGAAAATGCAAGTTATCTCCCAGTTCTGGACTTTAAAGACATGATATCTTAATCTGACAGTTACAAAAATATATGTTTATATAAAATAAAAATGTCTATCATTAGAATTTTGAAGAATATACATAATGTGAGCTTTTAAAGTCTCTGACACCTAGGAATCACTAAACATAAATAGAATTCTGACATTTCATTGCAAATTGATATTTAGCCAATCTTATTTGTGGGGAGCAGGGGTGAAGGAATCATCACTTCTGAAATACCCTCTCTGTTTAGAAAGCCAAAAGGTACCACCAAAGGCCTAAAACATTCTTTGGTTGAATACGTGGCTTAACTGATAAATTTACATCAAAATACAGATGAGAAAAAGCTTACAAAATTGTGTGTAGTAAGTGGAACATGATCAAGAAAGTCCACTTGCAGTTCCTCTCCAATCAAGGAGGCAGCATCTGTATTCCAATCCAAACGCACTTTTTTTCTGAAAGAGAAAATGGGGACAATAAAATTACTTAGGAGATCAGAAGTCCGGTCTAATCAGTGATCTACGTTTTGTGAGTTTTCTTGAGTAAACTGAAAACAAATACAAAAAAAGCGTGGCTACCGTCTTATAGTGAGCTATATTTCAGTGTCTTTCACTTAAAAAATAAGAAGTAACTTTGAAGCCATAGCGATTCACCTCTTTTTCTGTTTATTTTTTAACGTGTAAGTCATTTATATGTATAGATTATTTGAAATAAGAGACCTAGAAGCTGTAACGGAGTCACAGAAATAACCTTATAAACAAAACATAAGAAATTATGAATGACAGACTTAGTGACATGAAAGCCATATTATGTGCTTCAACACAAAAGTTACTGGTGACCCCAGAATGGCCTCAGTTACATAGAGATGCAAACCCACAAATGACTGCCTCGTGATCGAGGCCTAAGAGAGCATTAAGCCCAAGTCTTACGAGGTGTGAAGTTAAATGTATTAACTCCATGAGATACCTTCACTCCCTCAGCTTGTAAAAGAATCATTTGGTATTTAATAGCAGCATCCCCGGTCCTACAAAAAATAAGGAATATCTGAAGTGAGATTTAAATCCAAACATTGAAAATCTTTTAGAGGAATCTAGAGCCTTAAAACCGAGCACACAGAGGAGATGTTCATTTAAGTTGACTAAGAATCACTAGCACAGAAGTTTACCAACTAGAAATGCACCTCAAATATGAAGGCTTCTCACATCATTTCACCTAGAGTATGGCAAAACCCTCTGTAAGATGCTACAAGCACTTGCAGGTACCCCTCAATTATGAGCATTTTTAATATATAGCTTTAAAATAAAACTAAAATTTTTAGTATCCAGGAAGCTGAAAGAGCTGACCTAGAGGAGAGTAAAGAAATCAGCACGGAAGCGTTCACAACTAAATTGCACTTTTACAAGAAACTAGCGAGAGAGGAAGAAAACATTATTGCCGCTATTCTAAAAATAAGACTTTTACATTCTCTAGTTGAAAGCTTCACGTACAACATTCTAGACTCTTACCCTTTTGGTTCAGTAAGAAGTCGAAAAACTGCACAGCATTCTGGCTGCAGACCTCTTACTTTAAGTGCCTTCATAAGACAGTCATGTAAAGTCATCCCATTTCGCACATTTACCTGTGGCCAATGGAAAAAAAAATTTAGTCAGTGATTGCAGAATTTGTCTAAGCCTCTTGGGGGGGGGGGGGGGGAAGTAATTTTTTCTCTTTTTCTGTAGAAGTTCCAGTAAAACTGCACAGCTGTTCACTCTTGAATTTAGTAAATAGGTAAACAAAAATTACTTCTATGTTGTAAGAACAGACTGCCATGTCTTCCGATTTAACTCATCACATGGTCAATCAACCTGTCAGGCACACATGTTTTCTGCCATATACCGAACTAGTGTGTACTTAGACAAATTAAGTTTTGAAGCCATTTTATCACTTTTCAATTTCTTACAATTACCAAGTTTCTGTGAAACAGGATTTTATAAAGCACTCATACAAGTAGGCAGCTTGTAAAAGTCACAGAAATGTGGGCAAATGGAGTGTAGAAAAAGGCTTAATTTAGATTTCAGGGAACTTTGCCTAACGCTATTATTAGTAGACTCAGCTCCAAGAAATCTAATAGAAGCGTTACCTCAAGAAGTTTCACTTCAGCTTTAACTACCATACCTCAATGTGGGCATCCAAGTGAAGAAAATGGTGACAGAAATGACTACACGTTTTAATTCACAGAGGCATCATTGTTTAGGTCAGACAACTACTGTCTTTTAATGTTAAGTATGTAAGGAAAGCATCTTGTTCATGTATACTGGAAACATACAGCACTGAGGTAGAGAAATACAGGTTCTCAAAATACAGATACACTTCTTTCAAAATACGTCCTCTAGAATTAACGAAGTGGTGACAACACAGTTAATCACCTTTTGTGAAGCTTGGCATTTCTTTTGCCTGATACACGTCCTAGTGTTAGCAATGGGAACAGTACAACATTTCTTACGTAAAGGTAATCTAGACTTACCACCGTGCGCTGCTTGTTGGGCAAGAAAACACGAATAGTATTACTAGTTTTTGAAGTATCTGATATTTTGCCATCATCAGATGCTCGGCGTTGATAACCAAACTGCTGGACGATAGTAGGTGAAATACAGTTTGGGCCATCAAAGACAGAATCCTTGAGTCCAAAACCGTTACTGATAGTCTTCCAAGCTCCCTGAATGTGCTCCATTGATGCGGTCTAAGAAACAAAAATTGATGAGGGGAGTCAGGGAAAATTACAACATCCTTCACTAAAAGTGTTACTCTCTCTTCCTTACACAACAGACCTCACCAGCCTCTTTTGAAAGCATCTGAAAATTGCACTGCCTTCTCTTGTGACGTGATCAACCTACACATACATGGTACAGTTCACCCACATCTGCAAAATTAGCTTGAGTCTTGAAAGCATTTGACTTTCTGCACATAAAAAGATCATCAGTAACATATACAGAATTCCTCTTGCTGCGCCTCTGGTGTGACAGGCGCAGTTTAGCATCATGTTAATTTAGATAATCAGTGCCTGAGGGGCCTTCAGAAAGGTGGCTAGATGCTAGCTGCAGGGCAAATCAACAGTCCTGCAAGTATTAGCACAGGCTGTACTATTAAGAAAAAGAGGCACAAGAGGACACTCCAGAGGGCCGTGCTGCCATCCAGCGTGACCTGGACAGGCTGGAGAGCTGGGCAGAGAAGAACCTAATGAGGTTCAACAAAAGCAAGTGTAAGGTCCTGCACCTGGGAAGGAAGAATGCTAAGCACCAGTATGGGTTAGGGGCGGACATGCTGGGAAGCAGCTCTGAGGAGAAGGACCTGGGGGTCCTAGTAGACAGCAAATTATCCATGAGCCAGCAGTGTGCCCTTGTCACCAAGAAGGCCAACGGCATCCTGGGCTGCATAGGGAAGACTGTGGCCAGTAGGTCGAGGGAGGTCATTCTCCCCCTCTACTCTGCACTGGTGAGGCCACAACTGGAGTATTGTGTCCAGTTTTGGGCTCCCCAGTTCAAGAGGGACAGGGAACTACTGGAGCGAGTCCAGCGTAGGGCAACCAAGATGATTGTGGGACTGGAGCACCTCCCTTATGAGGAGAGGCTGAAAGAGCTGGGACTCTTTAGCCTGGAGAAGAGAAGGTTGAGGGGGGACCTGATTAATGTTTACAAGTATCTAAAGGGTGGGTTTAAGGAGGACGGAGCCAGGCTCTTTTCAATGGTTCCCAGTGACAGGACAAGGGGCAATGGGCACAAGCTAGAACATAGGAAGTTCCGTTCAAATACACGGAAAAACTTCTTTACGGTGAGGGTGACAGAGCACTGGAACAGGCCGCCCAGGGAGGTTGTGGAGTCCCCTTCTCTGGAGATTTTCAAGACCCACCTGGATGCAGCCCTGAGGGATGTGCTTTAGGCAACCCTGCTCTAGCAGGGGAGTTGGACTAGATGATCTCTAGAGGTCCCTTCCAACTCTGAAGATTCCGTGATTCCGTGAATTATAATAAAATGCATTAATTGAAGAAATTATATTTTTATCAGTGATTTGGTGGGTTTGGTTTGGGGTTTTTTTTTGGGGGGGTGAGGGGCTTTGCTTGTTGGGTCTGTTTGTGTTTTGTTTTTCTTTTTTTCAAGTGTCACAATTTTAATACTATTAGTATACAACAAAATGCATAATATTTTAATAGTATCACAATTTACATAGTATGAAACGGCAAAAAACAAATTCTAAAGCCCCACACACACTATGCTCAGTTACACTTCAGCATAAACCTCCCCCAGTGCAGGGACGCAAACAACCCCCTGCATACTTCCAAAGCATCACGCAGTACTATTTTTGCACACTCGGGGACAAAGATGTGTCAGTGTATTTTTTCCCCAGCTACCACAACTCCAGCGCAGCTTGAAATCCAAGTTATATTCCAAATGCATCTTACTCAAAACTAAGGAAAAACAAAGTCTGAAATGGTTTTGGACAGTGAAATGTACTCCTTGATAAATTTCCAAGTAGCCAGATTCATTACCAAGCTTTCAAAAATAAAAAATAAAACAGGAACAGTGAAAATAGACACAGTAGTTTATTTCCCCCATAAAACTGCATCCTTCTATAAACATCTGAGAAATTGGTGTTCAGAACTACATAGTGCAAGTGCGATTCTTTTGCCATGCTCGTAGATTATTTCCAAAATATTGTTCAGTGGTTGTGCGCACCATCTATATTCCTGATCACCTCCACGAAAGGGAAAGAAAGTTGTACTAAAGCTGCAAAGTCAAAAAGCAAGTCAGTTGGGAAATGACAAAATAACGGTCTTCCAAGCAATCCTAATTCCATCCCCTTGTGGTACCACAAAAGACTTCCACTGAAAGACCTACATTGTTCCCCTGAAACTGCTAACGACTTAATTCAGTAGATAATACCAATCACTTTTTTACTGAACACCTATCGCCTCTGTTAAAGTCTCATTTCATGCATGGTCCTGTGCCTCCTTTGTTGCAAATTATTTGAACCCTCCAATTCACTTCCTTATGCTCTTTAGTGTAGCACCCATTAAAAGAGAGAGTGGGAGAGAAAGCACGCCCTCCCCTTATCCCAAACACTCACATGCTTATGTCAGAGAAAAGAAGATGGTATTTGTTACAGTTGAAGAACTGAAGTAGTAGAATTCACGGAAAAAACATCTCCGCTAGTGTTAAGTGTCCATTTTGGGATGCCCAGCAGGATAAACTTTGAATTTCAGAGTGTTTCACTCACAACACAACTCCGAAAAGCCTTAGCTAGATTCGGGAGCACTCAGCATTGCTACAGCCCTAAACCCAGACTGACCAGTATCTAGAAAGGAAATGTGTAACAGCAAACTTAAGGAAGAGGTTTGGTTTCTATGAAGCACTTACCATCACATGCAAACTCTACAGCAGAAGAGCTCTAGGCCTCTCACACACACTACAAAGGGACTATTTTGGTCAGTTTGTGAGCATTTCTTTCACTGATAACATACACAGTGACAACATAGACATCCTCTTCTTCCCTCCTGACATTCCTTGTCATTCCTGCATCAATGTCACCAGTTGTGCAGGTCCAGTTGTTCAAAGGTTCAAAATATTTAAACGTAAATAACATTTAAAACTCAATACTCAATCAAAATCTAGTAAGGCTTAGATACTTGGAATGATTTTCTTTTTTAAATCTATGGCACATAAATGCCAACAGTCTTACATTTGATGTAAAAAGGGAACAAGGAATGGGAAGACACAGAGACATTCTGAAAGGAGGAGGCAGGAGGGAAGATGAAATTGAGGAATGCAGCCGAGTTCAGCATGCACAAACAACTACAAGTACAGCAATCTCTCAATTCACACGCATTGCCCTACTGTCAGGAACCAGAAAGGTGAAAAAGAAGTTTCGTACAGTTGCAGCAACTGCAGTATGCATATGGACAGCTAAAAGAGTAACTGCTTAGATGGGAACAATAAAAACAGAGTGGAGATAAACTGCTAGATGAGAGGGGTAAGATGAAACCCAGACAGCTTGTCCTTTCCTCCTCTTAACTTCCCCACTATGGGGAACCCCACTTCATGTCACCCTTCTAGGTATTTCATGAGACAAACAAGAAGAGGCGCTCAATTGGGTTTCTCTGCTGAGTGAGTTGAGATAAGGAATAGCAGGGCAACCATCACAACCTCCTTGTTGTCACTGCTGACTTAAGTTCACAACACCCTAACGTTACAGCCTTTATATTTAGTATTTTGACATGCTGCCAACATTTCCTGAAAAATTCAAGAGAAAACAGGAAATGAATGAAAATTCAAACTTGCACCTTGACAAAAGTGAAGTTTCATACCAAAAAAGGTACTCCCCTGCTCAAACGGTGCTCTCTTGTCCAAATATGAAAAGCCTACTGCATACTGCAGGAGAGCCTACTAGAGAAGAGCACAGAAACACATTCTGAAGTTGTTGTACACAGTCAGAAAAACATATAGACAGCAACTGCTACCAGCCGTAACGAAAGTACTTGCTTCCTCACCTCAGCAGGCAAGTTTAAGACATGCCATCCTCGGCTCTCCTTCCTGCCTAAACTGAAGGCTACGGGTGCTACTGATACACTTCGAGAAGGAGCCACCATTGACAGGAGAAGGTGAGAACTTAGCTCAGATCTGGCCTGAAGTGGACAAAAACCTGCAAGTGGCCTGAAGGTGGAGGGATAGAGGAGAAGAAAAGTTGAGTTTAAAAGATATTCATGGTCTCATGGGGAGAGACAGGGAATCCATGATGAAAAGTTGCTAAACCTGCTCTTGGCATCCATGGTTGGGCATGCAGTTGGTAAGGTGGAGCTTCCTGAAGAAACAGGAGTAATCAATTATCCTGCTGCTGACTTTCGCAACTATTCAGAGGCAACCCTCAGGTGGGATGACAGGGGGCTCCAGGTCCCCAGAAATAGCTCTTCACTCAGGCCAAGAAGAATCTAGTCAAGAATACTTCAATTCTGACACTGCATGGGCCGCCACTGGACACGTTCACTTCCCAAACCTACTCACTGCTCTTATTCCAAATTATTACAATTATGGAAGAACAGAGACAGTATAAAAGCTGCTTCTTAAGGAGTAATTTACGAATGAATTACACTTTTCCCCTGCCCTCTAGTGTAAAGAAAGCTAGCTTAAAAATTTATATGAATATATACAAAAACATCCACTTTGAACTCAAACAGCTCACTGCATAGATACAAGGCAAGAGAATTAGCATGGCAACTACACGACCAGCTTTGAACTGACAAAAAAAACCCAAACAATCATACAACATAATATTGCACATACACACATGATTTCTAGCTTGTACACTGAACACAGAACCAAGCACAACAGCAGAAGACAACAGACAGACTATTTCACGGGAAACAGGTTAGTGTGTCCACCTTCGGGCCACCTTCTGTTCTAAAGAGAAATTAAATTTAAAATAAAGGAGGAAAGATTTTACAGTGATGCCTTCATAAATACATAATTCTTAGTTTGTCTATTCCAGAAAATCTAGCTTTTCTCCTTTAAATTAGTTACACGCATGTTTCTGAAACATAATTACCAGATATTAGATTTGTGTTTATGCCATGCTCAAATGATCCATTGCCAGATGAATGTTTTCATACATCTTTCTAAAGTTTTTAAAATTTTTCTTCCTGCAACTCTTCACTTTCATGAAAATGACTTTGAACAGCCTGTCTACAACCGAAGAACTGCAACAGCAGCATTCAAAGAGTATTTTAAGATATTAAAGCATGAATATATCAGTCCCCTTGTAGGTCCGGTACTGCTAGGAAATCGATACTGATTTGTTTCATATTAAACACTCAATATGGGCAGAAAAAAAAAATCTCGTGCTATTCCTCCACCTCCCACAGGTATACTGCACATTGCGACCAAGATGGCACTTTTCATTAGTACTCTTTGCATAGATCACAGATAATTAGTCATTTTGAACAAGCATTAAAACCGAATGCACAGAACAGCTACACCACGCGTCCATCTGACAGTAGCAAATTCCTAGAGATCATTCACTTGTATCCACTCAGATCACACACTCTTACCATTCATTCATATCCAAAAGATACTTTAAATTAAATTTCCATAACTAGCAAAAAGCATTTAGTCTGAACTGTTAAAAATTTCAGTCTGTCTCCCTAAGGAATGCTGGAATTGGTAATGAAGAAGCCTGGAATTTCACAGGATACAAAGCTAAAGCTAAACTCCTCTCAGTACAGAGTTTAGGTGCCTTGCCCTTTCCTTTATTTCTGAAACAAACACCAAAAGCTTCCAAAGAGAATGTAAATCCAGTTCCACCTCCCAACACACACACTGCCATTTTTATCCACACAAACAATTAATAGTCACAGTCACATTTAATGAAATACATACACAAAGACAAAACACTGCAGAACAAAACCCAGAATCCATTTCAAAAGGACCACTGTTGTTAGACAATATAAGTTTTAAAAGTTGCTTATAAGAAAAATTTTCATCTCTGACACAAAAAGATCAGTAATACATTTAACTGTTCCCCTCACATAATTCTCTATTGATTGACTGCATGAGTGACCAGTTGTCTGGGGAACAAAAAGAAACCCACGCCAAACAAGTATCTACTGTGATATATTGCAGTAGTTTTTAAAAGTAGTTTTTCATAGCAGTAGAAGATAAATATGAACCCATTTCTATATTAATAAATAAAGCTGTGATCCATGTAAACATAAATGCAGGGCATGAGTTAGGATCAGTCTAACAACCAGATCTCTCAAACATCCACAAGGTTGGTGTTTTTCCCTGAAATGTCCTTCATTTTGAGACTGACGTCAAAAAGCAAGCTCCCCCCTAACAGAACTGGAAAAAAAAAACCAAACCAAACACTAAAAATTAACATGAGGAAATGTAAATGTTCAGCAAAAAAAAGCACAAAACACACACACACAAACCAAACCCAAAACCCAATGAATACTGAAAGATTACAATACAATTTCTGCCTCAGTTCTGAACTTGGAAGTATCTCTTCTCATCTTTGTCTCCACTTTTCTGAACCATTCATTTCTTAGACACTACTTCAGCCATTACACTGCTAATGTAACTTTGAAGTATTTAAGGAAAAAAATAACATTGGTTTTCCAACAACTGGGCTCTACAGTAAGGAGGGTGCAAGTAACTCTCAGTCTGACACACTTTCAGCTTGATTAATCCGTTGTGAGATTAACGCCTTTCTGTATTTAAGAGTAACTTTCAGAGCAAAATTTTGGTTAGTAAGCATAGACCAAGTCATACTACTTGGCTGTAGTAGGCTGTGCTGTGGGCTCTGGTCAGTAGGTATTTGTCACCAAAACTACCTGCACCTTTGGCCCCTCTGTGCCTGCTCTCCTCTGCTGATTAGAATGGCTCCAGGCTACTTTTTTCCTAACCAATTTTTAGGAAGATCTGTTTGGTTTGTCCTTTCCACACAGATCATTCCCATGTCAGTCACCCATCTCTTTCCACAAGAAATTTCTAAGTTGAAATGCAGAGCTCTGTAAGTTTCCTTCCAAAACCTGAATCCCTTCATTAGAGAAACATGAGCACTGAACACTCTGCTTGTATCTAAAAGAGTACAAAGGGACAGAGAATCCAAATCCTTCCCTTTCCCAAAGCAATAAAGCAATCCCAGGTGAAAAGAAAAATGCAGCAGGTGTTTTCAACCACTCAATCAGAACTTCTTTAAATTTTGGTTAAGTACTGCTGCTGAGTTTATATAAATTCACAAAAAAGTTTATTAAATTGTTATTAAAACAGCTATGAAAGGAAAGTAGACAAATTTTGCGCATACCTTTTGTACAAGTTTTGCTAACAAAGCACCAGAACTCTATGTTATGGAGTAAAACCTTGACGTCTTTTAGTATAATAATTTATATTTTTTATCTTATAATCAAAATTAATAAATATTGAGAGGTGGTCACTCAAATGTTTTAGATGTGTTCTGTTCACATTAGGAAGACTATTAAAGCTGCAGTGATATTTAACACGTCCTAATTTTTTAATTTGGTAAATTCAAGTGCATTACTAGAAATAAAAAGCATACTGAACACTGCTTTCTTATATCTGATTGTATCAGAATCACCTTAAATGATACTCTTGTCATGCTTAAACTTGTTTCTTCACCATAATGTTAAATTCTTCACAACAGAATCCTCCAAAGAAAAATTTGGAAAGACAGATCTTTAAAGCGGACCTTGCATTGCCAAATTGGGACTATGAGTTTACATGTGCATTGACGTTACACAGACGAGACACTTTGGACAAGCATTTTCTCCCCCAAGTCCTTCTGGACATACATTCTCAGACACGTGCCTATTTGCATTCTGAACTTGCTCATGCTTGAATTGTTTCAAGTATGGATGAAAGCCCCAAACTGTGTTTACTGTCGCCTGGAACTCATCCACTTTACAGCAAGGATGAAAAAGTTACTCAAATGTCAGCAATCCACCAAATGCCCTTCCCACACAAGTTCTCAAGGATTAAACAAAAGTGACCAAGAATCTCAGCACAAAGAATTACTGGCTCTGTCCTCCCTCAGTTGCGTGTAGTAACTGAAGTAACACTGAGGACATCACCACTGAGAACACACCAGTCTTTAAACCAGCCTCAGTTTTGCTGAAGAGGAACACAGCCTGAGATAAGGTTATTCAAGCAACTGCCGGGAGCTGCTAGTTACGCAGGTTAACTGTACAGCTCAGACATACCACAGTTACTGGTAAAATACCGTTGCAAAACACCAGACAATGCTAGATTATCTGCACAGTTAGACAGACTAGGTTGCAGCGATCCAGCCAATTCAAGAGTTAGGTGTTCTCTGCATTCACTCAGGGCAGCTTTAAACTAATAAATTCAGTTTCTTAAATGCGGGCTCTGCGCCAGAACCAGCAGTGCCACTGGGAGGTCAATACTGCAGTTCTAAGAGCCTGGGCGTGGAAACTACGTACAGATCGGCGGGAGGGCAGGGAATAGGGGCAACAGCACCAATAAACTTTTGGAAGAGGCCTTGAGATATTTTTCTGTGAGAAGATAAAACAAATGATTCTCCCTTATATTTTATAATAAAGTGCACCTGGGAATAGCTGAACATACGTTTCTGCAATATGAACTAAATCTAACATGATACTACTTCAGTATTTTAGTAACAAACTGCCTGGACGGCTCTACTAACTTTATTTTATTGTTTCCTATGGTATTTGCAAAGAAGTCTGCATGAAATGGCAAATAACAACTGAATGTAATCAGAAATTACAGATTGTGTACAAGCAAAATTACTTAGACTGCGTCAAACATTTACTGTCCTGAGTGCCTCCAAAAAAATTATGCTGCATTTTAATTCTATCTTACGTTACCTTACTAAATACATCTATGAAATTACAGTTCTGGTTTGGGTGAGTTTTTAACTATTTAACAAAGTGCCAGAACAGACTTTTTGTTTCAGAGGCACAATCTCAGAAAAGAAAAAAAAAAAGAAAAGAGGAAAAAAAATAACAAAAAAGTGACCCCCAGTTGTACGATAATATCACAGACATGATTTACATTAGGTCTGGATTATTCACAACAGACGTGTAGTTGTGTGGAAAGGCAAATGCTATTTGGCAACGACAAGCAAATATCAAGATCTAAAGTTCTAAACTGAGGAAGGGCTTTCCCCCTGCAAAGTAAATATTCATGGAGACTTACTAAAGTAAGAGCATAAGTTAAACATACACTTCTGATAAAGCAAACACTGAAACAACAGTAGGTATCATATCAATTTTGTGGAGTTTTTAAAAAAAACAAAAAGCAAATTTTAGCAGCAGTGAAGGAATGTGAGCACAGAGCTCGTTGTGGTAAGCCTCCCTTCCCCCAGGAAAGACCCAGGGGCCTCAGAAGCAGGAATGGGGCAGGGTACGGAGAATGGGAAAGATAACCAGGGAAACTTAGTTATACCTTTTGTTTTCCTTTAAGCAAATGAAGTCCTATGACAAAAGGATGAAGTACATCATCTGTGGAAGGTAACACAAAAACAGAAGATATTTACTATTTTAGTAGACAAACTTACACAACATACGAAATTAATAACCAAAACATTATTTTGTAAACCACATCAAAAGTAGAGTTAATTTATCATCCTTCTACTGTTACAAGTTTTCAGGGCCTCCTAGTCTTTCATTATTTTATGTAACATTTCAGTGTAATGAGATGCACTGTGTAAGGCCGGACTGCATGACAATCAAACGCTACCCCAGCTCAACATCATCTCATTCTTATTCAAGAATATCATAAAATTCTTTTCCATCTAAAAATTCACTACAGTAAAAATTAAGTACGCGTTGAATACTTTCTTCTCAGACATCAGTTTCTGACTTGTACATAGAAACACCTTGCTGACTCACACAAGTTATGACAAATCTTGGATTCAAAGCAAACAAACAAAAGTAATATGAAGCTATGCCTCTGAAGGATACCTGTATCTTCCATGTAAGCATTAACTTTAAGAGGAAGAATTCCTATGGAAGCTGAAGAAGTCTCGATTAAAAAAATGGAAGCTCAGATTAGTTAAAGAAAGAAGCATGCTCAAATATACAAAAATATTCACTAGATAGTAAATGGTAAAATGCTTTCTTACCCGAAGTTCTCATCCTAATTAGCAACTCCTAAAACAATCCTATGCAGAGATGATTAGAGAAGGCAAAGATGCAACACAGAGAGTCCCTCAGGCTGCAAGGGACCTCTTGAGATGATTTAGTTCAACCCCCCTGCTCAAGGGCTGCGCAGCACCGTATCAGTTGGGTTTTGAGCATCTCCACAAAAACAGGCTCCACGGCCTTTCTGTGTGACCTGCTCCAGTGTTTGCCCACCACCACAAAAAAAAGGGTTTTCTCATGTTCAGATGCAGATTCATGTGTTTTAATTTGTGCACGTTGCCTCTTGTGCTGTCACTGGGTACTAGTGAGAAGAGTCTGGTATCCTCTTCATTCCCTCCCATCGGTGTTTTTATACACGTTGATAGGATCCCCTGCACAGCTTTCTCTTCCAGCTGAACAGTCCCAGCTTCCTCACCTCTTTCTTCATACAAAATACAAGAAAGTGCACATAAAAAAAATTCAAGGAGAGGTCTTGCATCCTAGCTCACTTTTGGTTAGAAGTATCCTCTCTCCTGTATACAGCAGGTAGGAAAAAAAAAAAAAAAACACAAAAAAAAAAAAACCAAAAAAAGCTGCAATGATTTTACCCAAGACAGCAAACTCCCAAAGACTACTAAGAAACCAGAAGAATGCTTTGGGATCTCCACCTTGAGCCACTTAGTAATTTTAAAATTAAAACCTACTTACAGTCTGAACTGTACATTTACCCTGCTTACTAACTTGTGTACCTCTCTACAGCAAACATTTAGGAATGTGACACACAAAATACTGTGAATATGGTTTCCACCATGGAAAAAGATGGCAGGGAGACTGGGGAGAAGGGAGGAAGGAATTCTGTCTTCCGCACACCGGAGAAAAAGCTGAGAACTTTAGTTCTAATGGAAGACAACCAGTCAGCAATAACGATATATTTAGGAAATAATCCACATTAAATTAAGAGGGAGGAGGTGCTGTTTGTCTGTTTATTTTTTAACTGATTACATTACTGAGGAATAAGGTGTGGAAAGTGATGTGACCAGAAGGTATGTGGGGGCCAGAAGCAAAGAAAAACAGGGAAGATCAAAAACACCATAAGAACAAGCAGAGGACCAGAGAAAGACATCCTCACAGCAACCAATATAGGCATGGGGGATGAGGGGGAAGTGTTGGGGTTTTGTTTTTTAAAAGTAGCTGGGTTGACAATTAGCAAACTGATAAAAACAAAGATACAGTTATGATCCTCGCATTTAGCTAAGAGGTCAAGAGATTTTTAAAGACCGGTTCCTGAGGAAAACAAGAGCTAAAAACTGATCTGAAAAGAGTCTGGGACAAACTTTGAGAAAATTAGTCCAGTCAGTATGACAGAAAACGTTACATGAGAAAGAAGAGAGAAAACTAACAGGGAGGGGTAGAGGTTTTACAGACTGAAAACCGAAAGCATTTTTATTGTGAAATCAGCCAGAAGGAAAAGGAATGTCATATACAAATCAAGAAGAGAGGGCATAGCATAAAACAAGTGTGACGAATTAAAGAAGCAGCAGGTACAATATTTCTACCTGCAAACAAAGTAATAGCTGTAAAGGAGTAAAAATCACGTATTTCTCTTGACAGGTAAGAGATACACGAAAACCAAAAAATCAGTAAGAACAGTTGCTAACGGCGCTGGCAACAAGGAGGGTTTAAGAAGCAAAAGAGTTGACAAAAATACCAGCTGTTATTGCGGATGGGAGACTCAATGAAACCTGAGCAGTAGAATTGTTCACCTAAGACAATGGCAAAGCCGAGGGAGAAGAAAACGACTCCGCGCTGGAGGAAGTTTGCCTGCTCACAGGATTTCCACCTGAGACACTGCCCACTCCAGAGAAGGAGCAAGGGAAGCAGGTGTTCTGGGAGGGGAACGCTGACCTCGCACGAGTTCATCCCTGATCACACTTCAGTGTCAAACCTCTGCTTCTGAAAAGTTAAAAATTCTGCTACAAATATACACCGAACTGCACAAGCAGCCAGGACAAGAGTTTGAGAACAGTTTTAGAATGACATGTTTGTATTTCAGTGTTGTCCAAGTCACTTTTGAACTAGATGCTGGCGGTTTTAGAAAATACACCTGGACAACATTGTATTTAAGATTAGATAATCACAAAAGTTAGACATTTCAGTGCTGTCATACATCTGCATATGTGATATCCTGTATGTGGTACTTCTATAACTGAACCCCACTGTTAGACTGTTACGGCATTCTTGCTGTTTCCTCTACCTTTTACTACAATCAGTTTGGTAGATACGGCTACTTTGTCACTAGCAATGCTGAAAATCTATTCACAGGAAAAAAAACCATTAAATTCATTTTCTATTGTGTGAAGGAGCCATCAACTTAAAATTTAATCAAAATCAGCCAGGCTTTTTAGAAGTTATGACAAAACCCTCCTACTGCACCTATTCCTGGGCTACACCATTAATTCCCTGTCTTTAAAAATCACATTGCCTATTTAAAGTCTCCACATGCAAAACTGAGAAAGACAAAACAATCAATACACAAAGGAACCCAAAATTTAAAAAAAACCCTCTGACAGACATAAAATATGCAAACAAAAGTGAAAGAACATCTTAGAGTGGCAGCATTATTTCTGGTGACACAAGAAAAAATATGTTCAAACGTAAGACAATTTTAGTCACAATCTGCCTCACAATTTTATTGAAAATTTTCTTCAGAGCATACAGTGCTTTTGTAAAACAAAATAATTCCAGGTACTGTCCCGTAATTTAACATCACAAGGGCAGATCTTACTGGAATGGGTAAAAATAGCACTAGTGAACATGCCAAAGGGGAGTCTTTCCACTCTATGGCCAGCGCTTAGATTGCAACATCAGCTGGCTCTCTTTTTATAACCTCTCGATTGCCAGTGAACAAGTTACACAGTCAACTTAAAAGGTTTGAGAAATCTAAGAGTAAGCTCTGGAACTCACTTTCAGCTGAAATCAATCCACGTATCACTCTGACACCAACGCTTTGTTTCAGCACGCTGTTATTGCCTGTCTAAGCTTTATACTTGCTTCTAAAGCATTTAATGCAGATGAATGATGTAATTCAGAATACGGTTTATTTTTTGTTAAATGTCAGCATAAAATTAGAGGCTTGCACACTTTGTTGTTTCTTTTGGCTGCGACACACTCTGGAAGCTCCTCTACTACATTCTCTCACAGCTGCACATGTGCCATCCTCCAATGAACCCCTTTTGGCCCATTTCTGCAAACACACCCCTTCGACTCCAACCATCCTCAAACAACCATTCCCAGCACCTGAACTCTAGGTGGGGTTCTTCCCATGTTTCCACACAAAGATAACAACCGTCACAATATGAACATTCAAAACTATTAGACCGGTGATCAAACGGAGACAGAAATGTTGTTTTGCTAGAAGAAATTCATGCTTCTTCGCCAGCAGCTTGACTTGGAGAGGACTGAAATTGCTTAGCTTTCTAATTAGGTGCAAGGGAAACCAGTATCCTCCCATCTTCAACACCACTAACAAGTCTCTGCCTGCTCATGCCTACAGATTGGTATTGATTGGACACGGCTTTCAAAAGTTATTGGAGAGGGAGATAGGGAGGGAAAATAAAGCTATGAAAAAAGCAGGACATCACTCAGCTTGCACAGTTACTGTTGCATTTTTCCCCTCATTCTAAGAAAAACCAAACAATCATCATATATCTTTAACTCTCCTTAAGTTTGAAAGTGCTGACATAATCAAAAATGTTTCTTATTTGCACACAGTGGCCCCGGTACCATGCGTCTATACAAAGAAATATACATAGCTCTCACATACATTCAGAAGTAGAGAGTTTAGACACATTTGCTATACTTAATAGACGAGTTTTACAATACCAGTTTTAGAAAAAAACCTTAAAATTACATGAGGTGCACAAATCAAGAACAGATAAAAAAATTATTTTAATGGGATTATGAAACAGATTATACCTGAAGGAATTAGAATTCTATCAGAAATTATCAAAATAAGGAAAATATTTACCTGACAGTAATCTTGGAATTAACAATTGCTAGGTAAATTCTGAACTTCTGAAATTCTAAAAAAGGTCTTTTAGAATCTGAAGCTGGAGTCACATCCTACATCTTAAATATGATCAACTTTCAGTGAAACTTAGATCACAGTTTCTAAAACAAAGTTTAAAAAACCCACCCAAGCGTTACTGTGTATCAAAATACACCTTGCCAACTGGGACCTAGAGAGGTAATTACAGGCTCTTTCATCTCCACATTAAGTGGCATTAAAGTCCACCTTGCTTTTTGTTTTACAAGAAATTTATAAAAATATTGTACTTTCTATGATAATCATTTGGGAATAACGTAACTAGCATTTTTTGGGTAGCAATAAATTAGGAATCTAAAAAAAAAGTTTAAAATATTATTAACTAGTACTTTTTCTTCCAGCAACATTGCCACCATTGAAGCTTGCGGTCTAATGGTCCTCCCTACATTTGCTCTAGTACTTTGCAGGACTATTCCTCTGTGTTCCTACGTTTCTGTAACAATTCCGTGCAAACACAAGGGAGTACACGTACCTTTACCTGTTTCACTATGCTTCCTTCAGTTTCACCAAGAAACTCTTATGTAAAATCTCACACACAGTTTCTTCTACACAGGGAAAATTACAGAATAAAGCAAAAAGAATGATCATTTACTTGTTTGTCCAACAAGCAGTCACAATGGGGGAGATATACTTCATCTCTTCCACAGGTAGGAAGACAGTAGAGAGAGCAGAGCCTTTTGCGGTACCCTAATAGAAAAAAACCACTCTAGAAACCACTGAAAGCATGACCAGACTTTGAGCAAATACTGCTTGAAAAAACTGTTTGAGAATGGAACAAGAAAGTGGAATATGCAAAACCCAGCACTAATTACTGATAGAGAGGGACACATACTGGAAGCAAATGACTAGCAAAATAAAAGACATTAGAGAAAAATAAAAAGGAAGATTAGTCATATATTAAAGTTTCTTGATATATACCTAAATGTTAGCCCTACAAAGGCATTAAAGACATCTTTCTGCTAGTTGTGCACTACCTTACATCTCCCCCCCTTGCTAGTCTCTCCAGCTAGGTGTTCCTAAAACACTCATTTTCAAAACTGTAGCTTGAAAAATTTATGTAACAGAAGACTGTAATGGGGGCTCTGAGCCATTTTTTAAAGCCTAAGCCTCTGAGCCAGCTTTAATTAATATGGTTAACCCCACGCCACACCCAGCTGCAAGTTAGTGAAGCAACCTCCCTCTAGCTTGTGAACTAAAAATACACAAGATGTCTCAACTGCTCTTAACCGATACTACGTATTTCAATTGGAATGCAATATTAATTAACACCCTTTTGTCAGCTGTTTGTCAGAAATGAAGTATTTAAGGGTCAAACCAATAGCGAGCATGCAACATCAGCTGAAATCTGAAATGAAGCCATGTAACACAGGAGTAAGAGAAAACCAGCAGCGCTCCCGTAATCAACCCAACATTTGCAGAGCCACAACACAGTAAGCAAAATGATCCCACAGAGCAATGAGACCGAGAACAACAACAACATCATAAAAAGGGGTTTATATCAGAAGAGCTGGAGATACAGGTCCTGTTTGCAGATTTTCCGATGAGTGCTAAGAAACCAAGGCAGAGTGACTTACACCCTCAACACACGCACCCATCATTTGCAAGGCAATTCTACAACTCTTTTGCCTGAAGTTAAAACCAATCAGCTTTGATTTAACTGCGCTACTGCTCCGCTTCATTTAGGCGAGTGTGCAGGATACCTTTGGAACAGGCACAGGAGACATGGCAGAGCACGGACACACCTGCAACTGCAAACAAATCTAGCCACCCCCATTTGTCACCCTATTGTCCTACACCAATCCTGAGTTTTTCTGCATCAAAATCTTAGCTCTAAAAAGCTTGTCATTCCCCACAACCAAGCAAAAACCTCTGGAAAATATATAAATTCAATCATATTGGCTATGTCACTTACAACCCTGAAAAAAGGATACTCACTTATGTAAATATTCTACTTATTAATTATCAGTTATAATTCTTAGCCTTGAAGTTTACCAAGAAAATGCTTTACTCGTTTACAGATGGCTCAAGAACGTCACTTTGTTTATCCTCATCTACTGTATGCATTGCAGCATTTCAGTACACAAGATGACCATATTCTATTAAACTGTAAAAGGTCAGCACACGCTGCTGCAGTAAAATCAACTTTGTGTAAAACAGATGACATTTCTAGTACAAACACAATATTCAAGTCACTAAAGGAATAAACGTGCGCCAGCTGCTTTTCAAAGCAAAATTGTTGTTTAAAAAAAAATAGTGTACGCAGCAAGAGCCAGCAGAGCACTGAGAATTATTCACAGAAGTTTGTCCAAAACAGACTTTCTTTTCAGAAAAACTAGGAACATCACTAAATACCTATCTGGATTACCCCTGCAGAATAAGCTGTATTTACTTCATGCTGTCTCAAAACTCATGAGCTAATGCACGCTCAGTGCTAAAATACCTTGTTAATTTGCCATAAAGCTAGCATTTTTACCTGACTTCCTAGTGTTGTACCAACTCTTCTTTCAATTCATTTCTAGAGCTGACAAAACGTTTCCACAAGTTATTCAATATGCAATGGATATATTTCATACTAGAAAATACTGAAGGCTTTTGCACAAGCAATTACACAAAATCAATCAAAATTGGTACAATGCAGACGTAAACACGGCTGCTTGTTTACGAATTAACCTCATGTGAAACTTACTGAAATCGTCCTTAAATTAACACACTTGAAATTTTAGTTAAATCACAAATTCTAATCTTGCTTTGACTATGTTTGTTACTTCCAAAGTAAAGGTAATTTTGACTTACACAGTTTGATGGTTTTATGAGAAATGGAACTTTCACTTCTATTTCTCTTCACACAGTTACACAGTCTTTAGATTTTTTGTACTTTTAAGTTAGAAGATGGTCCAGGAACTTATTTCTTACAAAGCAATCATCCTTTTCAATTATTCATTTGTTTCAAGCTGAATTTGCAGGGAAGTTTTGGAAATTCACCTGCACAGAAAAAATGCTACCCTTGTTTCCTAGGCAACTGGTCTTAAGTTCTCATGCCCCCCAGCTGTCCTTCTGCCTCTCCTCCAGCAACTCTTGGAGACATTACCTTATTTCAACTGAACAGTTAGGTAGAGGCATCAACAATATGAAATTCCCACAGGCTATGGAAATAGGAAGCCAAAGTATGGAAGAATCCTTCGCTCTCCCGGTCTCTTCATCAACCCTTTGGTGTGGCAGCTGCAGCAGCACATCACCACCAAGAAATGCCCTTTCTCTTGCCCAGCGGGCAAGCCTAGAAGGTAGACAAGCAACATAAGAATAGAGGGAGAGGAGGAGAAAAAAACCTTAAGGAAGGTAACAGCAAAGATGGGGAAGTAAGAGGTGCGAGAGGTATTACTAAAGTGTGGCAAAGGGAACAACTGAAGGTGTCACAGAAGAGCAAGATAATATATTTGCAGCAGAGATGGTCAGAGACCCAAATACAAATTGGTACCGAACTAGACTTTGTTAGTTCATTTGCTCTCATAAATTTATTAGGAATATAAAAATAATTCATGCATTCTGTATCTGTAACACAAAAGTGAATTTATCAGCACAACTCCTGCAATTATACACAGTAATTTGAACTAACAGCTGTTGGTTCTCATTTCCTACAGAAGTTTAAGAACCAACAGTTCTGATCTCAATTTAATTTGTTTTCCAAGACAGAAAACAAGGAAAACTTGTTTTTTCCTCAACTCCTGGTTTCCCAACAATGAAGGAGCCAAATAAACTGGGGGGAGGAGGGGAGTATATGTCCCAGAAGAAACTAGTGCTGATTTAGCATACCAAGAAGTGCTGACCAATGATTTCCATGGGTCATGTTTGTGGTTTATGAAATATGAGTTATTTTAATAAGTTGTAGTAAGTTCAGGCCCTGAGACAGCAGTAACTTCACATGTAATTTGAATAGACTTTGTTGTTGTTAAAGAATAAAAATGGAAAATTTTATGTACACACCAAAGGCGTTCAATTGGAAAAAAAATAAATAAAGTTTTATATCTTCTTTGGAAAAAAATAGGTATTTTCTCTGCTACTTCCAGATTTTCTTTCAAAGCAGGTTAGTCAGCAGTGTTGCACAGTAAGTTGTCCAGTCCTGAAGATATTAAGTATGGCAACAAACCATATGAAAAACACATTCCAGATTTCTGAAAGCACCACTGCTACAACCCGAGTAAGCTAATTCACATCTGATTTAATAATCTAAGATTAAATTGCTTACCATATTAACCAGTCATCCATTTAATGAACATATATACAGATACATGCCTTTTTTATGATTAATTGTAGCCTTAGGATTTACCTACAGAAAATTCATTAAGGCAAACTAAATTAAAGCCACTTCCATTCTGAATGGGTGTCCACACAACAGATTTAACTGAACTGCCTGAAGTTAACTCTCACACTCACCAATTCAGTCTTTTCTTCTGCACCAACACTGTAGACATATCCTAAAGGATAAGCATGTCCATTCAAATTATATCCTAGTTTTACCCAACGTGGTGATCCTTTAGGCAATATTTGGAGCCAAGCTTTTCAGAAACATTAAAACAAAAGACATTTTAAATAAGTCTTTTGTACAAAGACAAATATTTTAAGTTGGCTTTAGTTTTTGAAGAATCTTAGTTTTACTCCACTACAGACCCTTCTTGTTTTGCATACCTACGACAACCTGCAATTGCATCTGGAATGCACGCTGCACTGTAGCAATTCCACTACAACTGGTTTTGAGGTCTCACTGTCCCAAGTAAGGTCCCTGTATTTATGGATGGCACTTAAAGGCTAAGAAGAAAAAAAAAAATCTACACAAACTGTTTATCCTGATGTTGGCAAGACGAACAATGGACAAGAGATGTGTTGCTGATAGCACAGGCAGGTTTATATTTATATAAAGCTAAAATATACTTTATATTATATATTTATATAGGTGTGTATATTTAGACTGTAGGTAGAGAGTTCAGAAAGTGCAATCTTTAAGCTGTGGCTCTGGAGTATACACGGCAAAGCTGTAACAGCTTAGAAGAAATTGTGAAACAGAAGAATCGTACTCCAGTTTTCAAATGTCTTTTTTTTTTAAACTGAATCGAAGTCGGAAAAAAAAGAAGTCAAGCAAGCGGCTCAAACGGAAGAATGCCTAAGCAGAACGCACTCGGTTATGTTCATAAAACTTAAACGCATTTTCCGTCCGCGGTTCAGAGCCGGCAGACCACAGCCCCAGCACGGCTGGGGACCCCCCGCTGCAAGCCGAGGGCTGCCAGCGGCAGAGCGCAGCGCCGGGCGGCCGGGCCAGCGGAGCCACCGCCGGGCACCCCCCCGCCCCGGCCAGGGCACCGATCCAGGTGCTGGCTGCCGGCCGCTGATCCCGCGGCCGCCGGGCGGTGCGGGGCCCCAGCCCCGGGGCACACCCGCCTCGGCCCCGGGGGGGCGGCTGCGGCCGCGGGGCTCCGCGCTGGCGCTGACAGGCGGCGGCCACCGCGCCCCCCTCCCCTCCCGCCCCCCGCCCCGCACGGGACACGGACACCCCCCCCTCACCCCGCCCCGGGCTTTTTGGCACCTTCCCCGCTCTCCGGCCCGGGCCGCCGGGAAACCGCTCCTCCCGAGGAGGGAGCCCCGGCCCCGTGGCGGAGAGGCAGGCCGACCAGCCCCAGAGGGTTCCGCGATGAGCCGCGACCCACAGGTAGGGAGACGGCCGAACCCAGCCCACCCCCCTACTTTTCCCCCCACCCCGGTCCCTGTCAGGCTGCCCTCACCCGCGCTACTTTCCCTCACGGCCGAGGCAGCGGCCGGGTCAGCGGCGCCGCTGCGAGCAGCCGGCGCCGCTCCAGGCGCCAGCACCGAGGAAGGGGGAGCCGAAGAGAGAGGGGAGGAGGGGGAGCCCTTCTCACCCCCGTCCCCTGCCGCTCCTACCTATGTCACTCCCCCCCGGCGGCTCTCTCCAGGCTCTCGCACCGCTCGGCGCCGTCCGTTTCGTTCCTCATCTAAAATGGCGGCCTCACACTCAGCGAGACATTTATCCTCCGCCCATCGACCTGTCGGCGCTCGGCTCCTTCCCTTTCGCCTGTCTCCCCTTCTCTTCCCGTCCTCCTCCTCCTCCCCGCCTCTCGGCCTGACGGCGGAGCGCCGAGCTGCTGATCGCGCCCGCTCCTGCTCCTCCCCTCCGCCGGCCGCCATTTGGGAGCGGCGGTGGCTGAGGCGCGGCGGGCTGCCCCCGCCCGGCTGCCGGGGGAGGTGAGGCGCTCCCGCCGCCTCTCGCCCACCCCTTGTCGGTGAAGCGACCCGGGGGTGGAGGGGTGAGCTCCGCTGCTGCTGCGGCGGCGCTGGAGCGGGACCGCCGAGCCCCCTCCCCTCAGGCCGCTCGCAGCGCTGCCGCTACAGTCGCCTCCCTGCAGCCCTACCTAGGCTAAATCTCTCGGTTGTTTGGCAATTAAGCGGGGCGCATCGGCAAGGAGTGAGCTGAGGGGGGTAGGCGCCCCGGCGGGGCCCCGCGGGCCGGCCGCCCCCTCCCCTCCTCTGGCCGGGCCGCCCCCTACCTCAGCCGCAGCGCGGGGCCCGTCCGTCTTACCTGTCGGAAAGCAAGCCCTGTTTCTGAAGGGAAGAGCAGAAATTCCCAAGGGGCGGTACGTGCTGAGAGGGGTGGGGTGTGAACTGCTGGGGAAGGTATCTGGGGAGAAAGGGAGGAAAAAAAAAAAAAAAATAATAGCGTGCAACCTCTTTTCCTGGAGGAGACAGGGAACAGCTGTCAGGCAGCAAGCCCCAGTGTGTAACTCGGCCCAGCCTCCACGTAAGAAGAGTAAAGATACTGAAGGACTCTGCTGTCTGTTGAGGTACTGCCAGCACACCACAAACTAACCTATTTTAGGTCAGGCTCTGCAAATGTACAGCACTACAATTGAAACAGTTAATTTATCATCCCAAAACAAAACTTTTAAGGAGAGACATTATAAAGTAAAACATTTCTCCTAGAAGTGCTTTTAAAGAGCATACATGTTTGCATTTACAGTCATATAAGTTACATTAATTGTTAATTAATGTACTTCTCTAAAAAGAGCCTCCAGCAAAACTCTTTCAGCCTTATTTGGAATTTCTCTACAGAAGGAGGTTTATTCCGATAGAAACCAAGGCTCAAGTTCAGGTGAAGTCACATTAACCTCATAGATGCATAGCAAGGGCAAGGAAAAAAAAAGCAGTACTGTTGGGCTTGCCTCTCCTAAGCACCCAAAAAAAAAATAATATACAAAGTCTTTAGCTACTGGTGCTGTCCAGGAAGAGGTGTGGTTGCCAAGTAATAGGAGATTGAAATGGGCATGGCAACCAGCGGCTCTAGAAGGCTTAAACAGAAATTTCCATGTCTGGCAGGGGGTTGGACCAGATGATCTTTAGAGGTCCCTTTCCACCCCTATCATTCTGTGATTCTACAACACTGTGATTCAGTACTTTATTCCCATGTGTTCTAGAAATTATCCACTTACTCCAGTGTAATAATACCTTCAATTTCAAGAAAGATTAAACTAAACTTTTTTAGCACTCTTACAAGGCAAACCACGTGGAGATTTCAAACCTTCTACTAGGAAAAGCGCTTATTCTCTTTCTCTTCCCCATTGCCATGGGCTCAGACCTACCAAAAAAACCCCAGAACAACAAATCCAGGCCAAGAAGGTATCTACCAAGGACAAAAGTTATGAATGTGAATCATTCTTTTTCAAATTCTTACAGAGTACCTTTTCTCTTGAGTGTCACATTTAAACTGAAGGAGTCCTCTGATGTGCGTACAAAGTTTACATGACTTTAACAGGAATCATACCTATGTATCTGACTGCAAAAGTTGGTCCAGGAGAAAGAAATAAAGCAGTCTGTACAATAAATATTCAGATGGCTTAAGACTAAGCATATCCATGTAGTATGGTAAACAGTAGTACAGATTTTGGCAAAATACGCGAAAGGAGCTTAAAATACTGTAATGTAAAATATGAATAAGAACATGCCATGAGAAGCTTAAAAAGAAACAGGGAAAGAAAAGAGGGATAACCACCTCCAGAAGAGGTAGTTTTGATAGAAGACTGTAACGTTTTAAACTTCTTTTAAAAAAGTAGAAGGATCAAGGATTGTAATCATGGAACAAATGAACACAGATATGCAGGAAAGCAAGCCAAATTTCAGATAGTTAAACAGTGTAGCATATGCAAAGAAATACAATAATTACAAGAAAGAAAAAGAAAAGCAAACAAGGAAACGAAGCAAAGAAACTCAAACATTACAGCACTAAAGTTGAACGGGAAAAAAATTGAACAAACTTACTAAAATAAACTGAAAATTATTAGCATTCTTCCTGAGGTTGATCTGGTTTGTGTTTAGTGGTTGGGTTTACAATAGATTTAACAGGTGAACGTCCAGGTATTAGACTTTTATTTGTCCAGGCATATAATCAAATCTTACATTTTCACCATCTGAAGTGTTTTCTGCCTCTATAAAAAGCAGCCTGAGGAGCGATTAGAAAGAGCATGAGACCCAGTGCCACCAGGGCTTAGAGCGGGCTGAGTTAGTGACAGTAACTATTATCTCGAGATACCAGGCAAATCTGTCCAGTGGTTGAAGGCTTGGGAACTCCCTTTCATCCAGTGGGTCTGTCACACAGGCAGAGTAATCTCAGTTTCACAGACTTCAGTTTCCTCATAGTTAAAAATGGGGTGAATGATACTGAATGACCATCTTTTAGAAGAGTTTTAATAGCGACTGCTGAAAAGAAGTATGTAGAAGTTAAACCTATCCTTTCTTTGTTGTGCAGTTTGCTATGTGCAGTATGCGTGTATTCCCAGTTCTACATAACTGTGATTGCTTGGGGGGTCTCAAAAAGTATAAAATGCTTTAAGTGACATCGTATAACCTTAATTATATCTTTAGTACGTGAGATACCTGTAAGCCTCAGAAGAATGAGTAGCAAGAATTAGAAGCATAATGCTGGCTGGAAAAAGACAAAATGTATAGACACATTTTATTATGGAATTTTGAGTATCAAATATTCCCTTGCTCCTCAAGACAAGGATTGCTATAGACAAACCTTGCCATTTTATCCAGGGTTATTCAACCTGAGCCACATTCAAAGCATTGTGCTTCTGCATGTTATTTTTCTATACGCTATAAATTATTCTCTTATTCCCCCATAAAAAAATTGTTGTGTTTTTTTTTTTTGAGTAAGAGAAAGTTGCATAGGAAAAATTTAACTAAAGTTAGTTACAAAGGAAGTGCAACATACAGATGCCATGAAGAAAGCAGCCTTGAACAAATCAAACAATAGCAACCTAGAAGAGAAGTGCTCCAAATAAGGAATATGTTATTTGTATGATAGTGCATAAACTATTTATATTTTATATTTCATATTTCAGCTGAAAGACTTTATATTTCTCCATGTCACTGAAGTGATCAGAGGGGTGGAAGTGTAAATTAGAGTTTGTTTAGGTTTTTTCATGCATTGTAGAATTTAAATTGCATACATTACTTTACAAAAATAGGACATCTTCTATATGAAGCTGTTAAAGCAATAAACTTGTTTTGCTGGAATGGAAACCATAGCACAGTCTGTTCACGTTAATTATTTTTGTTCTTTTATCCTGAACAAACTCTTAACTTTTTATTTGATTCATATCCAACTAAATGTGGTTGATACTGAGCTGGCTATGGTGCGTACCTTTCTTCTCTCTGTTCAGCATCTCTTCAGCCAAATTGTGAACCTACATCTTGGGAGTTTTTCTTTTCCTTGTGGAAATAACACCTGACTTCCATAGGCACAACCCAAAAGGCACGTCCTTCCAAAAGCTTCAGTCTCTATAATCAGTCATAGATTAAGCATGTAGTGACTTCATTACTTCCCTGGAAAGGCTGGATTCTGGAACTGGATCCATCTAACCAATTCCGGAGAACTTGGGGAAGTCAGTCAGGCTCTGAGACAGGGCTCTGTATCTGCAGGTTCTAACGCCCAAGGATCTTCTTCAGTAAATCTTTGTCTCCATGTAAAGTCAAGTCATGTACTTTATGATACAGAATAGATGGTCTGATAGAAACCTCATATATGCTGTTGTTACTTCATGCTTCAGTATCTATTTTTAAATTCAATTCAATTTATTCATTTGCAGGGTCAAGCCAATTTAAGTGCCTTAAAGATAGTTACCAAGAGCTATCATGCAAAGTTTCTTTTGTTATGTTTTACACACACAGGCGTGCACACCCCATGAGACACACTGCCTAAGGTAAATACGTTGTGCCATGGTTGCCTCCACAGTACTGCAAACAAGTTTTGCCTTAGCTGTTGGCCACTGCATTCTGTATATAATTTTAAGTTACTTTCTTTATTTTCCCCCTTTCTTTCTTCTTTTTTACTGCTTTAACACTTTCATTTAAGAAGCATTTTTCTCTAAGAAAACATACACAATTCCTTGTAATGTCAAGGACTACAATCCTCTACAGATTTTTGTATTCTACCACAATCAGTTCCATCACTAATACCGTCTCTAATCCATCTATTAGGTATTCATACTTATATGGTTCGTGGGTTATCTTTATATAAACTTAACAAGAGAAATATTTGATGAAAACGTCAATTGCAATAAATTTTCAATACAAGTTTGTGTGGGAACACTTTGGAGAAAAATTCAAACAGATTTTCCTTAAGCCTTACCGTATTAAATAAGTTATTCTGAGAGCAGCTCTATAAACAGTAAGCAATAATCTCTTACTGAAAAAAAAAAAAGTTATGTTAGCCTTTTTTCACTGATAATCTTACATGAAACATTCTTAAAGTTTTCAAAAAACTCTCTATCGGTTTTCAGTCCTCCATATGCTCCTACTGTAATTTATGGTATAGATATCCAGTGTCTCTGGGCTCGTTGTGTGCAGTGCAGTAGAGAATTTCTGCTTCTCTAATTTCAGTGCAATGCAATTTGCTTCTAGGAAAATTTAGAGGCACTGCACTACCCCATCCAGTTCTCTCAGACTCTTCTCCAGACAGGAGGAGTTAAGTTGCTTTCCTGAATTTTAGATACTCATTTGCAGTACTTATTGCCAAGATTTAATTTTCTTCTAGTGGGAAAAGAAGTTGTGACACATAAGAATGCGGGTCATAACTTTGAAACCTGAGATGTAAAGCGCAGGTCCTGCTTACAGACAATTGTCCTTGCTGCATGACTCAGCCCGTGTCCATTGGCTCATTTGCTCTTACGGACCTCGGCTACCCATTTGCAAATGCAGTAGAAGCAGACTGAAAAAAAATAAAGGAATAAAAACATCACTAAAGCCATGTGGTTTCAAAGCAATGTCTGTTAAACTCTGTCCGATGAGCATACTTGTATTGTATTAGGTAATTTTTTCCCCTATGTTTTTTCCCCTGTAACTGGAAGTTTATCGGAGGGATAGCAGTTAGATTCCCAATAGAAGGATCGAGAATCTGGGTAACATTCCTTTCATCACAGACAGGATTTAGGAAGCTTCGACAAGGAGCGTAAGACAGACATACTAAGTCAACTGGTATAGCACCATACACTGAGAATGTCAAAGCATAAAAATCATTGTAGAATAATGTTTTATAAGTTGTAACGTGGAGATGCTGAACTGATGGGTGCCACCTGCGCACTGAATAAATACTCAATCTGAATAAGCATTATTGGAGCTCCAATGGGAGGGGGAATAATCTAGGCTTTAATTTGTTGCTATTTGAACAGTTGTTTCTCTTTCATAGACAATAAATACAGCACTTTGATTTATACATGTATTCTATTTTTGAAACCTAACCAAACTGGTTTATTGGGTTTATTTTGACTTTCTGAAAAAGTCTAACCACAATAAAATCTATTCAGAGCTAGGTACTACAGTTTAAAAATAACAAAGCATAAATAGCTCTTTCCTGACAAACGTTTTTAGAACCTAGCCTGAATATGTAATTGCTCAGCTGCAGAAGATTTTTTTTTATTATTATAGCTGATAGAGAGCTACATAAAGAGACTGATCATCTGATTTGGCATGACCTCAAGCTATGCATTATTTTTCCTGTGTACAGACAATTTCTTGTGTGTGGTAACTGAACTGCATTCAATACTTAGTTTCTCTAGAAGTTATTAATTGTAATAAAGTACGTTGACAGCAAAATTTTAGTTCTCTAGGAAGAATCACAAATACTGAATCAGTAGCGATAGGGTAAAATAAGATGTGTTTACATACGCATATGTATCTGACTATCTGAGTGTGTGCTTATGTTCAAAACAAATGGAGAGATGATAGGCAACAAAAGAAAAAAATTATACTTCCCTTTATCTTTTCATAAATCCTATTGTGTTTCTTCATAAAAAAGACCCTTTTTTTTTTTTTTTAATAGTTTTGACAGGGAACCTAGGCTTGTTGTCATGTGTTTGTATTGTGTACAGAAACATGCACTTTGGTTCTTTTTGTCGTCACAGTCAGCTTTTATCGAAGGTAGATTCTAAGAGACAAGGGAATCAAAAGCAGTCTAGCCAGCGCATCTGTCCAAGCTGCTCTCCAGCACTGCTATTCCCAGATAAAGCCAGACTCATTAGAATATAGGTATAAGGTTATAAATACCTGACATTATTCAGAAGGTTCAATGTATCTGTCAAGACGACAAAAGTCCCTTTTAGACACATACATACATTCACGTACTAAGAAACGGAACTCTCTTTTACTGGATTCTGTTACAAAAAGCTATGCAAAAGTAAGAAAAAAGAGAAGTATTTGGCTTTCAACACAAGCCTATTTATCCATTGTCTTTCAAGTTCATCTCAAACATTCAGATAAACAAAGATGGGTGATCAAAGGCATACATTATGCTTGGCAATATGGCTATGCTTTAGCTAGCCTTTGATACTTTGTACCTCAATGTCATATGTAGCACATTGTGTTAGAAGGGTATGACAATTAAAAATTATATGACAACAGTGAAAGATTTTTATTATTAAGCTGATTGAGCTTGGTAGCCGTAAAAGTTCGTAACAGATGTGTATAAAGCATGCTAGTATGTAGTATTTCAGGGCTAGGCTAAGGTGTGTTGGTGAAAATTTCAGTATGTGCTAATGGACCACGTCTCTATTACAGGTACCAGCATTATTCCTGTCAGCAGCAGAACGCATCAGTAGATTTCAGCATGTGAAGCTCTGTAGACTGATACACCAGTGTAGGTATGCTATTTAAAAAAAAAAAAAAAACAACCAAAGAATGCATATGTATATGGCTAATTTAGTCTCTGATTATAAAGGTGGAGGATGTTTCTGACAGGTATTTGTAATGTGTTAAGGCTGCTTTGTTGTTACACATTCATTTCTGTTAGACTGCACAGTGGTGACTGAATTGATTATATCCATCAGGATATGCTTTTCCTCCAATAGAAAAGTCAATTTAATTATGCTTAAAGCTTCTAATACAAGATTACATTCATTTTAGTCTTATTTAAGAACTTTTTTTTTTAATTTCATTTTGCAAGATAATAAAACCCCAAAACAATGCTATGAGCAAAACAACTAAATTACTTGAGCAGTAATTAGCAAAGACATCAGGTCAAAGGAATGCAAACATACAAGTCTATTGCTATGCCTCACTGCAAAACTCTAGTATGCTGTGTTAGTAGATTTGTTAAATCTTTCAGCAATTGCAGAGAAATGAGTATCGACATGTCTGGTTATACCTGAGTAATTTGAATACTTCCAAGATGTATATCTAATACTCAGATGTATTCAGATTAATTTATTCAGACATTCCTTAAGTTCAAACTTATTTCTGGTGGAGACAGAAGCTTTCTATTAGCGACAAATTATGTAAGCCTTTCTTCTGCATTTCACTTAAACAGAACAGTGACATAACAACTTGAGTAACTGCTAAAACATTGTTGCTGAGACACCAATTTAATTGTCAGTAAGGCCGAATAAAAAGAGAGCAAAATCTTTTGGGGAGACTAAAGCCCTGTTTTAAATAAAGTAGATGTTGCTAACATCTTTGTGAGTTGGAATATCCTGGTTCTATGTTCACGTGCTAACCTTCAGACAGGAAATGAAAAAATAAAAGGGGTATTTTTTCCCTAATTATATATCAAGTTGACAGAGGAAAAGGAATAGCAAATTCCTATTGCCAGTATATAATATGTATTTACTTACAATTCCAACTTGTGGGTTCATGACTTCAACATACCACCATTTTATTTCTTTTATATATGCGCCATGCTATTACCTTAATTCAAACTGGGTATTATTGTAAGTATTATAGGGTCAGTGGTGCTTTGTGGTAGTTCTGTAATTGAAGTAAAGTTAAATCTTTCCTGAGGCGAGTAGAGTGAAACTCAAAAGCATTATTGCTATCTGAGGAGGATCAATTGCTGAGACATCCCCCAGGACATACTTGACAGATACACCTCTTTTAAGACTGTCTTTTGAAAAAAAAGGATTTTTTTTTCTCCTCTTGTGAAGGCCATACAGTGAATAAGAAATGGTATAACCAAAGATATCTTATGTTGATGCATGCAGTCTTCAAAAGCTTTGACTCAGCACTCTCTGGGTATATTATCTGACTTTTTGTAGCTTTCAGGATCACAGACTTCAAAATTAGGTATTTTAACTAAATATTTAGGTGAAACATTCAGTACAAAGCAATAAAGTTATTTCCCCAAGTAGTGGATTTTGATTTATCAAGTTTTCAAGTAGGGTCATGCTCTTAGCTGACAAGAATGCAAGCAAAATTATTTGCCTTTTTTTTCCCTCCCTAGGCTCCTTCAGCATTTGATAACATACAGTTAACTATGCTTATTCTTAAATATGGATTGGTGATTATACAGACAGTTTTGTTCAAAAATAAATATTGAATATTTTTATAAGCAAGTTGCCAGAATATTTGAAACACAGAATACTGTATTAATTTATACTATATTTAATTTATAGTAATATATGTATTTCACACCTGGTTTGTTTAGCTCTAGGAGAGTTCAGGGTATTTCAATTGAAACAAAGGTCTAACCTCAGATTTTTAGTGCTATCATAGTAAAGCATATTACTGAGATTGTTTAGTTTTACAACTTTATGTATAATTACTACACTTCACCCTGTAACCTCTACAATTGCACTTTCCTACTCATCTTCACGTAGCTCAGAGAGATGTAGGAAGGCAAGATTTAGCATAGAGTTTTGAGATGGGAGTTAAAAAAAAACCCAAACCACACAACAACAAAAAACAAAAGCAAACTAAACGCAACCTTAGAACACATAAGGATTAAAAAACAAAACAAAACAAACAAAAAAAAAAAAACCCCCCACACACAACCCAAAACACACAAATTACCTGTCAGTACCAGACAGGTTTAAAATTTACTAAATTTAGTAAACTCTCTATTAGTAAATTGACTACAAGAAAGAAAAAATCATTTCTTCCAGATGCATCTGGCATTCTGCTTTCCTTCTGGATTCTCTCCAAGGTGGGCCATTACTTTTATATGCACAAATATGTAACAATGTGTGCCAAGCCTTAGTACAATTATATTTTCATTTGAACACACCTTAGAGCAGTCTAGAGTATTTAAACTTTATCAATGCAAAGCTTTAGCACCAGGCACTACCACAACTGCGACAATTTGTCCTTGCAATATTCAAAGTGGTGAAATCTGATATTACAGTATATCCCAATTCCACTGGCATCTGGAGGAGAGTAGTGAGCGTTAGTACAGTAAACTCTTAAGTTAAAGACATTGAGTTATTGTGCATATGTGTGAGCTAATATTTTATATTTAAAACATGGGATTTAAGAAGCTTTAATTTACCAAAATGAGTGAGAGATGGCAATTAGTTCATAGGTTTGAAAATTACAATGAAACCTCACATTGAGGTAAGCAAAAGATAAAACAGACCTATTCATGAAGAATTTCCATTTCTGTAGCAATCCTAGGAAGTCTTTAAGTATGGGTAAGAAATAGGATCTATTCTCATATTTGTTCATATATTATTATTATTATTATTAATTATTCTTACATTTGTTCATATAACAGATCATAGAGCTATTTAGTTTAATGCAGGTCATGCAATTCACTTGAGTGTTTAACTTAAACATGTGGACAATGCTAGTTTCTCTTAGGAATAGGAAATAGACTCAAGTGATTAGAAGTCTTCTGGTTACTTTTCCTGGTAGCTTTTTGTTGCTTGTTTTTGTAGGAAGTTAGGAATTCTCTGAGGAAACTTCAAGATGTTTATATGGCTTTGTGAGCAATGGAAAGAATTTACAAAATACACTACTGCTGCATAGTGATATGGAACAATAAATATTAAAAGAGTCAAGAAGTAAGGATCACTAAGACTCCCTTTTTATAAAATATCTTTTCCTAGAGGAAAGGGGAACTGCTGTAGAACAACTTATATGACAGATGGTGCTTGCCAAGGAAGCCTACCTTGGAATTTGGCAAAAAGCCAGTATGTTTTAATTACCTTTACTTTGCAGGTCAAGTTCCTGGTAAGAAAGTGCTACTTGGAAGTAGCTAGTACTGTAGAATGTACTGTAGAATTTGATAATCCTGAGTAAATTCAATTGTTCTGCTGGGCCAGAAACGTAAGCAGTCTTTCAAAAAAACAAACAAACAAACAAAAAACCAAAAAAACAACCCATACTGAAAATAATGTTTTATAAAAGAAGACTTGACAAGGATATAAAATGCTAGGTAGCCAAAGTTGAGCAGTATTAAAAATAATTGTTTCTGTAGGTTATGAAAAATAACAGTTATATCTTATGAAAAGAGGTAGTTTTCACATTGAATGCTGCATTCCTCATTCAAGGAAAAGAAAAAAATAACGGTTTCAAGAAAACATTTTTCATAGAAGGAGAGAATATAGAATTATTCTTTTGCAATAACTTAATGCAGTAGAAAACTTTCAAAGCAATAAGCCATACAAATACTATTCTTACCACAACTATTTACTACAAGACATAACACCTTTGGTCTTCATTAGCATTTCAGAATAAATGAATGTCTTTATGAATGTCAGTATGTCATACTGAAGTAGCTGTTGATATGCTATATAGTTGCTTTCAGTTACACTAGCATCTATCTTCAAACGGTCTAAACTGCTTTATTTTTAAGCTTAACCTGAACTTGTTATTCTGATTTCCCATTGATATTACAAAAGGTAAACAAACAGCAAAAAGGCTACTGTTATCAGACAGCCTTAATCACCGTCTGCCTTCATACCTTTCTCTCTTCCCCCACCTTCGCTACTGCCATCAGTTCCAAAGTTGTTGCATCACCTGCCCTGCATTAGGTCTGTGCCACCCAGTATGCTTTCCCACTGAGAATGCCAGCTGCATTTATCTCTTTATAATTAAGAGGTTGCAAGGGACTTTTCAATTCATGGAAGCTATAGAATTAGGCTAAAAATAGTTTTACAGGTTATCCTTAATAGAATTAGACACTATCAGATAGATTTGACTGCGTCAGTCTCTATATCTCATTAGAGAACTTTTCATTTTTTGGCTTAGTTTCCCAACGCAAGCTTTCACTTTGGGCATAAGCAGTATGAATTCTAACCTGCATAACAGTCACACATAATGTGCTCAAAGCCAGTCACAGGTCTGATAATGCAGCCAAGCAGTTAATGATTTTTGTCTAGGGTTAAAGCTTCACACTTCATCAGAGCATTTGGGCTACGTTCCTGACTGTCACATGAAGAAAAAGCGTGGATTTGGTTAAGTTCTCTGTACCTCGTGTTTCTCCTCTGTAAAGAAAAAGTAGGAGCACTGCTGTGCTCTAGGGCTTAGGTGCCATTTCACAATATATGTAACACAGTCTAATTATACACACTGCTGCCAAAGGGACAGTCCCTTTTTCCCCTTTCAGCCCCAGCTGGACATTCCTGCCCCTTCTCTCACACTGGATCTAGCAGTCATAACACTGCACGGTGAGTCAGATTTTTATGTTTTCATGACTGATCTCCCAGTCCCAGCACTTCTTCATCAATGCAAGGGAAGGAGCAGGAAGGCTCAACTCGTGGATGAGGTGTGTGGAGACTGGAATCTCCCCATTTGGCGACAGTCCACAGATCCAATTATTTGGTTTGTGAAACTGCTGCCTGAGTAGCTAGAAACTGTGATCTGTGAAAGAGTATCTTTTTGCATATGCAAAGTATATCTCAAAGGCTATACCTTCTCGCTCATCTGTTTGTCCCGCTGACAAAAACAGCCATATTATTATATACAATCAGACCTGAAGTTGCTACATTAAGGAGGTTTTGTCTATTGTTCATAAATTCCACATATGTTATTTTACCTTTTACACTATAGGTATTGTCTGGTTTGAAAAAAGGCCACGACTTCTTCAAAAGATTATTAAAAAGAACATAGGAGTAAATAGGAAGGCAAGAAGGTTTGCTGAGAAAAAGAATTATTCACAATAGTTGAGACTAAAACACATACGTTGGAAAAACACAGTATTAGATTATGAAATAGTGGATTAAATCTTACGCAAGTGAACACAAAGCAACAGTCTAGGAAAAGACAGCCTACATCATATGTAAACAGTAAGGGGTTCTGGTTTAGCTCTTGTCAACCAGATAAAGAGACATGAGATTTAGTGTGAATAGCTCCCTAAAAATGCCAGCTCAGTGCTCAGCAACGGTTAAGACAAGAAACAATGTTAGGAATTCAGGATGAGAGCTGAGAACAAGCCAGAAGAGAGTACTTTTTGCATTGCATAAATCAAGGATGTACCCACATTTTGAACACAGCGTGCAGATCTGCTCCTGTGCCAGAATATATGTTTAATAAAACTAAATGAGGAACAGACAAGGGCAACAGGGATTTTGAGAGATATAAACCAGCTTCTACACAATAAGCAACTAACTAGATTAGGGCTCTTCAGCTGGGAAAGGATGACAGAAAAATAAAGTTACTTTTTTAAGACAAGTACCTCTCATATGCCGACATAGTCATCTCCTAGGGACTAAAAAGATAGATTTGAGTAAGAATTAGGGAAAGTCAGGAGATAGGTACTCTGGTGCGTGTTTGTAGGCATTTCCTACCCTAGGTTCTCACAGTGCTTCACAACCCACAGTGAGTCTAGTGATAGCGCTGAAAACAAACAAACAAAAAATATATCTTTTTCCCACACTAGGGCCTCCCATGTTATAGCAATCAATGTAAGGTTTCCCTGAATTAGAGGCCAGCTTTCTATTTCTGTGCATTTGAAAGTCTTTTCTAGTTTTATGCTTTCTGTAAATTGCCTTTTGGGTTTTGTGTTCACCTTACTAGGATTTTATATTTAAAATAGCAGAGCCATGCGCTTTTAAATTCTCATTTAGAAGCAACTTCTGCAGTTTATCCTTCTTAGGTTTAGAGGGAAAGATCCTTTCAGCTCTTTTTTTTTTTTAATTAATGTCAGTTGATTATGTTGAGTCTCTAGAGTAGCATCTTTAAACTCTAAACCACCTGCAAGCATTTTATACTTTCAGCTGTTACTTCAAAATGAAGAGAGATTGATTTGTGTAAGGTCACATGATGGATTAGTGGGGGAGAATGGGAACAAAATTGAGAGGCAAATGCTGGCAATCCGTTGTTTCAATATCCAACTATACAGTTTCCCCCCTATAATTCTTATTGTATAACAAAAATCATCTTCACTTCTTGGCAACAGTTATCCTGTAGTATCACTGTACTGCCAGACACTTACAGCTACATGAGATATGCTAGAGTTGAACAATATTGAAATAGTCTTACCCATCAAATTTCGGTTTTGTATTCTCTCAGTACAGACCACAGTGAAAGCAGAACATGTACCCTATCGACAGGGTACAACTAGACAGTTCCAGAACGAATTTGCAAAGCAAGTGCCTTCCATTTATGTAATGGGACAATTTGACTACCATTTAGAGACAACATCTGTGGACTGAATTAACAGATTTCAGTTTACATGCATCTCTGAAATATTAAAATGCAGATCATAATGTTTTACTGTATGTAGCAAGTACATGACGTGTGACAGAATTACACAGCAAGTTCCCACCAAAAAGGTGTATATACAGTTGTTTTGAAGTTAATTTCTACTTTTACAAAATGCAGCCAATATTACAAAAATATTATCCAAGTTTGTCACTTTTAAGCGACAGCATCTCAGTTAAGTAGTTTCAAGACATTTTCATCCCTTTCCTATTTCTGATCTGTGCTGATTTTGCTCAATTTCCATCCTGAATGGCTAGTTGATTACTTTCTTCTTAGTCCAATTACTGAAATATCAAATGGGCAGATTTTCTGTGTCCAAGATGTGCCTGAAATACAGGGTTTTGACTAATCCCAGTTTGACCAAGAAGAATAAGTAATCTATCTATTGATACACATTACTGATAGTTTAAGTCTTGTGCATCTCCTTATTTGAAAAGGATTCAGGTCGCAAGATTTAGATTCAGATCTATTCTCTGAATGCTCTACACTTGTCAGAATCTTGATCTGCTAATCAAGGACTGCCTAGGTTTTTTTAGAAAAATTATGTCTCAGATTTAGTGGTGCTCTTGTTCCCTTACAAAATCGTTACAAAATTCTGTTTTGCCTTGATTGACCTTTGTTTAATTAAGTAGGATAAACACACAGCTGTTTCTCCAACACACAGAAACTGGAGGAAAAAAATAGCAATATAACATAAAAATACTTTAAAAAGTTTTTACAGTGAAGCAGAATAACATCCAGTTTAATTTGAAGGGTTAAAAAGCTGTTCTGTATTTACAGAAGTTTTGCAGATAACCTGAAGACCTTTGACAGGTGTATCCTAAAGAAACATCTGGGGTGTTAACTTCTGGAATAAAGATACATAGGGTATATAAAAAGATAGTGGTCTCAGAGTTTTTGTTTATACATAGCACTTTTCTTGGCAACACAAAACAGCATTAAAGTGAGCAGCATGTTTTAAAAAAGCAAGTTTAAAGCACACAGGATTGTCATCCCAGACTGCTCACAAAAAATCCCCAACAAAAACACCCAAAAAAAAAAGAAAAAAAGAGAGGGGAGAAGAAAGAGAAATAATATTTTCCCGTGCAGGTATTCTGGAAAGTATAACAGAGTCCACCCAACATAGTAAAGAGAGAGTTTACAGAAAAGCCAGGCTCAAAAGAGAAGTAAAATGAGGAACTCTGCAGTCAAAAAATACAGAAGCTTACTAACTAAATAGATGTTCAGTGGTAAAAATTATCATCCTGATTCTAGGAACTAAATGATATGACCACAGGCTACAAAAATAGCCACAGAAGCAGTCACATGGAGTGATGTAATGTGAACATGGAATAAATCCTTGCTTTTTTTAAACTGAAAAATATATATTCAGTGAAACTCTAGGAAAAACACAAAGCAACAAAAAGGTTAGCCTTAGTGCACTGAATCAGGTCAAGGGCTGCATTCATCTGCATGCATTTGATGCTTACATCAGTATCCCATGGTAGAAAAGTCTTATACTAACTTTGGCATAACAGTGCAAAGCACTACACAGAAGAAGTGGATAAGACCTTCATTTCTGGAAAAGTTACTTTGCATTAAATGTGTCATAATACAGCCACCTGATTTCTTCTGTTCAAGGACAGAATTAGATATGGGAGTGTTAAGCAACCCCATTATGACATTCTGTTCTCATGAAGGAGGTTCATGACTTCTCAGATACAAAGGATTTTTTGGTCGGTTGCTTTTCTACCATATATTCTTGTAAATAAAGGTACCCAGGAAGTCTGAGATGCAGCCAAGGGCAGTGGATTGCATTTTGGTTTTGCCAGCCTGCACTCCCACTTCTATAGTAATATGCTCCAGGAAAAGGTTTTCCAAAGTCTGAAGTATTTTGAAGAGATCTTATTCAAAATGTAATCCTAAAACATTTCTAAGGAAGCCAGAAAAAGAAAATAAAACAACCTTCAAGATTTCCATTAGAATATATTGGAAAACACACATCCCAGTGCTGAGCTGTGAATGGTTAGAGAAAATTAATAGCTGTATGCAGTGTGCTAATACACTAATGCAAGCAAAGAGCGTCATTCCATATGCCCCGGTGCATGAGATCATTGGCCAAGTGGCTGGATATTTCAAACCACACGAGAGGAGCATTGCTCCTTCCAGCATGGAATATGGCCAGAAGAGAAAAAAAAGTTTTAGAGTCTCCTTTAGGAAAAAGCAGAACAAAAACGTGGCCCTGCTATGAGCTGCACATGACTTGCCAGGTCCATCTTTTAGACCTGGTCTTGAATTTAAAATAGCCCATAAATAGATTCTGCGTTATCTTCTCTTTCTACTACATCATAACACCATTGACGAGTTCAGACTCATGTGGCTTTGGAGCTTGTCATAGCTCCTGGTTGTTGAAGTTCCTCTTATTATCCAGATCCATTAATTCCAGTTTTCTTTTCTTCCAGAGTACTTGAATATTCATGTGTGATGCTTTATGCCATCTAATTCTCTTCACAGTGCTAGGTGTTAGTAAGGAAATAATGTGGTTTTAAGATAAAATGCACAATAAAAATATATACAATATTATAACAAATTTTAGATTTTAATGAGCAACAACTACAAAGGCATTGGATTTAAAGCAGTGAAGGGCTCAAATTGTGTCTCTACCAGAAACTACTTAGTCAAGTCACTTAGGCAAGTAATTGAAATATGCTTAAGGAGATGTTAAATGCTTTACCCGCTCTGACGCTAAGTTAAACACGAGAGAGATTTTCAAGAATGCCAAAATGACTTTGTTAGTGAAAGCACATCAGTTGGGAAAAATTGTGAAGTAGCAAGGCAGTAACAGAGAATATCCATTGTTAGCCACACCCCTGCAGCTTCAACATCATTGAACCAAAACTGTGCGATCACACCAAAAAGAAAAAAAAAAATCCTGTTTAAGGATTAGATCTGTCCCTTGGGGAGAGTTTTTTGGTTTTAGTCCCTCAGCTATCCCCAGAAGATAAGGGGATAGCATATGTCATATTGTTGCCACCACCCTCAAGTTTACTTGACCTAGAATTCAAGAGCTCTTTCACACACCCCCATGTCACTCTTTGCTCTGACAGGGGGTTAGTTCTGCTGCCTGTCTTCACCTTATTGTTGCCACTGCTTCTAGTGGTACAGAAAGAAGGAAAGGAGCTTTTCAGAAGAGTTCTGTCCCGTGGAAGACTGAAATCCACAGTGGGGCTGGAACTTCTCATATCCTCACAAGACTGATACCAGCCCTCACCAGATTCATGTGATTCCAGGAAGTCACAGGACTTAGTGACACTGAACTAGAAAGACTAAGGTGAAATTGTCATCTCCTCTGTGAGTTTTGCACATGTCCGTGTACTTGGGCTTTGTCTAAAGGGCTCTGAAGGAGCCATCTGCAGAGCAGCTATAAGCACAGCCCACCTCAGCACCCACACCTACTGCCCTTCTGCAGGCCACTAACTTCTGCATCTTTACCAGAATATGCTCAAAGCAGTACCAAGAGGTTTGAAGCCTCTGGAGGGTAGGCCTTGTTGTAAAGGCAGTCTCAGAAGTCGTCTCTGAGGCCTTAGAGACAGTTTTAGTCTCCAGTTTTCAGTCTTGCGCTTTGTTCTTACTTTACATTTCCATACCTCAGTGAGGAAGGATGAAGAAAAGATAAGCTAAACATCACAAGACTCCTGGGTATTACTGTAATGAGACTCAGTTCTAATATTTTGGAACATATTTGGAAAATGATTTGTTTGTTTGGTAAGGGTCCATAGCCTCCTAATGTCTCAATTTTCTGTCCCTGAAATTGAAAGGGGCGTGCTTCGCTTGTTTATTCAACACTTTAAACCGTTTATGAGGCATCGACATTGGTTATATGAGGGTCGTACTCATTCATAAGCCAGAATTCCTGCTAGCATTGGACATAACTGGACTATCAACAAGAAAAATATCTCTAATGCCTACTAGTACTGGAAAGCTACAAACCCCCCCCCCCCCAAACCAACAAATTGTATTAGTGAAGAGTGAGGCACTGGAAAACAACAACAAAAAAAACCCTTTAGCACTTTAAACAGTAAGAAGGATTAAAGAGCATACTAGAATAAAAACCAGAACTATTTACTACATAACAGAACTACATACTACAAGAGTTCCCACTTCAGCCACGAATCAGCTATATAAGTGTTACTCGACTTCTGGTGGATGAGAGGCAAAGTGTACCGTGGAAGTCAGGCAGGACTAAGCCTCACTGACGTTCCTGGGCCAAGCAGATGTAGGTGTCCATGCACAGTAAATTTCACACATGTAAGAGAAGGTCCCACCTCCGACTAGCACGCTGCTCCTCTATTTGAGGCATCTGCCTCCCTTCTTTGCTACAGGACATGGGGAACAAAGGGAGAAAAAGACTCTCAGTAACCAGTAGAGAAACTCATCGTAGAAGGGCATGCTCTCCAAAAGCATACACATGCATATCCTTTTCCACTAGAAAAAAACAGTTCTGATTTAAGTTGGGTTTTGTTTTTGTTGTTCGTTTGTTTTTGTTGTTTTGGGGGTTTTTTTGCATTCTTACCACTCATAGCATTTGTACATTTGTTCCAGACATCTGTAAAATCTCATATATATGTCTGCCTAGGAGGAGTTTCACTAGCACACTTGCAGCATAATCAGTCTGCTTTTGCTGTCCAAAACACAAACAAAATCAAAACAAAGAGTTACTCAGTTCTCAGCATACTGAGATGATGTTACAATATTATGAATATTGCACTTTTCTGGCTAGCAACCCTGTTTTCCCCATGGCCTGTGAAAGGAGGAAGAAAATTAACACTCGGCTCATGCTGCAGTAGTTGCAGAGATCCTCAGTTGCCCCCCTGACGTTATTATATAGAGGCTATTTGGTCCAAAATCCTAAGTGTCTGAGAAGTATCAAATGCAAATGCCATCACAAATGAGCATGTTCCCTAAAGAATAAAGCTATTACCACTTTGTTTCCAAGCTGTCCTGTGACATGCAGTTTTCTCTTACTTTGACTCATCTAATCTTTAACAGGGAGGACCACTAAACAGTTTTGAGATAAAAATATTCCAGCAGTTCTGGAGAATAGCAAGTAGTATGGCTTACAAATCTTTTTTGAAAATGTACGCAGACTTCCAGTGGGAAGTTTAAAATAAAAAGTTATGTGGCAACAACTTATCTTGAATTTTGTTTGCATTAAGCTCTGATCTCCTGAAGCCAGTTGTATAACAACAACTCAGCATTTAATCCTGCAAAGGGAAATTCTTCCCCATATCGTTAGTGGTATGGCTCATCTATGATACCATCTTGTCCTGGCTCGAGGAACAGACTGTAATCCCTGACCAATTCCTTTGAACTTTGACAGTACAGTGTTGCTACTTCTCACGATGCTACCAAGAGTAAAATTACTCTGCCCTGTGATCCAGCCAGTCATTTGGAAACCCAGCAGCTCCAGCTCTCACATCATTTTCAGCCCTGTGTGTGGAAATCTCCTTTCACTATCTGCTGCTCCATCTTCTGGGGTAAAGCATCTAGGTCATTACTTCACAAAGCCTATGGACCTTTCTTTCTCTCCTTCTGTATCCAACATGATTTACTTTTTTTTTCAGCTGAGTTTAAATGGGGAGCAGAATCATTCCTGCAGCACTCATAGGAAGAAAAGAAGCAGAAAGTGTCCAGAAGTCCAGGCCAGCCCTCATCCCTTCTCCCTACCGTTCCTGCAAATGGTGGGTCAGTTGGGCTTTGCGTTGGGCTCCTCTCAGCATGGAGGTGGACTGAAGGATACTTGGGGTTTCCTCTGTTCGACTGGAGGTCTCCAGTCTAGAACCCATCTCAAGCCTGTGGTAAAAGCAGGAGCACACTGCAACCCACAAGGAACAGAAATGTAAATAAAGGCATCAAAACTGATTAAAGGAGAGCTTCCTACGACAAGTATTGGTAAGGGATGTTGTCCTGAGGTGGATCACTAACTGATGGAAGCAGGATGATGCAACAAAGTGTGGGGCATTACTGGAAGCCTTTATTATCAAGGAAGTTTCAAAAGTTCCTGTACCCCAAAGGCAAATTGCATTCTATACACTTAGGAGAACTGGCAACGTTACAGACGCAGAGTGCTTGGGATAATCAAATAAATAAATATACACACACTCTTCACATGCTTTTGTTGTTGCTGTTCTGAAAGTTTTCTTCCTCAGGATATTTTAGGATCCAGCCTGTGCCTTTTGAGGTTAATTCTGCAATACCAGCACCACATTTATAGTTGAAGATATTCTCCAGCTATTCAACATTGAGAGCCTATGCGCAGCTAGCATAGAGAGTGCTAGCTGAAGGTGAAGTAATTGAAATACAGAAAGTGGCATGAAGTCATAGACATAGAACTCAGCCATTAAGATATAGGAAAAGAATTCAGGAAACAATATACATGTTGGGTTTGGTTTTTCTTGTTTCCCCACCCCCCCCAAAAAAAAAAAAAAAAAAAGGTTTAATCTCTCCTCTTTAGTGATGTTTCCAAGACTAGACCATGAGAGGAAAAGAGAAAGTGAATTACAATCCATTCGTTTTCCCATGACAAAGCATACTGGTGAGGGAGGAATCTGGGCTTTTAGATTCTCCTTAGTGTGAAAGGGGATGGTGCTAGGGGAGAAAGAATTAGTTGCAAACCCTTGACAAATTAGGATTGCTGTGGTGCTCTATATGAAAGGCTCAAGTGGGATGCTTCTGCTTTAAAGAAAGTTAGTTCTCTGCTACTTAAGCTTTCTGAATAGAGTATTTACAGAGTAAACTGCAAGTTCTACATATATGTATATTAGCTTTCTTCAGGTTTTACTTTTTTTACTACTTCTATCTGAAGGGAGGAATCCAGGGTTCATTTAAGCTGTAACGATAGCACATCTCCTGTTTCCTAGCTTGAGTCCCATAACAGTGCAACTGTATTTGGAAACTGCAAAACAAGTCTTTCGGGATTAGAAATTACTTAATCACGGGATGCAATTGTTTTGGGAAGAGTCCCCTAGGAAGTTTTAGAGGGTAAAGCCAAGACCATTTTTGAAGCTTTTCAATAAAACAGAACAAACATTAGGGGTAAAGTCTCCTATCTACATGCTAGGTCCTCAGGTTCTGCCATAACCAAGTTGGATCCCCAAACCCAGCTCTGGTGGCTAGTTTTCAATAGGTCTTTCAGTCTCTCCTGATGGAACTGGTTTACTTTGTATAAATGCACATGAATAGGAGCAAAATCCTGGAACTTATTTTGTTCCAAGCAGTTGGGCTACATTATTTGATAATTTGGAATGAAGGGATGTCTCTCATCTAAACCAGAAACTTTGTCTTGGAACACTGAAACCTTTCCTGACAAAGGCTTCACCAAAATAAATTCATTTCCATACAAAACTTTTGGCTTTGAATCTCATTTTCCAATGAAAAAGCATTTTGTTGAAAGATTCTTGATGAGTTCTCTTTCTGAGCAGATACATTTTGAGTAATCACTGTGTAGGACAAGGAAATATTTGAAAATCATGAGCTTCATCAGTGTCATCCAACAGATGCATTTTTGCATAAGTAATTAACTTAAAAGAAATATACATAAGCATTCTCTACTGGTTTGCAGTTATTTTCAGGGTATAGTGAGTTATCTAACACTGCATCTGAAAGCAGCTGCAATTTATAGATGAGTAATCTTTGCATATGAATAGATTTTAATCTGTGTATGACTAATTTCTACTTCTTCTGAAACAGATTAAACATCTTTTGCTTCCTCTTAGAAAGCAATTACAATTTATGTGGACAATTGCCTTTTTTTTTCTTAAAAGATTTGTCAGTATTGAACACTACAGTTTGATTGGAAGCTGTATTTCATTCTTAACTTGTTCAGTTGCTTTTGATATTACTCAAAAAATTCCACTGGAGCAGAATCTTAAGGCCCATCAAGTGATAATTTATGGGACTCTGAGCAGTTAAATTATATGAACACAAGAGACTCTGAACGTTTCGAATTATCTTTGTGCTTACTTCAAACCAGATACATAATAAGTCTTTTTTAATTCAAGTACTTACAATATATGCTACATTGCAAGAGAAGATGGGATCACAATATATCCATGCCAATTTTAGGATAGGTAGAACAAGTGAAAATAACAGCAAAGATAAATTATTATGGATGTCAACCTAGAAAGTGACTTTAATATCTACATATTCCCTGGGGGCTGCTATCAGTATTTATGCTTAAGATGACTCCAGTCAGTTTTATTGGCCATTAGACATGTAACAACGTTAAAGAAAGATACACCTACCAGTCCTCTGACACATCCTCCACGGGGTGTTGATGCATCCTCTGTAGGAAACTCAAGTGCAGTATTTGAAGAGGTTCAAGGTTTATGGTATAGGAACTATTCAAGAAGTTACTGCTAACAGAATTTACCGGGTATTTCAATCTCTGGGTGTAGTTACTGGCACTAAGATTTCTGAAATACATTTTTCTTGGATAGCGTCTGATCACCATTTGCACAAAAGTTGCTGTAAACTAGACAAGCATCACTGTAAATACCCAGTTTCTCAATTATTTTTCCTTCCCCCTAGTGGAAAGACAGACTTGAATATTCTATCTCTTATTACTACAGTATAGAAGAGGGACCACCAAAGCTCTGTTAACATGGCCAGTATGGTTTTGTTTCCCATCTGGCCTTTTTAAAAAACAGCACAACATGGATGCAAAAGCTACTGATACTGCATTAAGATTTCTGCAACTGTGTTGAAAAGAGCTATGAAATACTGCATTTTGCTCATTGAATTAGAATAATAATTTTAATCCACTGGCGGTTGGAGGCACTTAGGCAATGAGATCATATATCTTTTTATAATCTCAGAATTTAGTGTGTAATTGAAACCAGGACAATAAAAAAAAAAAAAACGAACCCAAGAAAAACCCCAGCCCTGTCTTTTGAAGACAAAATGTCTGTATTGAGTTCGCTTCGACTCACATTTGGAGATACAGGATACAGAAAGGTGGGGCTCGGTGCAGTTTGTCATAATCAAAGGGGCAGGGTGCAATAGCCTAAGTGACATTTTTCCTATAAATTGGTAGTTAATAATACAAAGGCATGGTAGGTGTGGAGAATAGGACAGGAGACAAACACTGGGTAAGAAGTACCAGTGTGAAGGCTACACTGGTACTTCAAGCACAAAGCATTCATTTCACCAAACTCTGTACCAAAGAATGATGGTCCTACTGACTCCGTGGGCCATCTCTAGCACCTCTGTCCATAAATAAACACTTTAGTCAGTAATCTCTTCCATTTACAATGGTCCTGATCAGAATACGAGTCCTTATTTTGTACCATGGCATCTATTTAGACTTAAGAAAAGTGGTATAACAACCAAATTTGCATCTGGACAATTACATAAACAATCTTGCACAAGTTGCTGATTAAGACCTAGACGTGTAAAACTTGGCTCTGGTTTATGTAACAGTTCATTAGCCCGCACTCAAGAATTTGAGTAATTCTTTGGTGAAATAATAAGTTTTCCACAAGCCCTTGTTAGAAAATAAACTTTCACTAGAAGTAGCCAATGCTCATCCGAGTTAGAAATTCACAGATTCATCAGCTGTTTAAACAATATTAATTGCTTGCATACTCCTGAAGGAAATGGGGCTGTCATAGCATTCTTTCTGCTTCGTGTCTGTAAGGAGAATGGGGTCAAAGAAAGAACCAGAAAAAGGTAGGCATGGCATTTATTTTGAGTTTTGAGACTTTGAGGAAAGGACTGTGAGCTTTTGGCAATATGCGAAGGAATCCAAGTGCAAAGCCAGTAAAAGAAACCAGATTCAGAAAGGTGCTGGGAAACGTTTTGTGGGAGGCATTCACTCGCACGATCCGAGAGAGCAATTAAATCCAGGAAGCTGGCAGGGAGACTGAGGTGGGTGGGTTAGGTGGAATTGAATCAGGTTTTGGTTTGTTTTCCACAGCACTACACTAAGCTAGTTCTTACGGCTTCATTCTGGTGAATGAATGGATGTGTCATTAATCAGCAAGACAAGATACTATAAACTTGATTTTGAAATTGAGGGCTGCCTATCGGCAAAAAGGTAGCTATTATCATCCCTCGCTTTTGTAGCCAGAGGAAACAGTTCCTTTACACTGCAGCCACGTTCTACAATAGAAGCTCAAGTGGCATATGGTTCGCGTAGTGTCTTACATCCCTTGGCTACTATTTCCTTCTGTACAGTAGAAAGTAGCAGCAACAGGAAAAACAACATAAGAGCAGGATACTTTTAACTATGCTAATGTGATCTCAGAGATCTGTGTATTGGAATGTGCTCAGAGAAAGATTTTTTTATTGACAGACTAGAGAAGTGATTTCCCTTGCATTCTCTCACATACACAAAACTAATTTGGGTACTCTAGACAGATTTAAACTCCTCTTGAATAATTTAATCTTGCGTAAATCTAAAAATAATAATTATGAAGTAGCATATCATTAATTTCAGCGTTCTTACTAGTCTTTCAGATACAGGTTCCTCCAATTATATTAGGAGAAAGGAATGATTATCAAATCTTCAAATCTGTTGGTTTGGTTTGTTTTTTTTTAATCTCAGTACATAGGATCATCAACTTCCATAATGAAATCCAGTAGCATTTTCTCAGGCATAAAATTACTGCAAGAACCCCCTCCTCTACATGCCCACACACTCCCAAAGCATCTCCTGCCGTTCACAGCATAGGGGTGTAAACTTTGATGGGAAAGAGTTAGCTTCAGCAGAGGAAGATAAAATAGCCAGTTAGGCTGCACATCCACTAGTTTGTAAACTAACTGCAGGGATTGTGTAAATTCCTGAGTTCTCGTTGCTCGAGTCAGTGTTGCCACATAGGCTTCAAGATCTGCATGATTATGAAGTATTTCTAAGTATTATTTAATGTATGAGCTGAATACATTTGAACGGGGCACAGAACTGTCACAAGGGTCTCTTACATACCTTGTGGAAACAAAGAATTAGAGCTTTCTCCAGTCCGTGTGTAAAATTAGTTAGGATATGTAAATGCTTTTCACAACTAACATAGTACCAATTTATCCTATGTTAAATGCTTAACTCTCTCAGGATAGTAACCATATATTTTTGTACTTAGTGAGCAACATGCACTATGCTATTCAAAATAAAACCATATCCACAATTTGAAACCCTTACTCATGACAAAACAAGATTTATGAATGTATAGCCAACTTTTATGTATAATCTGAAGAAGACCAGAGCTGCTTCTGCACCTTGAAAACATTATCTTTGATTAAATAGTGATTACAATCTTCCCTGAGATAAAAATAAATAATATATGTGTATATATATATTTATGCACATAATTTCAAAATCAAAGCCATGTACTTACTGCATCTCCTTCTGCATGTCATCTGATGGCATTGGGAACAGATCCCAACATCCCAGAATGCAGCTTGGCAGGTATTAATCTCCTGCTTATAACAGGCTCTCTAATTGCAATGCATTTTTTCCCCTTTTGAACTAGCTAACTAACCTGTAATTTTTCTTGGTATCTGCCCAAAGCTAAATGAAGTATCTGATACACCCAAGGAATTCCTCATCTGCTACAGGTGACTTCAGATTGGGAGTTGCCATCACCAAATAAGAATGAATCTACATGTAACCAGGTTTCAATAATATCCCCAGGCAAGACAGATCACTCATACTTCCATTTTTATACTGTTTATTAGTTCTTATAAGAAGAAGAGTGAAGCCTGCATGCAAGTCTCCTCCCCCGAGCTCCGACACAAGATTGAAGCTGCGAGAGATTCTGATCATTGAGCAAGTATTGACTTGATTTAATAAGACAAGAAGAACCTCAACGAGCAATTGCAATTGCTGCTGCTACCCACTAGCTTCAGGTGCTTCGCAATTCAGCAAACGGGCAATGACTACGCTTAAGCTTGACCCACTTTTTCTTGACCCACATTTTGCAAAATCAGGGTTATCCTTCTTATTTTGCATTTGGCACTTTGCACTTAGGCAAACGCATTGCAATAAACTGTCACAATTTGAAAAGATTCTGCTCTTACTATGTGTAGCTGTTAATAGTCAATGCATATGTAAAAGTGGGGAGGAGGCTGCAGAATTAGATGCAAATTAGCATGCAGTAATAATGGGTCTACAGCAGCAAAAAAAAAAAAGGGGGGGCTTAAACTAAAATACTAACTCTTCTTCCCTTTTCCTCATTTTGAGAAACACTGAATTTGCCCTGCCCGCTGTTCCTTCAGCTGTTCCTATAGCCTCTTCCTCCTGCTGGCATCCCAGCAGATAAGAGACTTACTGCCCTTACCAGCTGCCTCTTTTCTCCAGATGAAGACAGCGGTTGCTGGGCAGCCTACTTGTCTGTCCGTGGACAAAAGATTGCCCTCTGACTTTGAGGACAAACACGCAGCTTCTCAAAGAGTAGAACCACCGTGACCAGTACAGTGCTCTTTCTTCAGCTGTTTCCTCAGTTGAAGATCTATGTTGTGCAGTGCAGCAACTTCATGGACTTCTCCTTTCTGCAAGAGCATAGAGGGGGGGCAAAGAGGTTGCTGTCTTTCTTTCTTTTTTTTATTCTCATGCCCATTCTTTCATTGTGGCCTCTGCCTTGTCCCACATATGGGAAAGTAGGCAAGAATCCAGAGAATAGTATAGGACAAAGACAAACCAGGCTTTTCACTCAATAGACATGAGCGTTGGGTAGAAAGTAAGTCAAGTCTCTTTTGGGGAGATGAGGTGTTTGCCGTCTGGTCTACTGGGCAAGACAATATTGCACTAGAAATACACAGCCTTCCCCCAGCAAACCATTTCCTTTTATTTGTAGTCAGACATTAGAGAAGCCCTGGGTATGCCACCGCATACTGGTGCACCACTGCCTCTGGACAATCCTTTTTTTGTACTACTGTCAAGTCTCCACTTACCACTGCAGGTGTATATCCATGCAGATTTGGATGTAAAATAACACATTGCATGTAAGCCGAATGCAAAATCATGTAGTGAAGAAACTGTATTCAGAAATCACACACGCGATCTAGACAATGCAGCATGAATGTTGCAAAACATGCTAAGACAATGTCTGCCAATGTCGTTGCCTTTCTCTGAAGCACAAAGCCATTTCAGCACACAGGTAAACTTAATGAATTTTTTCTTACGTATTTCTGGTAATTCACCTTCATAGCTGTGATTCTCATCTAGAGATCAACAACTTTTACTTATATCTTTAAGCATGTTTTTTTAAAAAAAAAAAGTCTGAGATAGACACTTACCAGAAGCATAATCAGCCCCACGTATTTTAAATTTGGCTTTTGGAAGGCACCGAAAGTACAGGATTTATAATAGAAAGTCTAGGGTAGCCTTTACTCTAGATAGCATCAGCACTGCTTTCTCTGCCTGAAGTTTCAAGCTTCTGTATCCAAAACTATTTCATGTCATTTAGTTCTCATAACTACAAGGTTCATTTTAGAATACAGCTGAAAATACCTCTGCATAAAATTTCCTAACAAAAAAGGTTGAATAATTTTCCATATGAAAGTTGGGGAGAGAGATTCAGTTTTAGCCAGCTTTTTTAGGTTCCAGTGAATTGGTAGACAAACAGATTAAATTCTAGTTTCCTAATAAAAATAGTAAAATTATTACCATGTAGGTGACAAGAAGTAAAGTAATGTAAGTAAATGTGAGGAAAAAACAAGCTGCTGGTTGGGAAGACTTAATTTCATTCCAGCGTAAGAAAATATTGCCCTGGTATCCATAAATTCATGGGTTTAGTTCAAGTTTAGTTTTCCTGCATTTCAGTTCACACTTGGATTATAACTGATGCACCAGGCATGAACAGGGGGAAGCAGGTTGTGGCTCAGTGACAGTCTCTGACATAACACGCCAGGCTTGGAAGAGCTTTCAACACTAGTTGACATGTTTGGGACCTCTGCTTAGAAACAACTGCAGTCTTCCATTGTCCACCTGCAGCTTCCCCGTTTTTAGAAAGAGAAAAGGACATTGTAAATCTCTGGATATTAGAAAGCAGAATAATCTGTTTCAGAGAGCTTGTTGGCGAGGATTTCTATGAGATGGTTCTTTACATGTATGGTGCCGCTTTGATCAGCATGTGGCTACAGTGGGAAAGTTTAAAAGATTGTAGGTATGTGTGTAGACATTTTACAACAGCAAAACCAACCTACAGGTGCAGCTGAAAACACCTCTGCATAAAATTCAGTCAACTAGTTAAAAATGCTGGTAAAGTCCCAGTGTCAGAGGGTGTGAATCTGTCATCATTTATCAAAAATATTTGTTCTATTTTTTCTTTTAATACAATTACTTTAAACTATAATTATTTCAATAATAACTTACTGTAAAAGATGGAGATTTGGGGCTTGGCTTCTATAGTGTTGTTCAGCTTTTAGATTTGTTTTCCAGACTTGTGTGTACACAGTTGTATTTGTATGCAAACAATATTTGTGCAGGTGTCTGCCTGGTGTTTGGGGCATGCAAAACCAGGGCTTGCCAAAACTTTGATTTTTTTTTATTTTTATTTTTTTTTCCCCGAACCAATCATTTCACAAACCGGAGTGTTTGGGCACCAGAGAGATGCGTTCTTCCATGTTTATAAAACTCCTTATTCTTTATGGAACTACTTATGCTTTCTTCTTGTACTGCAAATGAATAAGGTACAAGACAGAGCAGAATAAAACCTTATGACAAAATTCTGGAATCATTCTCTGCTGCCTCCAAAGTAAGAAGGTTTCTGTGTTAACCCCCAACACTTAATGCTACCTGATACAATCCAGGGTAACAAAAGCTGATTCTTGACAAATTTGAGGCAGGGGGAAAGAGTGATTGGAAATATCCAAAGGAGGGAGCAAGCTAAGGATCCTGAGGTTCTTTAAGCAGGGACTTCTGTACACATTCTGGAATCAAAACAAGCAAGTATTATATTTGAGTGTCAAACTGAATCTACTTGTATTCAATTGATCGTAAAAGTTAATATGATTCTGAGTATCAAAATGAACAGGTATTCAGTTAAACTTCCAGTGCAGTATGATTAGAAATGAAATAAAACCAAGCATATCTTTTGTGGGAGAACTGTATAAATACAATAGGGTTTTGTGCAAGGATCGGTTCAGTGGCGAAGGGAATACAGTTCATTTTCTTGCACGTGTTGGTCCATCCCTTGGCTTTGCACACAGCTACTGCTCTTGTTTATAGGCATGGCACCACTACCCTCATTTGGCTTTCCCAGTAGGAGTGATATAGTATCTTTGTGCTTAGGCGGAAAATACAGTCAATATTCTCATGTTCCTCCACCTAGAGAGAGGTACTGGAAGGAGCACAGAGCACCCCAGCACGTGGCACAATCCATACTATAGGAGCATGCAAAAACCAGAAAAAAGTAGTATTCAAGCTTCAAAAATGAAGTAGATAGCAACCACATCAACTACAACAGAATCCAGACAAGCTAGCAGCTGAGGGAGTGCTGATTTAATTGTGGCTTGCAGAGTGGATAGCCAACAATATTACTCTAACATACTATGAATGCCCAGAATACTCATCCCCATCTTTTTGCTTCAGATTTTGATGGAAGTATGGGATATCTGCCAATGAAATGAAATACAGTATAGCTTTGGAGCTTAGAGGGAAAAAAGTATGGTAACATTCTGGAAAAAAAAATCTTACTACATTTCCATTTTGTTATTCTTTCTCCTGCCTGATTAATGGTAGTGTCTTAATGATTTGGATTCAGCTGAACTGAAGTTGGGAATGTGACTAGACATAACTTGTAAACTGCTTGTTCAAAGCAGATGACAAACAATATGTGCTTCGTTGTCAAACACAAGCATGTCTGACTGCCAAGAAAAAGGACACTGGGCAAAGGGGTTCTGATGGCCATTGTTTGGCATAGGTCTATGTTTGTAAAAAAAAGGCGCTTCCAGTCATTTGGGTGTGGGGCTTTCCATGGAACAATCTTGATTAGCTTGCTTTCCTAAGGAGAGGAAGCTTGTGTAATGGTTCAATCTATCTCTTGCTCCAAATTTCATACATATTTGACACATGAGCCAAGGTCTCAACAACAATTAAATCTCGACGAGTTTCTTGGAAGTCAGAAAATGAAGACAGAAAAAAGAACCATATTCAAACCTACAAGTTTCTTGGAAGCCAGCAACTGAAGACAGAAAAAGGAACCATATTCATTCCCTAGCTGAAGGAAAGAAAGAACTCGGAAGCCAACCATTGTAGGTTGCACTGTTTACTATCGCAGGCTGGCCAGTCACCATTTACCTAAAGCTGAATTAGCCACAGTAGGTGAGGTTTTTGCCCTATAGGGCTGACACTGAAATGAGAAACCCAGTTAAGATATCCTTATTTATTATAATGGGGAGGACAGGTGCTTATTAGATGAGACCATATAAATCTGTAGTGAAGCTGCTTTAGTTGTGCTGCTCATACAGCAACGTTGGGGTTTTTTCCTTGAAATGTACTCTAAAATTCAAAACACAGTAAGCAGTCTCCTTGTCCTTAAAGAAGCATGAAGCAATACTCAACAAATTGTAGCATAGCTAAGGCACCAAATAATTAAAATAGTGGGGGGAAGTATACGCAACACTTTGGTCCTTGGCTAGAGGACCATGGTTTATCTCACCTATGAATGGGCAAGGGTGGGTAATAACTTTTGATCCGTCTCTCTAAGATCATTTTGATTTACCCACGTCGCCAGAGAACGAGAATCTGAACATAACTCCTGAGGTGGCAGTATGTTAACTCAGAGTTTTCTGAGGAATAAAAGCAATGTAGTGATATAACTGTGCAGGAAACACACAAAATAAAAAAATGCTTAACTTTTTTTTCCTTATACCATGGTCCTATCTGTGTCATTCCTTTTTCATTTGTTGTTCTCAGCCTGGATTCCTTAGATAACTTTGCTAGAGACTTGAGTTTTATTGTAGATATGGAAAACTGCCTAGAAGTTTTGCTCCTCGGTTGTTCTGGCTGCGTTCCAGCCTCGATAACACTCAAGACGCAACACAGTCAACTTGCTCCAGCAATCATTCTTTAAAATAAGGCAAAAAAATGAAGGACACCACACACAATGAACTCTGCTGCTACTGTAGTTAATGACTTCAGTAAAAGCGGGTTGTGACCTGGATCTTCGGAGGGCTAGTTCTAACTCTGCTACACTGGTTATGTGAGCCTAAAATATAGAAACAGGTAAAGGTGGCAGGTCAATAAACACTGCTCAGGGCTAGTACGGAGGTCAATAAAAATTGTTCTCAGTGCCAGTCTGGCTAGCACCTGCTGCTGCCCAGGGTGAAAATGCATGTGTAGACACCTGGGTTATATTAGACAGCTCTGTTAACATAAACTTAGCTGACTTCTGTGAAACATTTATGGCTACATACAAACAAAATAAAAAGTACAGAATAATGGAGTTACATAAAGTATATAAAGACGGTAAGCTAGATTTTAAAGCTCTCTGAGCACATGACACATAATATGCACTATACATCCAAGTGGTATAGATAACCATGCCCACTTGACATTTCCAAACATAAAATCTTGTTTTCTGTTGCTTATTAGTTTGCCAGCAGATTATTTGGACTGTAAATTTTCGTGTTGGGTCTCTGTCCTAAGGTGTAGTGTGTGTGTGTGTGTGTGTGTGTGTTTGTGTGTCCATACGGTTAAAATAGCAACAGCCAATTGCTCAAGAAAGAAAAATCATGAACTTTACTCTGTTAAGCATTTTCCAACTATTTCTTCGAAGCTGTAGTGTGCCCAGCCTTTCAAGCAAGTGCTTCAGATTTGGTGAGTTAGTTACTTTGGTTAAGGATGTTCCTATTGACATCTTGCAGACTGATGGAGTTCCCCTTGCTGGGCATCCGCCAGTTTTATTTACAGGCGGAATCACTTGTTCATTTACAGTCCCTAGCACCCAGAAATAATTAACAGCATGGGCTTCTACAGGGGCTGCAAGGGACCAAGACTGTGCCCATTATCCTTTCTCATGGTGGAGAGAGAGTTTAAATGTTGAAGCCCTGAAACTTAAAACACCTGCATCAAACCTCTCAAAAAACTTCTTGCATGTTCCCCAGAGCATAGCCCGTCATCACTGTTTGTGCTTCCAGAGACATGTGATAAAGGCAGAACCCAACGCCCAGACTTTTTACATTTACTAATGAGACCTCTAACACATTTACTCTTAGAAGGTACATCAGAAAGAAGATAAGATGAAGAAAGAAGATAAATTTTATTCCTATCAATCACTTGGATTCCTCACTACAGTGAAAGAGATCTGGGACTGTGCTAAGTGTCTTTCAGGTTTCTACAATTCTTTTTTGCTGATCTTGACCTTCCTTTAGAATTTTATCTTTCTGCTGCTCCTAAACGTCAGCTTATTTTGACATCCCCATTGATTCTGTCCTACAGTTACACTGGATCTTTCTGGTACAGAAGCCTGCTTGTCTCATCCTGCATGCTGCCCAGAACTTCTTGTGAGCTTCACTGAGTCTGTCGGGGTTCCCTCACCGCTAGTGGAAATTGTGTGTCCTTGAGCAAATTACTTAGCCTCTGCCTCGCTTCCCCACTGTGGAAAAGAGGAATTGGTATTTCATGTCCCCTACCTTTTGTCTTGACCCCTGCTTCAGCTATAAGCGATGGTAGGGTAGGGTTTCATACAATACATGGAGTAACTTATTTTTACTGAGCGGTGAGAGGAAGGATTTCACAAGAATGTGGACCGATGGAGAGAACCTGGACACACACAAGAGTGAGCAAGTTAAGAGAAGTTACGATTCTGAGGCAGCTGAAGAATTTAAGAGTTAGGCAGAAACTCCAGATCTTCCTGTGTGCTGAGTGTCCTGGCTGACATAGGCTCTGATAAAGGAGGATATTACTGCTTTTCTTGCAACTTCTGACCTGCTGCCAGATATTGTCCAGTTGTGGACAGTCATCAAAAAGCTCAGGATTCTTTTTTTTCTATCAGAGGATATGAATGACTGTTATTTCCTTAAAATAAATTCCAAATAAATAGCTGAAATGTATTAAACCTCAGACTACCTAGGAAAAAAATGTAAAACCTAAATCTTCAGGGGGTGAGTTTGACAGTTTTCTGTTCTAATGAGAAATTCAGCCTATTCACTCATCTTTATTAAATAGAGATTTGCTCTCTAGGTGACACAACAGTTAGATGAGGTATCACCGGAGCCCGTGAGGGCTGAACTGCAAGAAGAACCTCTGCTATCCGAGCAGAGTGCCTGGGGTTTGGATCCTGCCTTCTGTCTGTTTCAGAAGGGCTGCGAGTCCTCACACAAACTCTGCCTTGAGTTACGCTGAATCAGACGCACCGACCCGGCCAGTTACGGGGGATAATAGAGCCGCGTGTTTAGTTCCTTTGTATGCTCAGAATCTCTCACTGTAAGGTGCACTTAATTGGCCATTAAGCTGCAAACCTGATGTGCTGCAAAACTATAAAGGAATCCGCCATGTTCATATACATAAGTAACAGGTATTTTGCATATTTATTTTTAGTTGGTTTTTGTTTAGAACACACGCAGCCTGAGACACGGTGAAACAGTTTCAAATGCCCAACAGATGGTTCCATTAGCTTTTCCTCTGCTGTAAATTAAAATATATAGGTCCACATTTTTTCTGCACAGTTAATGAGGGAAATGAAGAAATGTAAATTAGCAGTACAGTTTCTACAATATTTGGGTGGTGTCTTTTAAATTGTTATATGTTATTATTTCATTTTAGTTTACTATTAAAAAACAATTAACTTGCATAAAATGCTGCACATGAATCACTTTCAAGGTCACACAGTTGGGACAACAGAGGTTTTGTCTTAGAGTATTAGAAGGAACCCCAACAAAAATACCCATGAAGTTTTAAACATCCACTTAATACTGGCCAGAGATGACTTCTAGGTCTCTTTAGAAAGTGCAGTGTGAGTTACTGCACTTAAGACCAAGAACCAAAGCAAACCTAAAAATTGCAAAAGACGTGAGGCCAAGGCAGTAGGGTGTTGGGTCCTGTAGCTTCGTCCACTGCAATAGGCTCCGTGGCAGCAGTGCATTAAGAAACTGAAGCCGGGGTAAGACGAGGCAGTGCAATATCTCCCCAACGTGAAACGGGGCTGGTTCGGGTACACAGAGCTGAACTTCCAGTTCAGTATGGAGCACAACTTCACGGCTCTCACGAATGCTAATGAGTCCCATGACTAAACTGTGGCATACTGGGAAAATGCAATCCATAACACATATAATCTCAATCCTCATTTGGAAACTTCTGACCTATATGCAAACTCCCAAGGAGCTCCCACTGCAGATACACTATCACTGCAATTACAGGTAGCCATGGAGCTCCAGTATTGTGTATATATTATACATTGTTATGCAAACACGCATCTACTTTTAAACCTCAGTTTCACAGTCATCGTGGTTTTAATTTCAAAGCGTCCAAAAGAAGGCAGGAATAAAGTCTCCTGCAAATAGACCTCGATTAAATCTAGAAAGAATTTTCACAAACAATTCACACGCAGGCAGTCTGAAACCCTAAAATGGAACCATGCTGGTCAGGGAAGGTCAGTCACACAAATGTTTCATTTAAAAATGCAACTTTGTACTTGGTAAAACATAATTCTTGTGCTGGTTTAATAGTTAAATAGGAAAAGACAATTTCAAAGATTATTAGATTTTTCCTCAGTAAATGAGGAAATTCCCACCCAAGTCTCTATATGAGATTCATAAAATGCCCCTTAGAAATAGCACTTGGGCTTTTCTATCTGATTTGAGACTAATTTAACCTTGGGAAGCAGGTCCAGCAAGTATTTAATCCTGACCCCTTAGCCTGGATTCACAGATTCACTGATCTTCCGTATGTCACTGTACAATTAAAAGCGCTGCAAAAGCTGTGAAAATAACATTCCCCCCCCCACACCCGTCCCCCTCTGAGACTCACCAGAGCCTGAAACTTCTCCCCACGCCCGCTGGCACCATCAGCAGCGATTCTGATCCGAAGGGTGAAATCCGGAGGCTGAGCCGGGCCCCTGGCTGGGAGGATGTGAGCACCTGGGGTTAACAGTTCTTCGGGAGAGCAGAGGCGAGAAGCCGAGACAGTTCCGAATGATCCGCCTTTCCAAAAGGCTCTGATGCACTCTTTGTGTTAGCAGAAATACCTGGACCCACAGGCTGAACTCCAGTGTCACATGGGTGACAGAGCTAAAAACGGCAAACCCATAGGCTTAATTTCAGCTCCTCCAATATGTTCGTGTTCTCCCCTGTGACTGCTTGTGTGCCTCTTCCAAACTTTTCTACAGTTTTCCTGGAATTTTAATATCCCGTTCTCTTTGGTTTCGTACTTTTTCACTCTCTTATTTTTAGCTTCAGTATTTCACAGTGGTCTGTAGAGTCTGCTTGACGCCAGCAAATGTAACTGGATCCCGAGTCCCTGCAAGCCAGGAATTGCAGCCATGATCAGCATGCTGCCGAGAGCACAAACCTTGGCACTGGTCAAAACCACACAGTCGGAATCCTCTATTTATCTTATGGCACGGCTTGGGAGAGGAGGCAAGAAGAGTTCATCAAAATGTAAAGAATAGCTGGGAAAGGTTAGGGGTAGGTAAACAGAAATCAAAGATGCAAACAGGTCTGTTCTACAACAGATTTGTGTGACCAGACTTCCAAAAGCAAGAACAGGGATTTACAAAAAAATATTTCATTCCCTAGTAACCTAGTAACAGGACAGGCATGCACAAAGCAGACTGCCTTTAAAAAAGGCTTGTGTCAGCAAGGTTGACTTTAGTGGAATAAATAAGAATAGGCTGCTTGGCAGCAGGTCACCGCTGACAATAATCTCACAGGTCAGATTTTCCAAGTTATGATGGCTCGTTTAATACACGCACAACTGCAACTGCCACTTCTGCTTAGGATTAATACGGGCCACCATCTTCCACCCAGCCTTTGGTGAGTAGGTGTCAGGTTTTTACCTTACTCTTTCACGGTGTGCAGCTGGAATAAGTCTGGTCTCTGATGCTAAGGAGCTGAATTACCTTGCTTCAACTTATTTTTTAATTTTCTACCACTTCTGGCCCTTTCTTCCTGTAGCAGAGAACAAAATGAAGGATTGCCAGTTTATCTGATTGAGAAATTGTTCATCCTAACTATTCTAGGATCTGTAACTATGGTAACTAGTGTCTACAACGGAGTGTGACCACTTCATGGAAGAAAAAACAAGTGTATCGAGGCAGTTATTTCCCAAAGGTGACGTGATGAGTCAGCAGCGGAGCCCAGATTAGAATACAGTGTTGGGACCGCCCATCCCGTGTGCAGCTCACTAAACCACTGCTCCTCCTGCAGCCTCCAGGGAATAAAGTTCATTTAGCTAGGTAGTAAATGCTCAACTCCTGCCCTTGCACTTCACCTTGGTATTTATCTACGTTTTGGCAGGCTTCATTGTTTGTTGCCCAGAAAGAGTGCAAATCAAGAGAAACGGAGAAAGCATTGGTCTGACCGTGGAACAAAGGACACTGCAACAGCAAAATTCCACTTGGAGAGAACAACAATGCTGGTCTGCCAGTACATTGAATATATAGATTGTACATAACACCGAAATTGCTTGAAAATGAATTTTTTACAAGGCAGCTTCTCTGTCTCTTCGTAAGTAGCAAATGCAGAGTAAAAGAACCGTAAAGCAGAGATCTTGAACAAAGCCGCTAACATTATCTGTCAATTTTCTCCAATGCATAATGCAAGTTCTCTTTTTTTTTCTTCCTGGCATGTTTAAAACTGGTTTGGGCAAATTATGTAGCATTAGCATGTTTCCCTGGCATTGATGGTATTCAGTATACATATTTGCTGAACTAATTCGAAACTTGGACAGCCGGTCTGAAGTAGTTCTGCCAGCTGTAAGCGATGCCACTTTCCATACACGCAGGAAGCGTTCTGCCTTCACTGGTCTGCTGTGGCATCAGCTGGGAAGAGACGGTAAAAACGTGGCTTGTGTAATCCCCTGCTGTATTCTCATCCTCTAATTTTACAGTTACTCTTTGTATCACTGCTACTCTTGGTTCTCCTCGATACTCATGGTTCATGGTTAACCCTTCATTCGCGTTGTCCCAATTAGCAAACTCTTAAAATGAAACACAGGAAAACTGATATTATTTATCCCTGACACTGAATATCACAGTTCAGGAACTGCTGTTGCCACTGTGATGCCTCATGTGTCTCGCCGTGTCGAGCATAGCTGAAGTGGAAAACTTGCTAGTCTCCCATACTGATGCAACTTTTCCGCAGAGTTGTTCTTCTCCTCAAGATTTTTCCTTAAATGACCCAAAGCCTTAGCTTTCTCTTCCTGCTGCTTGCTGGCACCCTGATACACCTACTTGAAAGGGCTTCAGATCATGGCTTAATGACGAGATGAAGATTCTTGCAATTTGCCCAGTGGCAATTTGCCCGTTGACTTACTCTTTCATTTATTTTTTTCTTAAATTCGTAAACCAGTAATGTTGATTTGTTAAGGTAATGTCTGATCTGATGTTTATTTTTTTTCTGTTTTCTAACGTTCAGGATGTACACAGTTTATGTCGGACGGTGTGAGCTGACACAGCAGTTGTCAGAGAGCTCAGAAGTATTACGCCTGTCTCAGAAAACTCTCTGCTTGGTCCACAGGGCTTGGAGAAGGCGCTCAAGGCAGAAAGACCGGTGAATGCTGAGAGCGGGCTGGTCTCCAGGGAGCTGGGAGCAGCTATGGACCTCTACCACCAAGGAGCCTCGTGAGGTTAGCACAACCCAAGATGGAATTAGCATTGAAAAGCAGGTGCGACCACCAGGACAGAAAATGTGTGACACCACACTGGGCTCTGTCAGGGGGCTCTTTCCTGCTTGGGAAGAATCCTCCCTCAGAAAGCATGGATGGCTGCAATACAAGCCCTTATAACGTTGAGACCCAAAGTATAATTTTGGGGTATATATTACATCCTATTTAATAAGTTACCTCGCTAAAAGTGATTTTAAGGGTGATGCCTGTTTGTATACAGCTTTGAATGTACGTGGAAGTGCTTTTTCTATGATGTATGGTGCAGAAAGGTCTGTGCTGGGCAGGAAATGCAGCCAGATATTCTAGGAAGCATACATGGCAGCCTGAGGCAGTTATAAAAAGAAAATGGGGTGCTGCTTAGATGACTGTACTTACCACTACTGATCATGATTCATCGACTTTTTGCATTTCTGTCACCAAGAAATATAGAGGAGCGAGTCCATGAGAGCAGGACACACAAGAAGCCTTAAGCTCTCAGCATGTAAATATTTGTAAAGCAGACAGTGAGTCCTATGCATTAGGGTAAACATAAATTCTTCTGTTTTATTCTGAAATGCAAGTGTATTTTATTCAAACCCTGATCTGTGTGCTGTGTAGCTGTCACTGATAAACAGTTTCTTTTCAACTAATCTCTAAAGAAGGATTGCTTCCTACCTACCCTGACATGTTTCTTGCAGGCACGTTGCTCTTTAACTCATTGACTTATTCTTTCTTTTTTTTGGACATGGTAAAAACCATTAATCTAGGAATCTGTATTGTGGAGAAGGCAGTTTTTAAAAACAATGATACAGGGAAGGCATAGATAATTTAAGTTCAAATCCGAAGGTTTTTATTCAGTCCTGTAACTTTAAAGAGAGCAACCTTAATTATGTTTTTGAGAGGGGATGAGAGTATCCACACAGTCTAACTTGCAGTATCTAAACTTGGGGTGTCTATGGAAAGAAGTGGGCTCTAATTTTTTGAGTTACTTTGAGTACGGAGTGTGCCAGGATTAGCAGAGCCGAACCATTTTACATTCATTCCTTCAATGTGAGGATTTTGCTTTAGAGTGAGAATCACGGAATCACGGAATCACGGTATCTTCAGAGTTGGAAGGGACCTCTAGAGATCATCTAGTCCAACTCCCAAGAAGGATGGGAGAGAAGGATGTGATCTCCTCTCTCTCTTGTTTCACGGGGAGTGAAAAATTATGCGTCTGTCAAATGTTAACCAGATTGGGATCTCTGAGCTGGAGTGCTGTTTTGCTCAATACATGGTTTTCACTGACACATTTTTTAAATGCGGTTCCAAATCATAGCTGACTCTGCCTGTTGTTTAAGCCATCAGCCAAAAAGCTTAAATACCTACTTTCATAAGTATTTCCTTCATATAGGGAAATAAGTATACCTCTCGTTTCTTACGTATCATGATCTGAACTTATCAATAGACTGAATATTCATTTATAACATATGCTTTGTACTTCATTTGACTTAATTGTTTGTGCGTAGGGAAATTATCCGAATTAGCTGTGACAGGTTCAGTGACGAAAAAACATTATATATGGAAGGAATATTTTCAAGGAGCTCAGTTTCCTAGCAATACCATTCTGTTATGGACTCAGACTTGCTTCTTGAGTGTTGTTACAGTATTTTTACTTGGTTCCTTTCTCACTATTTTTGGGTATGATTTATGGTTGCTTCTCTGTATCAGAAACCCAAGCCCAAAGGAGGCAAGTGCTTTCAAAATTGCAGGTATACAGGCTTCGGCAGGGCAGGCAAGCAGATGCCTGGCTGTCTGGGGCAAATGAGAATCCTGGCTACAGTTAAATACATCACTCCTAAAATAAGCAAATATGTTATTCCAAATAAATTAATTTTAGATGATACAATTTATTACATTGCTTAAAGATTATTTTTCTTTTTTAGAATCAAAGTAGGCTGCCCTATCTGTTCTCTTATTACATCGCTTTTATCTCCTGATAGTCTTAACTGCATTCTCCCTATTGACTAAAATACGCCTTATGCCCTCATTCTTGTGGGTTAATACTCCAAAAATTAAAACCAAAATAACATTAACAAAATCCTGGATTTCTTGGAGAAATTTCTGTACCTGGCCACTTCAATATTCTAAGATGATATAACACTTAACATTCGTTTGCCTTTTTTACACAGGCTCTCAACGCCCTTGAAATATCCATGTACTATATATTGCTTTATAGATGGAAACTTTGAAAACCAGGAACCAAATCTGAGCAGGGGAGTGAACTCCCATATGACTGTTACATCATTTAGAAATATCACCAGCCTCTCTCCTTCTTAGAAAAGAACAGTCACACCATATTACTAAATAGCAAATGAGATTTTTTGTACATCTGGGACAGGGCTGAGTCTAAAAATGATAGCCTAAGACAATGCAGAAGTACTATAATTTTGGGGGAAAAGAACTCTCATTTTGTTTACCTCATAAAACTGACAACCAGGATAATTCTGATGATTCTGATAATTCTGGGTGGCCTAGGGTGTCATGAGATCATTCATGAGTGCAGAAGGAAGCACTAAGTTGTTTGGCTTCATAAACTGCCCTAATAGCAATTCAGCATCTCAGCAGAGGCAAAACCAGGGAGAGGATGCTGGAGTCCTCCGAGTCAGTAGTTAAAACTAAGTTACGATAAGGACTTGTGAGAGAGAATTCTGGGGTTTAGTCTCAGACCTCCACCATCATGTAACCATGGATGAATTCTCTGTGATGCCATTAATAACATATAATAATATAGTACTGGATGTTATACTATCAACACGGTCAACATGTGCGTGGAGCAGCAGTAAAGATACATAGATAATCAGGATTTTGAAAAATGTGTACTTGCTGTGTGTGTATGGTAGATGTAAAATATTACCATTATAGGTCCTTTTACGTAGGCAGAAGTTTCATTAGAGACAATATTGCATAAAGAGTGGCATGCATACTTAGATCAGGCCAGGATTTCAACTGTCATTGTTGGAACAAGGTCTTTAGATTTTCATAGTTGTTCATTCTTGCTTATCCCATGCAATAGGCACACATAAACCATATTTACCTTCGTGATACAGGTCAAGAGCCAGGATGAGAACAAAGACACTCCTTGGTGCTGATAAGGACTGCTTTGTGGTTGAAACTGGATCCTTCATGTTCAGTGCCCTGTTTTATGTGGTAGGGCGGCAGGAGCCCCTGGGCTCCAGGTTCTGCTCTTATCAGCTGGGACCAAGTGCTTGAGTTTCTCTCCTAGTAGAGACTGACTCCTGATGGGGCTCCCTCTAATCTGTACCGAGGGCTAAGACAGCTTCTTGAGTAAGTTTGCTTTGTGAAGTAGTTTGGATTCAGTGTCCTAATTTTAGAAAGAAGGAAAAACAACAATAAAAAGCAAGTCAATGAAAACAGCTTTTTGGTTCTTTACATATATATTTATATATAAACCGCCAAATACACACACACACACACGCACACACATATATATAAAACCAAACACAAAGAGAGACATATATATAGGTCCTACATTATTTGCAAACCAAACTGAGCTGAGCAAAGGTATGGTAAGAGAAACTCAGTAGATGATAGGAGTTCTGTTCATCCATCTAGTTTCCGCCTCTAGAAAGAAAGTGAGATTATGGAAACTCTAGTCCAAATTAAAACAGCAGTTAATTTCAGTTCTAATCTTTTAACTACTTAGTAACAAAAAGACCCTTATTTTTCAGAATCATATATTTAATTATACAGCCACAGACAGACCCTCATTTGCATAACGAGACAATCAGGGCCACCGCTGACATACACATACAGCCAGAGTATTTGATACAAAGCCCCAGAGCCTTTATTTTTTTAGTGTGACTTTAACGAAGTTCTGTGTCTTGTCCAGTACTTTCCTTAAAGACCCCAGAAGGTGGGAAGTGAGGCCTTTCAGTGGTGAAGAATTGTGGGGAGGGAAGGTTGTACAGCCTCTGCAAGAGTAGGGTACAGACAAGAAAAGGAACGTTTTGCAGCTTTCGAGTCCAGATGAGCAACAGCCTGAACTTCCTCTGGTCAGTCCTTGCTATTTACCATATAGAAAGCAGAAGATGCTGGAAAATAAGTAAGAAATACTAAATAGAGGGAGCTTTCTCTCAACTCGAAGAAGAACAGAACAGAAAAACAACTTGTGATATGAGAAGCCTCTGGTAATTTTTTATGTTTAGATTATTTCATGCTTGTGACAGCTTGATATTTCTAACGGTGACTGTAACTGGAAAACATGTCTTCTGGTCTAATTGTGACGCTTTGATTCTCTCGGCAGGATTTCAGTTAAGTCACCTCAAACCATTCCTGAAGTTCATTGGACAGATGAAGGGTACCTAGGAAACGGCTGCAGCGTGTTCAGCCCTGCTAGTTACTTTCTAGTAAGAAAAGTACTGCTGAGCGAATAGTTTCCGTCACAGGCAGGGTTAAATGAGTTTCACTTACACATCTTCAATTGCTGTCTACGAAGCATGAGTCAGGAGGAGCCCTGCTTGACTTTAGCCTCCCCGGGGAACAGGCAGACTTGGCAGTTCAAGGAAAAACTTGTTTATAAAACGAACAAAAGACAGACAGATTGAAGCAGTCTCCTCCGCAATGTCACTTCTGGAGTTGCTTTTAAGATTAGAAATGCACTTTAGCTGAGCCTGTCACCTGCTCTCAACTCTGTTTACTGTACACATTACTAAGTGCAGTTATTATTGCTTGCTCTCCTTCTCGGATCTGGGTCTACTTTTTCAAAAGACCTTATGGAAAATGCCTAATGTAAACCTAGCTTGCTCCTCGGAAAGTCTGTCAGCTTTCTATCTATTGTTCAGCAGAGCAGCGGTTATCTGACACTGCATACCAGGGAGGGTAAGTGAATGTCAGCTCCTTTAAAGGCACAGGTACCTGGAGCATTGAAGATTGAGTCTGCCCTTCATATGTGGTTACATGAGGTCTTTTTCAAAGTCATTATCCGTGACTCATTATATTGCCTAAACGGTTTTGGCTATTTCAGACTGGGTCTAAATTCCAAATGACACCTACCCCTAAGGCTTTTTAGAAAAAAGTAACTGGGCTCTTGCATATATATGGTAAAACATGCTGACCTGCTTTGCATATTTTTCTGCTCTTCAGCCAGTCTGTGCAACAAGGCCAAAGGCATGCTGCTGACTCAGGCCCAGCATCTCTTACAGTTTGTAGGAGTTCTGTCTCTTCAGCCAAGCATCCAGAGGAGACACAGGGTAATTCATTGGTGAAAGAGGCGCTGCAAAGTACTGAGGGCAACTGCCAAACCAGAAGTGAAATTTTAACTTTAGTTCAGTATTCCATTGGAAAACTCTTTAACTAAGAGGTGTTCTGCATCTCTGAATCTTCCGCGTTTCGTATCCTGTATACTTTATGGTATATGCAAAGAGCAAATAACAGTAACAGTTGAGGTTTACCTTCAAAGGGAAATGCATAGCCAGAGCCGAGTTAGCATGAGAGCAATGTGACCTTTAGAAATCCACCAATTTTTGTGTGCTCAGCCTGTTTGCTTTAGGGGCCATTCATATTTCTCCCATACCTTCTTCACACAACTGTAGAGATACTCAGGTGGGAGAGCGTTTGCACCATCTTGAGGAAGGAGCTATTTGGTTTACATATCCAGATTCTCTTTTCTGCAGATAAGCTTAGAGCAGGAGTGCTGACTGTGCCATATCTGATCGCCAGTTCTTTGTGGCACATTTGCACCCACCCCAATAAAGCTAGGAGAATCTCTGCAGAGAATGTCTCCCAAAGCAACCTTAACCAGCCAGGGCGAATCAAGAGGCACTGAGAGCTGATTCTCCTCAGTCCAGACTTTTGAAAAGATGGCTGAAGTTGATGAGAAATTGTTAGTAACCAGAGGACAACGTTTTTTATCACAACATTAAAGTCTCTTTCCTTCCTACTCCCACTTTGGAATAATTCACAGCTGAAAACTCATTTCACTTGGTCTTTCAAACATGAAAGTTGGCCTTTGATCTAGAACTAAGCATGGAGAGCTTTGACCCAAGAGGAATGTATTTATTAAAGCTAGAAACAATAGTAGCAAGGGTGTTAAACTGACTACCAACACTGCATTTTTAAAGGCTACTGCCTGAGTTTGCTAAGGTTGTGTATAAAGCTTCAACTTTCAGATAAAGGATAAAATATTGTATTTGTTGGAGTTATTTCTTCTGTGCAGTTCTTCCCCAAATCAAGAGTTAGGTATTTTAATCGTTTTCATTTATTAACAACTTTTGAGCCCCTTTGCTCCCCTTGCCAGTGGGAGTTCTGTAGCTGGCTGAGGAGCGTCCTAGGACTCAGGCAGCCAAGGTCTGAAACTGAGGAAGCTTCCAGCCCCTGCATTGTGTTAGTCGCCTTTGAACTCTTTCCCAGAAGACAAGGGTTCCTGTACAGAGGGAGATGCTGAAAAGCTTCAAGGGAACAGTTTGAGAGACAATTGTGTCGATCATCATTCCTACATCATTAAAGTCCACCGAAGATTCAGCCATGTGAATGTACAAATTCCATGTGGCTCAACTGCTTTTTCATGCTAGGGCCCCAGTCAGGTTAATTTACTTCTGGGTTTCCTTCTAGAATTGAAAAAAACCAGAAGACATTTTCAACCTTGAGAGATGGACATGAACTGTACCAACTTTGTTCTAACACTACTGTAGTAGTTCTTACATCTTCAGTTGCCTAAAGGCAGGAGATATGTACCTCTGGCGTCATCCTATAAAGACACAACTGTGGTAGGCTGCAAAAATTTCATGCATTTCCAGCCGAGGAAAAAAATGAACCAACAATCACAGTCATTTTGGGGCAACCACCCAGGGCCCAGAGCTATGCAATGCAGACTCGAGCCAGTCTGCACCAGCTGGTCAAGGAACTCGGATTCTTTTCCTCGTATGGTACATAAAGGCAGCATCTCCACCAGCTGGAAGCAGTCTGGCACAAAGTGTCGAAGTTTCTACACTCCCATCACAGCCATTCCCGTCTTCCAGCCGAGGATGCAGAGCAGCACAGCACACAGTCCTGTACTCAGCAGGAATCAGGTTCAGAGAGGTGTCGTCGTGCTCAGTTTTACAGTCCCATGTGAAACTGGTGTCTTGATATGAGTCTATTTTTATGGATTGGCTGGTTTAATGGGATTGATGTCCTTCACCCATGCTGCCTGAATGTACAGAGAGCCAGAAAATTCAGTAACAGACTCCCTGAAACAACAGATTCCCTGAAGTTGTAGTCTCCATTCTCCTAATTGAGTCTGCTGTCCCCCTTATCCCTAATGGTTATGTAGAATGTCATAAACAGTCACCAAGTGTAGGACAGTGCTGCACAGAAGGAGATAAACTGTCTGACTGGGAAAGCTGAACTAGTTTAGCTGTAGAATTTAATTGGAAATATTGTTTGGCTAAGGACTTTGTATCTGGTCTTGCAAGAATGTCCAGTTCCCTGGCTGTGACGCCTGACCTATGGCCAAAGCCAGAGCCCCAGCTATCCAGATGTGACTTACAGGGTATCCCAAGAAAACAGGAGGAGCCTCTCGGAAATAGGGAGTGGGGCATACGCTCAGTGACAGTAAGACAGGTAGCTGCCCACACTCTCTTCAGCTTCCTTCTTACTTTGCCTTTTAGTTGTAATAAAACAACCAAACGTTTTAACCGATAAATTATGCATTTGGGGACACTGGCCTATGCATTTACATAGAATTGGGGGTAACAGCTTTGTATTATTATTTGTTGTTTGATAGAGGTTTGAAGCCTATCTATGGTAAAGTGCTTAGCAGTGAATGGGTACTTTTAATACTCAGAATAAGCATTAGAAATCAGAAACAGTAACTGGAGAAGACTTTCCAATCACAAGGATCCAATATGGATAAACTTGAGATTTTTTTAGAGTCATTGCTGAGAAAGAGAAACATACATCTGTGTAAGCGCAGATGACTTTAATGAGGCTCTAGAGCTAATAATAGATTGCCTTCTGCTAATTGCAAAGCTATAATAAAGCTAAAATGCAAATGTTCCTATTTTCTTGTCCAACAAAAGATATAAGATGCTGTACTGATATGTCAGTACCACCCAATACACGCAAATTTCTTCCAGGATTATTTTTATAGATGTTTCTTTGACTCCCTGGTGAACAGACTTTTAAAAGTTTTTCTCCCGTGGGAAGTCTGAACAAGGCTTTAATTTCTGTCAAAGACAGAACAAGTCAGTCTGGGATCTTGCATTGTATTCTCATTGTTGCCGTATTTCCTTTCCATTGCACATCAGTAGCAATCTGAAAATACTAGTTAAAGTGTCCACAGTGTGTATGGGGAAAGCTGCACTGCACATCCAGACTCGCAAGAGTTTGACTGGACTTGGATCCCTGAAGGCAGGCTGCTAGAGTAAGGGTGGGACCCCAGCGCATCACATCTGGGACGCAGCAGAGGCTGGTGATCACATGACTGAGGACTACGTGCGGTCCTGAGCATGTGCCGTTATCATTTTGGAGATTGTACTCGTTGTCTGACTCACAACGTGCATTCTGCGTGGACTTAGATTTTTTCCAGTAGCATAGTTTCAGACTTGAGCTCAACAAGAGGACCGGCAAGGGTAAATCCTGCCCTTTCTCCTCATGACTCAAAGCAAGTGGCAACTTCCCCTGTATTCTTACACTGAACACTCAGAATGCCAAGAGCCTGGTTTGATGCCATAGGCCTACAATGTGATTTTGGTTGCCAGGAGCTCCTAAACAAAACACTGACATTCTTGTATTAATCCAAGGTTGCTGGCTCACTTTTAGATTACAGACTGGCCCAGAAAGAGTTAACAATAATTTCCCTGCTGCCCCACAGCAAATTCTCTGGCAAAATATCTGCAGGCAGCTAGAAACAAATACCTACCCAGGTACAGGAGCATGGGGGCATCTGAAAACCTCTTCTGCAGCTAGCAGACAAGCGGTAACAAGTATCTGTTGTGACAGCTATATGTAAAGTTAACAATGGTTGTGGCAGTGTCGGATGGAGGAAAGGGGTTAAGGGGTTGAATATCTAAAGCCATTCTTTCAGATTACGTTATTCAAACCCTGGATCACAAAGGTTCGTGAACACTTAAGTCTTTCTCAGAACAATCTGAAAAAACAGCAAATTAATAGTAGAGTCTCAGTGCTGTGTTCACTGGTAGTATGGGAGTGCTGGAGCTGGCATGTCATGGCTCTAGACTAAAAAATTCCAACTACAAGGATATAAAGAACATGTGGAGTCTTCTGCAGCCAAGTGCTTGCAATCCATAAACCACAAACTGTATCTGGGCTTGTGCAGATGAGAAGCACTGCAATTCATTAGTGAGCACAGCTGCACATGGAGATAGAGGACTCTGTATTTTATAAAGATGTTTTTGGAGCCTGTGTGACCGTATCATGCATGAGCCATTGCCATGGTACAACTGGCTGAGCTGTTTTGAGGGACAGAGATGCTGTTCAAAGACAGTCATAGTTGTTCTTATTGAGCTCAAGAGTCCATGACGCAAGTCCATGACATATTTGTAACAAACTGTGAGACGAGGCCTGGGAAACAAGCACAAAGATTTATGCCCTTATACCTGTTCCTCAGCCAGTGTAAAGAAGTAGGAAAAAAAAAAGTCACTATGAAAAAATGAGCTGCATTTTGTATTCAGCTGCAGGGAGTCAAGCCTGACGGAGCAGCTGGTTGCCGAACAATTAGGCAAAATAAATCCCTGGTCAAAACAAAAGTACTACCAGTAAGCAGTTAACATCTAATTGTAAATTAGAGTTTCACTTCTTGGAAGTCATCTGTGAACTGTCCCCTCAACAGAAGGTTACAGTGTGCCTGTGCGTGATGTAATTGTTCTGGCACTAAGAACCTGCTGTGAACCAACTCTGCTGGGATTGTTTCATTCACAATAATGGAGTTACTGAGTTAATCTATAGTCTTGTCCAAATTAGGGCATAGAACTAGAAAGAAATTCCTTGGGCCTCAAGTCCAGTCCTCCTGCTATCACAAAAACATTGTTCATTATCAGTTGGGTGATGACCTGACATCTCACATTCATTCTTTTTTAAGTCTTGCCTGACTCAGTGGGGAAGCCTGAAGGATAACCTAGAACTCGCTATAGGAAGATGGCTATCACCATTTTCTCTGTATCAGTGTTTGTTCATGAATATCACCCAGTTGAAAAGATAAAATTTGACTCATTTGGGGTATTTTTTGGTTTTTTTAGGCTCTCCTCTTTAATATTCTGATGGAAATATGTTAATTCAGCTGGTGATGTGTAAAACAGAAGAGAGTGAATATGCAGAGTACAATGAAGATATAGTGACTTTACTTGGACTTACCCAAGTAGTAGTAAGTATTTGAAAACAAAATTTTAACGTATCTTTGTAATGGGAGCCTCCATGAAGTATATGCTGAATGGCATAATTCTAATACCTAAATCTCTACCTTTTGTCCATTTACATTTTCTGTCATTTGGTCTGTTCCAGTGAGCCACACAGCATAATCATATTTAGAATTATATTAAACTTGAAAAGCCAGCAATCATGAGCATTTGGTATTTATAGAATAGAGAAGTGATAACCAGTACTTTCAATGTAACAATTCAGGCTTCCTGAAACTTTTCCAGGAGGACAGTTTTCCATCAGAAAATGTTGATTCAGTGGAAACTTACTGGGCTATTTCTGGTTGATCCTTAATCTTAGCATCTCTCTTTATGCTGATGTTGAAATCCTGCTTAATTGATACTGGGGATGGCTCCTTCTTGCTCATTTTTTCCCTCAGCTCAGACTCAGTAAAACTGTAGGTCCATCTTTGGCACTCCAGTGCTGTGCTGGTAAACGTGTAAGTACAACTTTGTTTTTAACAGTATTTTCAAGTACTGAAGTTCTTTTTTTACTCAAAAGAAACTTACAGATATGAACATGTGGTTGTCGCTGGTACATCCCTTCTCAGTCTTGATTATTTTCCTCCATTTACCGTCAGCTTACATGACCCACGGTGTATAAATTGGATTATCACCACTTATATCACTAGAGTCTCCCACTGTCAAGTGATTCTTGTGCATTCTAGGAATACCACTGTCCATCCTTTTGCTTCCAGGGCAACCTCCCTCAGCATTTTGCATTGCTCAGAGTAACTCCTAAACATGAGGAATACTGCTGCCTCACTTGTGAGTCCGAGCAAGGTCACGTCACTCTTGTCTTCAGACTTCGCTAGCTTCTATGTCTGTTTAACATTGTAGTCAAAACTTCCCTTCTCACTTTTAAAATTATCCATCTTGCTTCAAACTGCCTCAAGCTTTACTTTGCCCTGCTGCTTACTTCTGCTGCAGTGCTAGTGGCTTTTGTCTCTCTTTGCAATCACGTCATATGGGATACAATAGCTGCCTCCGCTGCAGCTTTCCTGGGCCTCATTAACTCATGCTGAAGTTTCATATTTCAGATGCCAGTTTAAGGCTTTGGTCATAATCTTCAAAGTAGTTAATGGATCAAGCCCTAGCTACATTAAAGGCTGAATTTTGATCTGTGAACCGTCATGACAGCTGCATTTCCTTGGGGCAATGTAGATTACAAAGCCTAGGAGGAAGTGTACGGAAGGGAGGAACAAGGGAACCTTAACTGAGAGAAGCAAGTGATGGAAAAAATATCCAGAAGGTATTCTACAGATCCAGAGCTTTCAAAATCAAATCACTCTCAACACTGATTTCCCCCTCTACCCTAGCAAACAAACAAGGCAGCAACACCTCAGCACCATCGTTAAAACAAATTCTGAGTGATTTTTTTCTAGAGAGCTCCCAGAAAGCCTGCTACAAGTACCCAAGTTCTAGAACATCTTTTCTCCATTGTCTTCAGTTGTGTCGCTGCATTCACAGAATGCCCCAGTGTTAAGAGATTGTTCGTATGAAGCAGAATCAACAACAAAAGTTAATGCAAAATATTCAAATAGAAACAATCAAATACCGATAAGTAGTCTCTTTTTCAAGAGGGACTTTCTGTGAAGCTGATGATGAATATAGTACACAGTTTACTTTCGAAGTTAAACCAGACTTTTTCATTCCTATTCTAAGCTAAATGAGTGTATTTCAGGCTTAGTGTTTATCCAAACACAAAAGTCCCACTGGTTAATCTTCCATGGAGGTTTCAACCAATGCAGTTAAACCGGTATAAACACTTCTGTAAAGACTCTTGGTTTAGTTTATGTCAATTGGGAATCTGTTTATGGCAACCCAAAATAAGCTATTCTTAAACTTGACTACAAATGTCAGCCAACTTCTTGCACCGATTTTGACTAAACTGATTTAAAATAGAATCTTAACGTAAACTAGTGTAACTTTCCTGTAAACTGGAAACTTCTTTGGTAAACTGGAATCTTCAGCGTACTGCATGTCGCGTCCTCCCTCTTGTGGCTGACGTGAAGATTCGCAGCATTGGGGAACGCACATTAAAGCCCTAAAATGGATCAGGTTGTCCTTAGCCATGACCTAGCAACAGGGACAGTAAACTGGCAGTTATTTTGGTGTTCAAAGATAAATAAACACAGCTTTATAAAAAGAGAATAACAACATACTTGAAGCTGTTAATTTGAAAATCAGAATTTATAATTATTTTGGAATAAAGTAAGTAATTATCAGTAAACATTGTTGTTAAAATTACTATACTATTAGTAATATACTATAATATTAGTATAGTATACTAGTATAGTATATTACTATTAGTTTACTACTAATGCTAGTATAGCTTGTGCTCTGGGAGAGTACTAGAAAAGGAAAGATTGCAAGGATGGATGACCAGGAATTGTGGGTGGCTTGTTGGAGGCAGGGACAAGGAGAGAAGCTCCAGAGGACAGCCCAGAGGAACAAGGCCTGCAGATCTGAGAGACGGGCCAGAAACTACGTTTCTAAACTGAGTCCCCCTTTGCATCCTCTGGTGGCAGACAAGCGGCTGAAAACCTGGATGCAAAGAGGATATGGAGCACCTGCGTCTTCACCCCGCTGCGGTGCTGTGGCATCTGTTGGGAATGCTGGGTGACGCTGGCCTTCCGAACCCACTCTGCCCATTCGGCTACCGCAGACGGGAATACAAACCGGTGCGACTGGTGGGTGGGGTGAGCTGTGCTCTTCACAAGTGGGAAATACCTGCCTAAGGCTGCGATAGAGGCAGAGCTAAAGTACATAAAACAGATTCCTGGCTTTATTTGGTCCTTGCCTGATTGATTACCTGACATAACTGTGCAACCATTAGGTGATTTTCAACGTGGTGAGGGGAGGCTTGAAGTCGCCATAAGGATCTCAGTCCTGCATTCCCAGATTAATGTAATTGTTGTGATTACTTCACTGACACTATTCTAATGTTTTCTCATTTGAAATTTTGCCTAAAAGGGCTTGGTGCCAGATGAGTCCTCTATTCTCTTGCTACACCCTGCCAGGGTAAAGCTGTCTCTAACATTCAGGCACAGCCTTTGTCTATTGCGTATTTATTGTACGCATTTCAAAGTCCAAGCTGAAAGCTGGCAAATCTCAGTTTCTTCTCATTAGTGATGCAACAATCCTATCTTGTTGGGCTCCACCTCTCCTGTGAGAGCACCAGGGCTGAGGAATGTCATAAAGTTTATCTAGAGACAGGGAGGTTCAGGACATGGGAAGCGAAGAGGAAAAGCACCACGTAACACTTGTGCAGCGGGGAGGAAGTCCTCCTCTGGCTCTAAGCGTGGTGTTAGCGTCTCAGGTTATCCACAAAAAAGGTGTTTGGGGAAAAGACAAAGGTGGTGGCACAGGAAGCAGTTCTCAAGGAGAGGACAGGACTAACCTATAAAATTCCCCACTTTGATATGCCAGCGGTGCACACTAGGACCTCATCCACCTTGCCTGTCTTACAGGTGGGGAGGCAGCTTGTGGCAGAGGCAGAAGGTGTGTGAGAGCTCCTGTGCCCAACAGGAGACATGCCACGCCCATGAGCAACCATGGGACAACACGAGCATTAATAGGAGGGGCTACGTTACGAGCTAGACTAGTAAGTCAGCAGTTAACCGTAATTTATTTCCTATGCTGCTAAAATCTGAGGTAAATTAGAAGTCAACACTCAGTGAAGAGTAGCCTGGATTTTCTTCAGTTGCTTGGTTCTCAAAATGCTGACCAACTCTGGTCAATATTAAGACTTTGAAGGTCATTGGTGATTTTTAGAAACATCACCAAATTGGGCTGAACAGCGTACTGCAGAGGTCAGAAACAGAGTAGAGCAGAGTCATCTTCCAGCAGTCAGCAGAATTCACAGCACCAATCAAGCTAAGCATCGCATGGGTTAACGCAAAATAATCAACAGGGAATAAAGTGCTTCTGTTCTGCAGCAGGATTACTGGAATAATCAGAGTTCTGAAATCATAGAATCATAGAATGTGTTGGGTTGGAAGGGACCCTTAAAGGTCATCTAGTCCAACCACCCTGCAGTAAGTAGGGGCATCTTTAACTGGATCAGATTGCTCAGAGCCTCATCAAGCCTGGCCTTGAATGTCTCCAGTAATCATTATTACTCAAGATATTCTCCAGGTCTGTTTTCAGTTATATTGTCACCAAATTTTGGATTTTCTGAACTTTGGGGGATCTGTAAACAACTTCAGTCTAACAAGGCTATGCCCACTGTCAGGGAGCAGCAAGCACCAGTTTGCTCCCTGAGGGGCAGAGAGCCAGAAGCTGAGTGCAGTAACACAGCCAAGGTCCAGCCCCATGGTACCGACCAAGGCAAGCAGGCCAGACCCAAAGGTTACCACCTTTCAACCATGAGTCCAGATCATCCCACAAATTCACAGTGACGAGGCAGGGCCAGCAGGTCAATCCACAGGTCAGGGCCAGGATCAGGTCTCCTACTCTCATAGCATGGTTGCTGGGGATGTCCATAGTTAAGAGAGAGATCCAAGGTCAAGCTGGGAGGGCAAACCAGAGGTCAAGACCGAAGGGGTCCATGGCCAGGTACGGTTGTGGATGCTCAGTACCCCTGCAGCACAGCTTGGGCCACGACTGAAGGCCTGGAGATTTACTTCAGTGGAGCTCCTGGGCCCATGTGTAGGGACTGGGGGTGGAGGCAGCAGGCGAGACTGGTTGGGGCCAGTAAAGCGTATTAGTGTCCTTGGGGCCCCAAGACCCAGTGTGAAGAGTGCAGGTGACTTCTGGCAATGCCCTCAAAGAAAATGCATAGAGAAGAATAAAGAGTCCACATGGGGAAGATAACTGGCTGGGACCCCAAGGAGTCTAGCGAGATAACATGTGTATTGTCAAAACTTTTCGTAGCACGTTTTGGAGAGGCGTGGTCAGGAGAGAGAGAGATTATGCTTGTTAAATATGTAAGGAGACAGTTCGGTTGCAATCGGCTCAAGTTTCTGAAAACACTGGGCTTCCATTAGGCAGAACCAGCGTTTGCCTGGTCACCCAGTGGTCGCCCATTGTAGGATTCAGCCCTGAGAGGAGGAGAGAGGGACACTGAATTCAAAGTGATCCTGAGCTCCCCTTGTCACAGTTATTCCCAATGCTCATTAAATTGAAAACGTAGGGTGGGAAGGGAAAGGACTTCAAGAGAACAGCTAGGCAAAGGATGAAGCATCTCTTCCATGCTGAAGGCCAACTAGGTCTTTGATGACCCACAGAAGCAAATGCTTACTGTCATTCATTAACAAGATGGAAAAAAATCCTGTGGCTATTTAGCTTCATGCTGGAGCAGTACATCTGGCTTCACGTTCGGGCTCCTCCTCTCTGATCTTGCTTATTCCTCTGTGTTCAGGAAGTGAAGTGACAAGTGTCAGGCAAGGAAAGGTAACAGTGCAGAAGTACCCCTTGCTGAACTGCCGTGGTATAAGGTATTCATTGACTGGACATAATGAAAAGCAGACAAAACTGTTGCAAAGTTTGTCTTTTTTACATGTATTAATTCAACCCACTGACACAGACATTTTGGACATCATGCTCACATGGTTTGCATTAAAGCATTATGAAATCCCAAATTCTGGTGCCAGATGGTTTTGGATTACTTTGCTTGTATAAAGGGTTTAATTTGGGTACATGGAAAATGTAAAATATTCTGGTAATAGCTTTAGCAGGACTACATAGTCTGCATTTGCCTTATGCATCAACTGTGCTATCTGCCTTCTGCACATTATATTCCAAATCATGATAAAACTGCAAAACATGAATTCAAATTTACTGCCTTCCCACAACAGGCTCTGTAAAATGCTTAAAGGGATTGACGTGAAAGGAAATATTCTTCAAGACCCACTGTGCTGAGAAACCACACAGCGAATAAAAATAGCCCTCTCTTTCCGAATACATGCCTGCTAAGAATGCATCGAGCCTGGTCCTGAATGTGAAGCGAGAAAAGAGAGAATGGGTAAAGGTCAAGCAGACAGCTGTTGGTCCTGCCAGCAAGCATTTTGCTTGCTTTGCTTGATGAGCTGAACGAGCTTTTTCGCTACTATGAGCAGGGATCACATTTTTCAGATGATCTTTTCTTGGTGCAACAGATGAGCGCCAGGAGTATAAATACGGAGTTAACTTGAAATGAGATCTGTTGGAATTCACACATCCTGTTCCACATGGTATGAACAGGGTGAAACAGCCCTTGCGCTTTCTGAATTTCATCCTGCACGGACCACCGTCCCATCACGTACTGCGGGGCTTCTGCCTTCTCCTTATTCTCCTTATTCAAATATAGAATTACTTCCCTGAACCAGTCACACTCCCAAGTGCAAGCGCAAAATGTTGACCTGGTTAAACCAGCAGCTTTCTAGGATATAGTAATAAAAATAAGCTGGATTGTATTTTAGGAGAACACTTTAAAGTTACTACTTTAACTGGATGTGATTTTGGTTGGTTTGTTTAAACTTAGTCTAGATGGGGAAGCCAGTGGGTAGCTAGAGACAGTCTTTCTCTCAATATCTTCTTTTCTAGTTTTTCAGAAATAGATTGCTTATTTTCAGGGGCAGCACAAAAGTAAGGGCATGACATTTGAACAGTGGTCTTGCGCTCGGAGACATAAAGGGAGGGAGGCTGGTTTGTACAGAGGGATTCCCCTGGCTCTGCTCAGCCACTTCTAGCAGTTTTCACTCCCCCGTTTTCCACAAGTATTTTTTTTCCTGAGTTTCAGCATAAAGCGCAGAAAGAGAGGTGTCAAACAGAAAAACAAAACAGGAGTTTCAGTTTAGTATTGCCAAGGAGTCTGTGTTTCCAGTTGAACTGCAAGAAATAGACAGAAAATCATCGACTTGCGTTACATTTGATCCATCCCCAAGTACTTTGGAATAATTACTTGGGAGTCATTTTTCTGTCAAGTTATTCTCTAAAAAGGAAGTGAAACAAAGCAAAACTTAGGAGTCTTGCAAGCTGTCATCAAAACCTGTGAGCTCCACATCAGATTAACACAGAACAACTATGAGATTGTGGAGGAACCACGGCTCTGTGAACGCTGGTCTCCATTACACAGTCTCAGGTGAGCTCCCTCAGCTGTACGGCCTCACCACTGCAACTGAAAGGAGCTGCTGATGTCAGCTGAGACTGTACCAAGACCTAGAATTTTTTAGAGAGGTGGGGAGGAGTAAGAATAACATCAACAAGTACGTCAGGCAATAACAAGGCACCGGCATCTTGCTGAGGTCAGCATCACGCCCAAGACTGGGAAAGGCTGACTTCAAGGGATTAAGTCATAAACTTGGAGCTGAGTACGAGCGGATTGGTTTGCACAACTCCTCTCTCAGTCGTGGGCTGGGGTAAACGTCAGAAAGGAGTTTTTAGAATTAAAGAGTCAGTAGACTTGGATATAATGGTAGGATGGGGAAGGATGTGAAGCAGATACAAAGCTTAACGTTGCCTTTAGATGCAGGCAATGCATCAAAATGTGGTTTTAGGATCTGTATTAGTAGAAAGCGTACTTGAGCAACCTCTGTTTCAAACGAATGATGAGCATGGAGGAACTTGTGTGAGTGGTTTGTCACACTCTTTAAAACCTTGTTGTACAGCCTGTGCTGTATCAATGATACACTTTTTAAAACTGGAAAGACGGAAATTTCCCTGTCTTCTTCACTTTGCCATCTCTCCCACTGGCTCCCCTATCTATCTAGAGGTAGCCCAAAGAGGGACAGAGTGCCAAATATTATTTACCAGTGTTTTCCTTTGGAAGACTCTGTAGTGGGTTGCTTGTGACTCTACCAAATTTTAATCATTTTCCTACATTTTTCAAGCCGAACGTCTTCCCTCCACCTGGTTAGACACACACTCGGTTTACATTGGGACAGCTTAATAAAACTGATTCAACAATTCCCAAGGATGGCCCTTGGCTTAGAAGAAGTTCCTGTGACCTCTTTTCCGATAACTCCGGTGCTCCCAGGCTTCAGGGTTAGGGCTTGCCTACGACTGTGGTCGTTCCTCACTTCTGATTGTCTCAAATATAGAACTTTTGAAAATGAGGCACATACATACACTTAGTCACCACCTGTGAAAAGTTCAGTTTATGTGACCTGTCTTGTATCACACAGGTGATCTGTGCCACAAACATGGATAGAATTCAGTTACCCAGGACAACGTTCAGTTCCCTGAGCCATGGGATTGTCCCTTCCCTTTCCTGTAGTCGCCTGTCTCATCGTGCGTCTCCCAGCTCTTCCAACAAAGTAAATGTTCCATTAGCATGCAACCCCAATTCACTCCAAGGAGGCTGGGAAAAAATGGCATTGAATTGTTTCACTAAAGGCTATTGTCATTCTGTCCACAATATTCCTAAACTAAGGTTGTAAAAGCAAACTTAACTCTAGCATGTCCCAGTTTTGGAGTGCCTGGTCTGCAACCTCTTGCATGTATTCTAATAACTGGGATTCTTTGCTGGATGAATTCTGACTAGAAATTCCCATGCACCATCAGCATTCTGCAGTTACTGTTCCCAGCAGTCTCCGTGCTCAGATATGTGGGCCTGAAGAATTAACAATTATATTCACCAATACTAATGGACTGGCCAAAAGGCACCTTCCTGTCTTAGCAGAGGGAGGTTTCATTTTATTAAATGAAAATTTAATGGCAGAGCCCACTCAGACCTTCCCTTTATACATGTACAAGGGGAAGAGATCTCTGTGTCCACCAGGCAAGGAATGATGAGCTGTTTGATTAATATGCCTCCCTGTTCTTCCTTCAGATTGAAAACCTGCCCAGACTTGCTGGAACCATCGCCTTTAGGGAGCACAGATTCTCAACTCCATGCAGAAACGGTCTGGCCATCAGTCGTGGTATTGCTAAGAGATTTCAGTCATCGGGCCCATCTACAACACAACTTGCAGGTGTACAAAGAGTCAGTTCCAGTCGGCAAGACAATGGAGGTCCTGCATTTCAGGGCTCTTACTTCGAACCAGATGCAGGGAGCTTTTAATTCCGCATGTAGACTGGCAGGAGTTTCGTGACCACAAACCTGTTCATCAGGTTGACTAATTAACGTATTTGTTTCTGAATGTTCCAGTGTCAACGTTAGTCACTGTATGAACGTTTGTAACAATAGAAGGATCAGGCAACACCCAAGGTCATTCCCAACTCAAAATATGAAAATACATTCTTGATGTACTTTCCATTTGCTATCACTTTTATCACTTTCCCCACTTGGAAGCTGACTGAGTGCTGCTTCCAGGAAAATGATCGTGACCCAGGCAGATAATGTGTTTCATCCTGGTACACGCTAAAGAGAAAAATATGTGATAATTTTTGAAAAATAATGGCTCCTTTCTTCAAAGGCAGAAATCAGTTAGATCTATGTATTCTTTGATTTTCAAGGGTTTCTGATTTTTCTCTTAATTTCACGTACAACCTCCTTTTTCCTATCTTTTGCTAAATACCAGTATTGTGCCATTTTCAGGCTCACACGGATAAAACATTCTTCAAAATGACTCTTTTTTTTTCGCATGGCCAACCTTGGAGATGGATGTTTATGATATAATTATGCCTAGACTTTCAGTTGCCCAAATCTTAAAGGAAGATTTTTTTTAAACAAGACTTTAATAGGAAGTGGACCTATTAAAGCTGGTGATAATACTAATAATCTGAGGCTAAGATGAGTTCTTGCATATGTAATTACTATAATACGATATTATCAAGTAGGATGCCAGTGAGGAAAAACAAACCGTACTTTTGAGCAAAGAGAGGTTTTTTACTCCATTTTATTGAACAACGAATGCTGTAAACAAATACTATTTCTGCATCATTTTCTTAGGTGGACCTATCTACTTTTATGGCGTTTGTATAAATTACGAAACAGTCATCATATAATAGTGTATGTTGTACCATCAACTTGGAATTAAGAGATGTCTTGAAAACCAAGTGTCTGCAGTTCTGAAAGCCATATGCAAAATTTGATGTAATTTGCCAAATGGACCAGTGATGCTTAAATCACCCAGGTAGTTGATTGGGAATCCCCTTTTGGAGGATAAATAAACACTTAATTCCACCCCATCTGTATCTGACACTGAAAAAGAAACTTTGCTGACAGCTCTCTTAAAAATTACATTATAGGTGGTGTATTCCTGCATTTTACTCTTCTTGTAAACTTTTCATAAAGGAACTAGAATCAAAATACTGGCCAAATTTCATAGAGCTTTTAAGCAGATCCTGTTCTCTACCCAAGAGACTGTACTTCGGCAGTGATCGGGTTTATCTTCTTCTATTTCTAAGATGTTGTAAAGTTGGGTTAATAGGTGTGAACCACTGGGGAAAAAGATGCTTTAGAAGTGTGAAGTCTGATTGCTCATGCAGTGGGGTAAGAAATTCAAACAGCATTTCCACGTGTTCTGAAAGACTTGGATTTATTCCGACTCCTCCATCAGTCTTAAAATTAAAAGCTTCAAAAAATCACTTATTTTGCATTAAGAAGTCATCTAGTATTTAACTCATACTTCAGGCAGACTTGCTCCTGCACTCTTCCAGATGGGTATTCCTTTTTATTGGGCAATATTTTCTTTCCCTCACGATGAGCGAGCTCTCCTCGAGCAGCAGACTGGAGCGTGACTCTTCACTTCTGTTCCTTATATTGCACTTGTAGCTTATAATAAAGCTACAGAACACGCAAGAAGGAGTACCTTTCTTTTTAATCGTTTGTTTCTGCCATGGGATATAACAGTGCTTAATCCTGTAATTTTAATAGTAGTATTTTTCCATTATGAGCCACGTAAGCCACTTTTCTGAAGTAAAGGGCTAGTGATACATTGTCCTGCTGTGGCATTGACAAAGCAAGGCAGGAGTTTAGGTACAGATCACCACCTACGTGCGGTGCTTGGGACAAGAAGCTTTTGCACGCTCTGTAATTCCTAAGTCATACCAGCCGTGTAAGTGGGCTTTCCAGCCACCCCAGAGAGACCGCATGGGAAGCAAAAACATCAGGGGAAATGAAATGTCACTGCATACAACATTACAAAATAGAAATAACCATTTCATCTGTAGGCCTGATTCTTGGAAACCTACCTCAGTTTCCACTGAATACAGGTTTAAGGAATTCCAGTGTTAGGTGTGCATATAACGGGGGCTGATGGGATAAACCGATGGAAATCCAGGACTGTCCTCCATGTGCTATGCTGACGCAGGCCCTGGTCTAAAGAACACCATGCCGGCCGCACTGAGAGTCTCTTCGCTTTCACCCATGCAGATACCCATTTAAGAGGTGCCCAAACACCCTGAGATGATGAAAGGCCGGAGTGATGGTAGTGTGTGTTCAACCTGTGTGTATCACAGGTACAGAACTGCAGTTCTTAACTCTATCATTGAGTTTCACATTATCCCATAAAAGCCCTGCTTCTCCCCAGGCAACGTAAGAGCAACGAGTATTGTGCAACGTATGGCTCCTGTCTGGACTTTATTTGCTCTACACTAGTACATCTCCACCAACCCTTCCACACCCGTGTCTCCACACACACATCTAACTCTAAAGAGTTTTCAAGTTGAGTAGCAGACTGCATGTATTCAGTGTGAGAATTTAGGTCTTTTAAGAAGAAAGTGCACTGGCAAACATATTTTGAAAGGTCAAATGTTAAATGGAAGCCCGTTCTGCATTCATTCCAGAGATGTGCTTATGTAAAAGTATTAAGGTAAATTGCATGTTCCAGAGAGAGCTATTCCTAGATTCCTTAAGACTAATGCACCACGAGATTTTATGAATAATCAATTCAAAAACCTGGAAAACAGAAAAAAAAATGTATTTATGCAGAGCAGATCACACCTATTGTGAATTATGAACTATGAATTTATATAGCAGACCATATGCGCTCACGTGTACATCCTTCTCTGAAACGCGAGACTTAGGTAGCTATTACTAAGTTAAATTTTACACGTGTTAATGAGAAGAAGCCTAGAAAATGAAGATCGTTCCTTCCCAAGTAAAAGTCTTGCTTAAAACTGTGAAATGCACTCGCAGGAAATGGAAGCAGCCCTGACCGCAGCGCAGAAGCAGTGCAGAGCGGAGCTGTTGTGAGAAGCTTCCACGGGACCTGACGAAGGTGCCGTTAAGTCAGCATCACAGTCCCAAGGGAGGGACGCGGGGCCATGTGCTGCCTTCTAACAGCCAGCAAAGCCCAGCACCCCGGTACGGTTCTGCAACGTCCGTTTGCATCTCTGAGACTGAAATCCTTAAAACAGCTGGAGAATATCCCAACAGGAGACGAGCAGAACCTGGCTGTATGCGTGGAGGAGAATAAAAAGATGCTTCATGTTTTCAGGATGATGTCACTTACTAAAAGCTTACATTGAAGCTGATGATTGTTTTGTTTGGTTGAAGCAAACAATGCGATCTGTGAATTTAGCTTTGTTGTTACAAACAGATGGAAGATTATATTATCACACAACCAGGAGGAGACTATTGTTCCGTTTCGATCTAATTCATATAGAATTGACATGAAAAGAGTGGAAGTCAGGAAGACTTATAAGAGTTTTTACCTGTAAATCTTCACTTTTACAATTCCAAACAGAGTATGTTTGCACTGCTGGTCAACCCCACAGCAACTGGACTTTTTTTAACCTTTAACATTGCCTCACCTGTATTATTGCTCTAACTTCTAGCTTATGACATAATTAAAGCAACTCTAATAACTCAGCCCTGCAGAATATCTAAGATACACATCTTTATCATAACTTTTAATTCTGATATGTCTGCTCTGATGCCTTTTTCTACCTTCAAGCCAAGCACCCTTTTATGACCTTTTACTCATCCTCAGCTCGTAGTTTCTCAGGCAATTAAAGTGAGACATGCCTATTTTTAGCACATAAAAATATTCTAGGAACTACAGAACTGTTTGTTGTCTCTGTTGGTAGAGCCAGATTGTTTTCATTTGTTAGTTGCTTGAAATTACCATGGAATTCAGTTATCTTTTTGTTATTGATAACGTTCACATTTTTTAGATAATTTCTGCCTTGACTGTGAATTATTCACGCTGCTCTGTCCTGACAGGCATAGCCCCTACCCTGGCTTTGCACAGCTTTAAATGAACATATTTTTTAATCGTCTTTTCAGTATCAAAAGAGTATTTGTGGTAATTATGTTTGTACTTCTACTTAATGTTTAATGAAGCTGAAAGGATGCTGTCATTTTTATACCCACATTCAATTAGAGGCGGGATAACTTCATTTATCTCGTTCTCATATATGCGCTGCACTATTTCAGGTAAATTGCCACACTGTGAAAAACAATAAAGCAGATAAATCTTTGTAGTATTAACATTAACTTTTTTTCCCATTAGATGTCTATCTTTCTACATAGAATTTATGTCTGAAAGGAATGTGGCTATAATATTTTCCATTAAATTATCATGCTGCTAAATCTTTCTTGGCAAAGATTGTGATAAGGTGAAACAACTCAATTGCTTGCTTGACAGATTATTCCAGTAATAATGTAGAGGAAAAAAAGTTCTACTCATTATTTCAGTAATGAGATGTAGCGAGGGGGAAAGTTTTAATCCCTTTTGCTTTGGCAGGCTGCAAACAGGACATCGAATTGGATATATTTAATAAATAAACACTGCAAAGCCTCTCATCCACCTACAGCCAAGTCCTTACTCAGCCTCCTCTTACTGAAATCACTTGGAGCCCAGTCAAATACAGATAAAGAGCTCGTTTCATTTTTGGATCCAAGCTGAGTATTGCTGCATCCAAACTAGGTTAGGAACCTGACGCTGGGGAGAGGTGGGAGTGTGAAAGGACAAAGCAGCTTTGCTTTTGTACTTCTCGGCTCTAGCTGTCTTGCCGTCAAGTCAAATTAGAACAGTCTATTTTCTCTGCATACAGTTGCCTCTTCAAAACTTACAAAAGCTGTTCTAGCATCTGGCTATATCTGGGCAGCCACACCACTCTTGACATATTATTTTTTTCCTAAGAATCTCCTTCTACCCCAGAGTTAACTGGAATAGCCATGCGGGGATGCTCTCTAGAGAAGGTAAAATCTCTAGTGTCCCATTACAGTCGCTTGACAGCAAACATGCTGATACAAGATGGGCTGATTATGAACCCCAAGCGTAGACTTCATAATCCATCCTACACAGCTCAGTACGAGCGCCCAGCAAAGAAAAATTCTAGCTATCGCATCTGATACTCCGGAGTCACGGATGAGGAGACGCCCTGTTGAAGTAAACAGAATTGCACAAGCATGCGACTGATACATGCATCATGGAAGACTCAGGCTCATAGATGTTAAATTAATAATTAGTAATTTTAGTTGTATTCAGAATAAAACACTACATAGAAATCTTCTGTCACTGGTTCCTAGTCAGCAAAACTTAAATTTTGGAGTCACTAGTGTAAATCCCTGGGAGAAGTGAGAAAAGCATTTGAACGCAAGCAAGCAAGCACCCAGGGCTACAGATTGACTGCGGCAGATGCCTGCGGATCAGACAGCTGATAATATGCTTTAGTGCGCTTCAGTGCATTCCCTGGTACAACCCAGGGTACCTCCTGACCTTGGCTTTACATTGTCACGCTTTAACCTTAGGGCATCACGCAAAAATAGAACCAGCAGCACTACAAAATCTGACCCTTTAGCTGAATATCCCATTTTAGAGGGATACCAGAACTCCATCAAGACTCTGTACACATAAACTTCTCCTATTATTATCATGGTATAGCGCCTAAGCTACTTTACACTTCAGGTTATATAGGTTTTTCTTCGATCTTTTTCATGCGTGTGGTCTTACAGACATCCCTCAGTGAGGACTGCTCCATCATGCACTATATATAGTTCTTTGGAGTGTCATACAGACCATCAAATATTGGTGTAATTTTTAACACTGTACTCAGCTTAACAGGCGTAACAATTGGCTCAATGGTACAACTGCCAGTGTGATAAAATGAAATAACAGCTTGAAGATGGCCATAGCGCAAAGTATTAAAGTATACCGAGCAGCTGGGAGCCAACAGTTATTCCATAGGTTGTTTTAAAAATAACAAAACAGCAAAAAGAGGTTCAGGTGTTTTGCTTTAGAGAATTCTTTATTAAGACATTTTCTTGCTGTATCTCAGTCTGGTACCCTGGCCATTGGTTATGTTGGATACGACCTCATGGTGTACAACCTCATGCAGGTTTATCTTCCCATTTTCACGTGACACCGATCTGCTGCTTCAGGTATTTGCCCTAATTTAGTCCTGAAGACTTCTGCCCTCCTTTGTACCACGTCAGCTCTAGCTTTTTATTCCACAGGACATTCTGAATAACCGATTTCATGTAATTTATAAAATTTGTCGCACACTTAGAAAACCTGTCTGGCTAATGAAGTCATCTGTATCATCAGCAAAAAATCAATTGAGTAACTCACTTAAAAATACATTAAATCTTAAAGACGTGGCAGAGCATGAAGCACATGTAAAAATGTCAGGACCATGAGTGTACTAATAGACTTTAATTGCTTTGACCAGCTTTTCCTGGTGCTTCTACCCACAACTCTGCCCATGGGCCCACCTCAGCCCTGGGTGCGCAGCCGCTGAGCACGCTGTGGGGGGAGCTGGTCTCCAGCTCCATGCTCAGCTGTGGTACAGCCGTGGCTATGCCTGGCCACGGACCTCCTTGATTTCAGCCTGGTCTTCCTGGCTCGATCTCATCTCTGCTTTACCACCATGGACTTCCCTGGCCATCACCGGCCTGCATCTCTCTCTGTTAACTGCCACCGGACCTGACCCTGACCTGCAAATTGACTTCCTGGCATCACTTCAGACCTGCCTCCTCATGACCAGCTTGGCTGGTGGCCCGAGCTCCCGGCTGGCCTGCTGCTGTCCCTGGGCTTGCCCTGCCCGGGTGCCCTGGGGCTGGTCCTTCCACCTCCATGTCCTTTTTAGTTCCTGGCTCCTTGTCCCAGGAGCAGCTGGCCATCTCTGGTCCCTGCCAAATAATAAATGCATCGCTGCATGTATTTATAGATCTCTAAAAAATATTTAGAGAGCATATAGTAGTTTTTCAGACATATTTAAGGGTTTCATTCTCTTTAGAGAAATAGAAGGATGGTTGTGTGGCTGGACTTCTTAGTTAGCAAAGGAAGTTCTTTTCACCTGACTCTAAATGTGGCTATCTGTGCAACAGTCATGAGCTAACTAATCATTCTTGTGTTATTATATACATTACATAAGTAATTATTTGAAATCTCATCGGCTGATTATAATAAATCAAAACGAATTAAGCATCTGGAATCAGTCAATATGACTGCTTCTCTTCAACCAGAATAACTTTACCCTAGAAGACTGCGTGTAGCTAATTTAGCATAGACATACTCTCAAAAAAAAAAAAAAGATATATAAGCCTATGAAATAATTCAGCCATGAAGCTTGAATATAAATATTTTATAAAAGAAACAGGCAGATCTTTCCTGTTACCTATTGCATCATCCGGGGGATTATGCCTCCTGTATTTCAAAAGTCTCTTGAGATCACCACTGAAGCTTCCTGAGCTGTCATTTATACGGCCAAGTATTAACCGGCGTCAGCCTTTCCTTCCTCAGTACACCAACCGATTTCACTGGGGGTTTTATCAGGCCTCTTTTCAACAGCCAGTTGACTATGACTCTTTTAAAGAAATAAATACACAGAGCTGACTCAAGACTCGCTCTGTTTCTTTCAGCAACAGATGATTCTTGTTTTGCAGAAGTAATCTTGGTGGACGTTGCTGACCCACTGGGCTTAAACCAGGTAAAACGTGCTTCTCTTATGCCACACTGGAATACAGAATGTCACAAACATTCTGTTGATCTTAGAGGGATAATGTCGCTTGCCAATCTCTAAAAACAAATACTTTTCCCCTTTGTTATTCTTATACCTTTGGAATTTAGTTTATTGCAGAGGCGAGGGCAAAGCATCGAGGGCAGAACTGTGCAAAGATGGGTGTGTATTCCTGCTCTGCCGAGGCCTCCTGTCGGGGGAAACGAATGGTCAGGGACGGGGGAAGGAACAGGCAACAGCCACCGCTTGTTCTCAAACTGCTGCTGACAAGTTATTTTCAACTGAACAAAAAAAAGCAGTTTCTCTTTTGAATATTTACAATCCATAGCGATTATTTTAGGTCTCCTTGGTTTTGAAAAATCCCACATACAAAATGAAGATTTACTTAACAACAACAATATGTGGCTGAGAAGAAACGACAATTGCCCAGCAACTGAAACAGTTTTCTACCCACATGCCCAACCACTCGGAGGAAAACAGTGCAAGAACATTGGTTGCAAAATGCAATTTGTTGTTTTATTTGGTCTTAAAATGATTTGGCTCTTCATCCAACACTTCCAAGAACTGTCTGCATTAGGAAAGATATATTGCTGAAAGAAGTTTAAAGACTTTGTACTTCTACCTTGTTTTCCGACTGCTTTGTTTTCTAGAGGAAGTACTGACTGAGCCAGGAACAGATGTCATGCCTCTCACTTTTGTTCTTTTAACTGCAAGACTATCCTTTGCCTAAATATCAGAGAGAAACCTGCAAAACAAGAATTGCAAGCTTTATTAAGATACAACAAGCCAAATTACTTCTTGAGGTAAGTACACAAACCAAATGTTGTTAGAAGGCTCTCTTACTATCTGCTGGGGGAACATTTCATCCATTATAATGAAACATAGCTAAAAATATCCTATATTATAAGAACACTGGAGCTGTATATGAGGCAGTACGCTTAGAGAGGGTGATTAATTGATTTGTCACCAGCAGTAACACTTCTTGAGTAATGCCTTTTCACTCACAGTTGCACCCTATTTCCATTTCAACTAAGGGAGACCCCGGGATATGACTTGAAGTTCCTTCAAATAAAACAAACAGTTTTGTTTTGTTCAGGGGAATTTACTAGCTGTATTAGTCACGAAAACTTTCAATGACAGTAAGTCTACAGATTACTACCAAGATTAAGCTTGGAACTTCCTCGCCTCATGGACAGTACCAGAAGTACAACCAGCAAAACACAAGAAGTGAGGAAAGCTGTATTAAAATTGTTTCGTCAGTCAGATATTCCCGAGTCCTGCTACAAAGACTCATACAGAAGCCAGATTCTAGTACTTTAAAAAAAGTAAAGGATTTGATGAAAAATTTGAGCATATATGATTTTTGTCTCTGCACACCTTCTTAGTGACATGGATGTGTTATTTGGCTGTTTTTTTAATGCAGTGTAGGCGCACTCGTGATGTAGAAGCTCTGAGCACTTCCTTAGCAACACACATTATTTTCCTTCCCTGTATCCCCTGAAAACAGTAGTAATTAAAAGTATGACTATTTTTGAAGAGGACCGTAATGTGTCTGAGGCAACCAAAGGCCATGAAAATTATTCCGAAATACGATAGTAAAGATGAAAAAAGTCATTAACGGGAAGCAATGTTGTTACGAGTTCAAAGCTTGTTGGCAATGTTGTTTTTATATTGCTGTAAAACAAATACCGGAATGAGAGCTGGCAAAAGTTTTAGTAAGACGCTATAGGGTAACGTGCAGAGGTGGGCCTGAAAGGCTTGTCCCCTTAGCAAACCTCGATGCTGATGCAACCCAGCCTGGTTTAGTTCTGTAGAAAGTATGGCATATTATACAACACACACCACACACGCACAAGTACAGCACACAAAATACAAATAAAACCAAACCATGTAAAGTCCGTCTTAAATGAACTGCACTTAACAGCATGGAGGAAAAGACATACGTTGTTACTCATACTCTAATAAAAGAAACCTAATAGTGCTATAATATTAGATTTACAGCTCGAGGAAAGGTCAATCCAAAGCGTCTCCGCCATCGTCCTCGCACCCACATTTTACTCCCGAGTCCCAGCGCCTGGGGCAGCTTTGTCCCTCTTGTAACAGGTGGACAGGAAGGGAAAGACGTGTCAACAGAAAGCTGAAATGGTGCAACTTTAAACAAAACTATGAAATAAATGGGGTAATTGTGGATATTGGTGGTGTAGGACATTCACACAGAAGCGGTTCTGGTGCAATACTTAGCTGCCAATTCATTTACAAAGTTCCTAAGCAAAAGGGAGAGGGGTTTAGGTAAAAATTCTCATAGCTGAATACTAAACTAAGTAGTAATGTTATTTATGAGATTTGGAGAGTAAATTTTTCTCAGTAATTCAATTAAAAAAACATTTTCCCTCCTGTATCTTTTGGCTGCAGTAAGTTAAAACGTCAGAAGCCCAGTTAACTGCTGTCCTCGCCAGCCCTAACGAAGTCGGAGGCGCCCGGTACGCACGGAGGGTTGTTTGTACCCACCCGGCCCCCGCCGCGCCCCGTCCCCGCGTCCACCATTTCCTAGCGCTACCGGCAGGGCGGGCGCGGAGCCCTCCCCTCAAGATGGCCGCCGCCGGGCGGCCCGGGAGCCCCCCGCCCGCTTCTCCGCGGCCCCTGGGGGTGTCCCGGCCGTGCCGGCAGCCTTCGGCCTGGGGGCGGCGGCGAGCGCGAGGAGCAACGGCGGGGCGAGGAGCCGGATCGCGGGGGAAAAGCAGAGGGGACGGCACTGACACGGCGTTCCGCGGCGCCGCCGTCCTGCGCAGCCGCCCCATCACTGGGCGGCCCGGCCTCCCCTCCCGCGTCAGGCGGACGCCGGAGCTCTCCGCGGGGAGGGGCGCGGCGGGGCGGGGGCGCGGCAGGAAAGGGCCGGAGCCGCCCGGGCGGTGAGTCACGGAGCGAAGGGCAGGGAGGTGCCGCCGCGCCCGGCCAGAGCCGGCCGCCCGGCCTGCCAGGGCAGCCCGGTGGGCGGGCCCCGCCGTGTCCCTCCCACCTTCAGGCCGCCATGATTGGGTATCCCCTTCCGCCGCTCCCATTGGCCGCTCGAGAAAGCGGTTGGCGCCCATTGGCTGAGGGGTGGGCTCCAGCGAGCCGTGCGCAGAGTAGTAGGGAGGGGCGGGGTGATCTGTGCCTGTGGGGGGGCAGAGCGCGTGGGGCCGTGTGCAAACCGCGTGTGGCGCAGCCAGAAGGGAGCCGGGAGCGGGCGCGCAGAGCCGGAGCCAGCGCGGCCTACTGTCGTCCGGGCGGGCACTGCCGCGGCGGGGTGAGCCTCCGCAGGTAACTGCCGGGCCGGCCTCGCCTCGGCGGCGAGGGGAGCTGCTGGGGCCGCGGGTGGGGAGCGGAGGCAGAGCGCGGCGGGATGATGGCGCTGGCGCACTCCGGCCTAGTGCGCGGGAAAGTGGCGCCGAGTGCCCGGCCGGGTTGGGGGGCCATTCCCTGGGCCGGGCGGTGGGGCGAGGGCGGCGGGAGGTGGATGGGGAGCGCGGAGGGGGGAGCGGGGTGCCGCAGGCCCTGCGAGGGCGGGCGGTGGCGGCGGGTGAGTCAGGCGCTGGCGGGTTCCGGGAGGCGCCGAGGGAGGCTGCGCCGCTCGGGGGGAAGGGAGGCCGGGGTGGGGGTAGGTCAGCCCGGTCCGCCCCGGAGCAGCCTTCTGCCCAGCCCTCGGCCTGTTGGCCGGGGTCCGGCTGCAGCGACGTGTCCAGCCGGCCGGGCCTGCAGCGCAGGGGGGGGGAGGGGGGAAGTGTAGCGCTTCAGGTGGCCGATCCGGGGGTGGGGGGGAAGGGCCCGCTCCGGCCTCGCCGCGCGGGTCGGCGGCGTGACTGACTTCCCTGTGGGCGAGCGGCAGCCGCGAGTTCAAGAAGATCTTGTGAAAGTGGGGAATCGGGTGGAAGGTGGCCGAAATAAAACTGTTTGTTCTTGTTTTTCTTTTCCCCTTTTTTTTTTACTTTTTTTTTTTTCTCCCCACCTCTTGCCGCGGCGAAGCGGGAGGCCGGCGGAGCGGCGGCCGGGCCCGGCCCCACGTGGCCGCCCACGTGTGAGGCGCGGCCGGGGACCCGGAGGGTCGAGGTGTTGCAACTATTTGTCTCCGACCGCAGGCACGGATGGTGGCCGGCTCCAAATCCAAATGTGACCTATAAATGGATAGGAAAAATAGCCTGTGACATCTACAGCTCACGGACTAGTGGAGCAGCCTTTTATTTAAGTTCATGTCAGACCTAGTTCTCAAGTAACCGCTGTTACTCATTTAGCGCCCAGAATTGTCATGAGGAATTATTAAACTTAATATTGGGGTTTATTTTCATTTCAGCGCTTAATAAGGTCCCATTGGCGTGCAGCGTTAGGGTTGCTCTCCTGTTGTCTTTCTCAGTGCAAACTTGCCGAGAGAAGCAATCCTGCATCTGTCTTCAAAGTGAAGAGGTTAAATGAGTTCACCAGGACTGTGCAAGAACCTTGCCAGTTACAGCCTTAACCTGCCATTTTTTTTTTAAACTGTGTTAATGTCTAGACTGAGTTTTATGTTAAAAAGTTTACATGTTTGCTTCTTTTTAAGTTTAAAACTTTGTACAGATAGGGATAAAAAATAAAAGGGGAAGATGATAGAATGTGCATATTTGGTAGATAATCTGTAGTTTCTCCCACTCTGTTAACTAATATGGGTAGGTAGAAAGTGATGGAGTCACTTTTTTGATTAACTTTTGCTCTCCTTCTGATTTTCGTCAACAAAACTATCCAAGAGTAGTCTAATCAGAGTTCTGATGTCTTTTTGACCTGGCTCCTGGTCCCTCAGTAGGGATCTAAGTTCTTGAGTTCTAGTTAATGTTCAGCATTCTTGGATCAGCTTTCTTGTGGAATATATTGAGGGCACCCAAATAGAGTGTAGGGCTTGGCTTTCCACTTCTGCAGTTTTCTTGAAGTTTCAAACAACGACTTCTCAGAATTGGGGTATAGTTCCCCGGTGGTCAGAATACTTAATTTTGTATCTTTTCTAGTGAGGACATAAGCAGGAGAGGGGAGCATCACTAACTCTCTCTGGAGCATGTTTTCAGGTTACAGATGTAGAAATTCAACCAGATGGATACTGAGTAGCTTCCATGACAGTTGCGTGTCCTGTTTTCAAGAATTCTCAAAACATGCTTCTTGGGGAAATAAATATTCTTCTTGGGTAGCATTTCTCTTTAAATGAGTAATATTTTGACTTCTCTTTTGAAACTAAATGCTAGCACTTCTGTTAGCAGTCCTTTCTGCCTTTCCATTTCTTTATCTTTTAGGGAGGCAAAGCTGTGCTTGCTATTACATATTTGTTTCACCATGTTCAGGCTGGCTCTGGGCTGGCTTGTCAGATTCAGGTGTGGTATTGTAGGTTGGTCACCAACAGCCTGGAAGGAAACTGCTGATTACTCAACATTTGCCTCTGATATAGCTGACTTGCCAAAGAGCTCCGAAGTGTGCAGGCTTTAGCAGTGGTTTTTGTCTGGTCTGTCCTTTGAGTCAGGTCCTATTAGTATTGAATGTAAGTGATGGTTGTAGATCAAAAGAAGCACCTGGTGAATATAATGAAGATAATTGCCCCTGTTATATTGGGCTTGTACTGTTAACAAGCTGATGAATTCTAAGGAACTGCTCATATCCACAAGCATCTTGAGTAATCTTACAGGTGCAGTTGAGCCTCCTTTCTATTATGAGGAGGCCAAGTTAGTTTTGCATTTGTTTGTTAAAGCAGACTTGTTCCACAGAGGGCATTGAGGCTAAAAGTCATAAAATCAGGAGCGTTATAATGGGGCTTAGCGGTAGTTCTTTCCGTCATCAGTTCTACATGGGTTACTAAAACAGACTTTTATATTGCTGAAACTTGTGTGTGAAGATTGGAGATTAATAGCACCTTTGCCATTTTAAAAGTTTTGAATGCATATTAACTGTATAGCCACAAAAAGGTGTGGTCTTCCACTTCAGAGTGTGATACAAGAAACTTCAAAATTTCTCGTGTTTTCAAAATATCTCACGAGAAGCTTTGTTACTTTAAAGTCTGGTGCTAAAGTTGCACGCAAAAGCTTCAAATCCGACCTAGGAAACCGCTGTGGTGACACTTCTCATGTGTCTTTGAGCTGTTCTCAGACAATGATCTTTGGCAGTAGGGTGATCATACAGAAAAAAGACTAAAAAAAGTCTAAAAATCATTCTTAATGTTTTGCTGAATAGCTGCGAGGGGACTTATTTCAGCTTCAAGCTACAATTACAGAGCTCTGTAGAAGGAATTCAGGTAAATGGACTACCTTATCTCTCTTAGTAGAAAGGTAAGGTTTGAGGCAACTAGACTAGTAGTCTTTCTTCACAAGTTTTGGAAACTAGTCTATGAGGCAATGGCTTAGTATATCTTGCAGAATTTGACCTGGCTTAGAAGTTATAGATGAGGCCACAGTTGTAATTTGTTTCCCTTTATTGCTTTTCCTGTCTTGCTGAAGTAAAAATCTAGTTCTGGGATGTAAAAAGTGAGGTGAGAGGGTGGGGGCAAGCTGCTTTGTTTAGCACATTTGAGCTGTGGAAAACACTGATACATGTGACTGACTGAAAACTTCCCAAGGAGACTAAAACAAGTAGCCTTCTTGCAGAAGCTTATTTAAGGTGGCCTTGAGAGATAAAAGGAACTGCTGGAAACTTGCCTATGATGACAAAATGGAGGAGCATTGACCAATAGAGAGTATTTGAATTTGGGTAGTTTTTACTGTACTCCTTTTTTTTTTTTTCTCTTGGAAGTAACTGAAAAATGTAATGGTGTCCAAACTGCTTGGAGACTATCCATTTAAGGACTTGTCTTCTGAACCAGCCTTTTCTGGATATTACTCCTTAAAAGTGGCTGTTGGCTGTATCTGAAAACTAAATCCTTATATTGGTTTTTAAAACAGTTTACACTGTTAGGGAATTTTGTCCCATGTAAGGCTTCTTAGAATGCAGAGCAAGTAAAACCAGTGTCAGCTGCATCTACCTCTAGCTGGTGAACTTGTATTCAGTTTCACATCCTTTACAGGAAGAATGCAAAGTTAAGCATTAAAAATACTGGTGAAGAGAAATTCCAGGCAGACTGTCTGGTACTTTCATATACTTAAGGTATTTGAAGACAGAGCAGCATGCTTTGTAACTGTATGTCTGTGGCAGCTGTAACCTTTGAATATCTCCGAGTTCAGGGGGGAAAGGGGCCTCCGAAGATAAAGCGTTTTTAATTAATCCCTCAAATAGTCTTGAAGGATAGTTGTGCAGAGATCGTTGTTTGACTTGAGATTTCTTATTCAGTTTGCTTAATCTTACTTTACTAATTTGCTATGTACCAGAGGAACAGAAACTTCAGGTTTTCCTCTTGAAGGAGCAGTTAAAAAGGAAGCAACTTTGAATCAGGTGTAAAGCTTCTCTTTTCAGATTCTTTTGGGGCAGTGAGTAGTGAGCTTTAGCCCATGGTGCAGATCTCTGAAGTGGTGATGTTAGGTTCTTCATATGGGTAACTGCTGGCAATATACAGTCCTTTGTGCTGTAGTCTCAAGTTCAGGGCTTAGAATGAAAGTTTGGTAGTTGTGAGTATCTGTGAAGATGTATTGCAGTTCTGTTACAGCTCTTGGCATACTATTTTGCTCTTTTTAACAGGTCTTATGTTGCTCTCCTATAATGTTTTAATGTGAAGACTCCTCTTAAGAGAGTTGGCAAGTTGAGTGAAGAATGTATTTTGGTATATAATTCAGAGACCCCATTTTGTCCCTCTTGAAATCAAAAGCAGCAATTGTGCCTGAGCCCAGCTCCTGCAGTTGGCTTTGCCTGTGTTTTTCCTGTTCTGCAGTGTCAACACAGTTGCTATGAAAACAGGCATAAACAGTAGCGCACTGAGTGCCAGCTGCTGCCACCACAGTAGACAGCTCTTCATCCTTGGGTGTCCTAATAAGATATTTAGAAATTTTGAACACCAAGTCGAAGCAGAGAAGACTGGGTTATGTGTAAAATCCAAGTATGTCTCTGGAGTGCACAGACAACCAGTTATTTTATTCTTGTTTAGATCTGTTTAAGATCATCTTGGATCCTTTCATTGTGGGACTTCGTTTTAAGAGTAAATACCATCACCTGGTCCAGCTGGAAGGTAGATGTGGGATTACAGAAGTAGCATACTAAAGTTTCTATCTCTTGTACTTCAAGTTCTTGGGCTTAAACTGTGGTTGGAGGAATGGATGGTCACTTCTGTGCTGGAGATAATTGGAGAGAGAGGAACTGTTCCGAGGGAGGAGTGGCTAAAAAGCAACAGTAAATTTGTGCAGCATTGGAGTACTTTAAAAATAACTCTGAATAAAAATTCGTGTTTAGATATACACTCTCCATTTAAGACCTAAATGTCAGGACGCTAATTCTGGTTCCTTCTTGAGGTCATGTGGTATTCGTAAGTGCTTCTGTAGTGGCTTCCTTCAAGACACAGCTCATGAATGTTCCTGGTAATCTGGGATGCTGGATGGTTTGGGGGGAGGGAAGCATTTTGTAATGTCAATGAATTGTGGAGTTGCAGGAAGATTATCTTGATGGGGGATCAGGTGAACTGCCACACATACCAGATAATGATTCTACTTGTGTTGGGTTAAGAATAATGAATTGGGGGAGATCATGTGAACTACTGAACTCAAAGAGACTTCGTCAAAACAAAGCTTGACATGCGTATTTTTAGACTAGTGTATTTTAAACTTGTCTTGAAGCACACTTTTAAAAAGACTCTAATTTAAATGTTTAACTTCCTTGTTCTTTCTGGTTCTAGAAGTCTTGCATAACTGTTTCACAGCTTAGGGCAGTTATGGTGCTATGACCGCAGTCTGTTTAACCTACCCCATCCTAACTGCTGCTTTAGGGGCCTGTGGCAGACTGACTTTTTGCTCAATGAAATGCATACCTCCATTCCCCAATATGGGCAAAAGAAGTGGTTTATACTGTCTCGGACAGGCATGCCTATCTGATGTTTCCCTAGCATTCTAAGGATGCTTTCCAAGTTAGCCTTCTAGATATCTGGCAAGTGTCTGGTGTCTCTTAGCTAAGCCAAATGTCTTAAACGTTTTCTTTCATGTAAACCTGGGAGTGAAGTATGCACCCTGAACTATAGGTTAATACATTGAAGTTGTAATTCTTGTTTCAGCTATTTACGACATAAAAGAACTTAAGTCTTTAAATGTTAAGCTAATGTGCACTTTAAGGCTTTAGGTCTAATACTGCCTATTCTTACAATTAGCTTCCAGAATGAAGCTTGATTAGTCAGTAAATGTAGTAGCTGCCAGCCAGACACTTCAAGAGAAAGCTTAACAACTACCAGGAAGAAATAATTTGTAGAGACAAGTAGCTGGCGTTTGAGTTTTTAACTGAGGAATAAGGAAGAAGGTGCATTACTGAAAGAGAACAGCAGTAAGGCTGGTTAGACAATAGTAAAAGGGGTCTACTTCTTTTTTTCCCCACTCCAAAGCATTTTGTAAGTTTTTCAAGTGAAGACTGGCTACAAAAACTAACTAGAGGAAAAGTTACATAGCACGCTGTTTCTTTGGCGGTTCAAAGCTGCCTTACTCCAAGCAGAGCAGAGACAAACTTTTATTCTCTACAGTGGTTTTAATAGTCATGATCAGATATTGTACAAGAAAGTATTAAGTCAGTCAGAAGTCCTGCTCAGTTTTTGTTGCCTTTGCTGGGAGGGTGGGAAACCTCTAAATCTCTTACTTTATTGTAGCCTTTGGTTGGGAGAGGGGAAGGTGTTCTAAAAATGTCTTTCTTCCTCAGGCAAGTAATCTGCAGCCATGAGCAGCAACGAATGCTTCAAGTGTGGACGTACTGGCCACTGGGCTCGGGAGTGCCCTACTGGAATTGGCCGTGGTCGTGGGATGAGAAGCCGTGGCAGAGGTGACTGGTTATTTCTTTAGTAAGATTGCTAGCTGACTGTTCCGTATAGTGTGTAAAACTGGCTTTGCTAGTCCAAAGTGAAGAAGTTGGACACAAATTGGTAATAAATTTTGCTGGTTCTTACCTCTGCATGAGAATTTTGCCGGAGCATCTGAGAGTGAAGCTAACTTGTCAATTCAGCTGGCAGTGTCCTTGATTAACTCTCTTAATATTGTGGACTTAATCCTTAAACCTTTTTCTCCTGTTACCCGTTTCAAGCAGGCTTCCAGTTCATGTCTTCATCTCTCCCGGACATCTGTTACCGCTGTGGTGAGTCTGGCCATCTTGCCAAGGACTGTGATCTTCAGGAGGATGGTAAGTATCACTAAATATTCTATCTCTTCAGTCGCATGGACAAAGATCTGTGGTTGAAGAGAAGGATAGAGTACACTGACCTTAATTTGCTTGAAACAAGATGTACATGTCCTTCATTAGAAGCCTGCTACATCTCCCTCTACCAAGGTTTTATAGTCTTGTTTGGTATGTTTTTCTTATTGTGGAAGCCTGCTATAACTGCGGTAGAGGTGGCCATATTGCGAAGGACTGCAAGGAGCCGAAGAGGGAGAGAGAGCAGTGCTGCTACAACTGTGGCAAACCTGGCCACCTGGCTCGCGACTGTGACCACGCAGATGAGCAGAAGTGCTATTCTTGTGGAGAGTTTGGACACATTCAAAAAGACTGCACCAAAGTGAAATGCTATAGGTAAGAACTGACAAGAGACAACTGCAAAATCTGTCTTAAGTGGTAGATGCATTCAGTATTTAATTTTGGTTAGGAAATGAAGGTTAAACTTTGACCAGGTGGCTTGTTTCTTTAAACAGTTAACTACTGTTGTTCAAAACTAAGTCTTAAATACCTGTTAGCAAAGTCAAGTAATAGACTCAATGATGAGCATCTCTGGGTTGCGAGAAGAATGCAGATATTAAATCACTTAAACTGTACAGGAGAAAGGGCCGCATCTTCTTGCAGAAGGTAACAGGAAGTGCTTGCCCGTAGCACAGACTTTTAAATTAGAGTTGGGTACCTTCTGTCTTATGCTGGAACTAACAAACTCCAGCTGTACAGATCAGTTGACTGGCACAGCCAGCCCCAGCAGGAATATGCTTCAGATGTCTTGGTTGTAGGAACTGCACGTACAGGTGGATGTTAAATCAGTTTGAAACACCAGCTTCAGAATGCTGTCTGGTTTTCGAATGCAGGCCTGTACGAGAAACAGCATATTCCTGAGTGCAGTATTATTCACCCTTGCTGAGATTCCCTTCTGTGGAGGAAGGAGAGAGAACATTGTGCATTTGAGTTAAAACTAATTACTCTCAAAACAAAGCTAAACTGCAGACGGAAGCATCGGAGTAAGCAAAACCCAACACAGTAAAAAAACAACAGTGCGTCTGTATTTGATGTACGGTGGTTTTGGCACGTAAAGTGATTAATGTGAATTGATCAGTTGGGGAACAATTCCTGGCTCTGGTGAAGACAGAAAGTTGCCTCATGTCAAAGAATTCTGGAACACCGAAGCAGAAATCTTGAATGCAGAACTAGTGTTGCGTGAAATTTAAGTAGATAATGTGCTTGACAGACCAGGATTGCTTTTCTGAGTCACTGTTCTGGATGATTTTGATAAAATGACTTGCTTTTTTGCAGGTGTGGTGAAACTGGCCACGTAGCCATCAACTGCAGCAAGACCAGTGAAGTCAACTGCTATCGCTGCGGCGAGTCAGGGCACCTTGCACGGGAATGCACAATTGAAGCTACAGCCTAATTATTTTCCTTTGTCGCCCCTCCTTTTTCTGATTGATGGTTGTATTATTTTTCTCTGAATCCTCTTCACTGGCCAAAGGTTGGCAGATAGAGGCTACTCCCAGGCCAGTGAGCTTTACTTGCCGTGTAAAAGGAGGAAAGGGGTGGAAAAATCAACTTTCTGCATTTAACTACAAAAATGTTTATGTTTAGTTTGGTAGAGGTGTTATGTATAATGCTTTGTTAAAGAACCCCCTTTCCGTGCCACTGGTGAATAGGGATTGATGAGTGGGAAGAGTTGAGTCAGACCAGTAAACCCTCTCTGGGTTACATGGAAGTGATCCTATGCAGGAGGAAAGAAATTACGGAAGTGTCTAAACTTCCTCATAACTTTAATTTTATTACAATGGCCTTGGATTGTCTGACCTCAGTAGCTGTTAACACCAAGTAATATCTGTATCGGGCCCTACCTAGAGCATATAGCTGAGTGGGAGTAAACAAACAAAGATGCACATGCCTGTTAATGGCCATGAGAGAGAGAGAGAGAAATCAGGAATAAACTTAAAAGTAACAGTAATTCAGTCAATGAATGTTCATGTTGGAGATACAGAACGTAATGGGAAGCTTTTGAATAAATATTTCAAAGTCAATCTGAAACCCAGACATCAGTGCTCATAGCATATACAATTTGGAGCTATTCAGGAGTTGCAAATAAATGCATTTTCACAGAAATCAAGATGTTATTTTTGTATACTATATCACTTAGACAACTGAGTTTCATTTGCTTGTAATCAGTTTTTAAAGTAAGATGGTAAAAGCAATTGAAGTCCTAGAACATAGAAAATGTAATTTTAAAACTATCAATAAAGCTGGAGGAGGAAGGGGAGTTTGGCTAAAGTTCCTTTTGTTTATTTTTGGTTTTCATGTACACGGTGCAAAATAACATTAAAAAGGGGTATGTGGAGGTGTAAAAGTTTAGTTTGGACTTTTCTTTTATACTGTCTTATGTTAAGTTTCCATCTGGTAGAATCAACTTGCAAGTACACGAAGTATGCAGTCCTTTTTCCAGACTATTGTGATCCGCATGTGTTCCTGCGAGTGGGTTGCGTGGTCTCAGAGCGGGCTTGTTTCATCTGTGCTGATGCAGTTAAAGCATTCCTTCAGAAGTCATTGAAGAAGGCACAAAAGTTGGTGAAAGTACAGCAATTTCCAAAGCTGGCAGTACTTCAGCCTTCACAGATATCATGACACAAAGAACTATCCCTTACAACATCCAGTGTGGCAGGCATTTCTCATTCCTGTATGTTGTGCCACTATGTTAATTGACATGGGGTTAGTAAACAGTTAAAAAGTTACACAGATGAAAACGGAGCCATGTGGAGTGTGTCTTGAGTATGTCCACTCAAGAAGTGAGTAAAGTTGTCCTGATGTGCAAGAGAAAACCAGGGCAGGAGTTCTTGACTGATGAGTGTTTCACCATAAGGTGCAATTGTAGAAGGTGTGTCTTTAACATCTGGGGTTAAAGGCAACTAACAGCTTTGGCACATGGAATCTGACCAGTTATGATCGGGGTAGTGTGCTGTAGTCGTTTTGTGTTTGCATCTTCATGCACAAGCTAAAGCTTTTCCTTACTCTTCAAGTCCCAAGGTGTTTTTCATAGGCTACGTATGCAAAAGCAGTGAAAAAATGGCCTGAGATGGGGTGGTTGTGTGTGGATCTCTCTTTAGACAAGTACCAGACTGATGCTCTACAGCTATGCTGGAGTAAAACTGAATTGGCACTGTTACTTCTCTTCTAGATGGTGTTTAACCAGTTCAGCGTCACGTTAACATTTTCAGTTCTTTTGGGAGCAAGGCTGTTACTCATGATGCAGCTGTGAAATAATGCTCCTGAAGGTCGGGGTCTCCCAGGAACAACTAGCCTGTGGCTTTCAGCAGACTATAGAACAGGAGGTTTGCAGAAGAGCAGTAAGAGCTCCTCAGTTGATGAACTAGAAGCTCCCAATGAGGAATCTTACCTGGGCGTGTTTGTAATACAAGCAGGTACATTGCCTCTTAATTTCCAGGTTGTTTCAGGAAACCTGGTGTCTAAAACGCCTGTGTCTGAGAAAATTGTGATGGTTGTAGCTGCTGTGTCACATCAGGTGAACTCTGACCAGATTGTTGCTGTTCTGCAGTGGGCTGCCATAGAAATGTAGAGTTCCTTAACATTTGATGAAATAAAGATTTATAACGAACTGAAGTTTTCAGCCTGGGTTTGATGTTCAAAGCCTGTGGGAAGCGTTGAGCCATAGTCCAGGGAGAAAAAGCGGATTGCTAGTGAGAACACTAAGTAGAAGGTGGCTAAAGCCCAGGTCACTTGGCTGGCAGCAGCCAACCGGAGCAGGTTTTAGGGAGGCTGAGTTGGTCCTGCTGCAGAGCCGGAAGGAAACGGGCAGTTGGCAGAAGTCTCTTTATTTGAAGCACTTAAAGAGGGGAATGCTCTTGGACTGCTTTGCCCAAGCAGAAAAAAATCCCAAGTATTTGCTTCTGCCTGGTCGGTGTGACATAAGATGTAGAAGGCAGGTTCTGGAGAGTGTAATACCAAAATGAGATGGTGACTGCTATTGCGGTTGGTCATGGTTCTTTGGCAGGACGGCGTTTGTCCAGCCGATTTGCTGAAGAACAAAGCCTTCCAGGTCTTGTGGAACTAAGGGGTGGGGAAGAGGTTCTTGCCTGAGTTGTGTGGGATTTTTGAGTGGGCTTTGCGTGGTTTTATGTTTTGGTGGTTTTTTTTATATAGCTGCTATTGGAGCATAAATGTACTTTTGAGTCTTAAACGTGGTTGCCAAAACCCTCGTAAAATCCACACTTGAAATGAGTGGGTTGTCTTGGGGTAGTACCGATTGCCTGATCATAGTGTGTTCGTGTTCAGCCTTGTGGTAGGTTAGCATGGATTAACTGAATCATACTGAACATACAATTACCTTAGTTAAACAGTAATAAAGCTTGAAGTTCTGTGATTACAGAGAGATGAAAGTCTTTGCGACTTAACCTGTAGCTAAAAAAAATGCTGTGTCGAAGGCCTGCAGTGCTGGTGGTGTCTGTAGTCTACTTTTCCATTCCTGTAGAACTTGGCGATGCAGCTTGGTTATGAAGATCCTGCAGATGCTGCTTCTTAGTACTCCGGTGCTTAACTGCTTTGTTATCACTGAGTAATTTTTGTGTGTCTGGAAAGTAGTGTTGTTCTCAGAGATTTTTTTTTTTTTTAACAAAATGGGATTTATAAGCTGAGAAATGCAAACCAAGATGGAACTGCAAAAAGGACAAAATTATTCCAACTCATCTTCCGTTTCTCTTCGTATTCAGTCTCAATCGTATTCCAGTTCTCTTCCTTGACAACTTTGTGTAGAGGTCAGTTCAGAATATTGATGCTGCTGTTTCAAGTGTCAGTTGTTCCAAAGTTAACGAGATGAACAAGCCGTTAGTGATTTCAGAAACTGTGGGGACTTGTGAAAATCAAACCTAGTATTTCATTTGTTCCATGTTAATCTTTTCCACTAACACCGAGGCATGTCCTCATTCCTTTTGGAGACCAGTCCCATGACAAACTCCAGAGTAGTGCTTTTCACACGGATCAGGAAGGCAGAGAGATAAATGTATAATAGATTGTTTTCTACAAACAGGGCTCTCTGAAGGGCTAGCGTTCTCTGGAAAGGGAAATTTTATTTTATTAAAATCAACGGGAGTCATTGAATAAATCCTCACTGAAAACCAGTCTTCCCAGTGTGGTTTTTAGACCAGCCCCAAAGGGTTGATGCAGTTTCTGCGCTGCGTGGTCTGTGGATGGTGGAACACGGGCGTCTGGAGAACGAGGGAGAGTCTTTGTGGCCAGACGTGTCGTGTGGGTTCCCGAGGCGCAGGGAATTTATCTGTGTGGATGTTCCCTGTAGAGGTAGCGGGCTGTGCTGGGAGAATGCGGAGGAGTCTGGTCCATGGGCCAGCCTTTCTGAATCCATGTCTCGTTACACCGTCACTGTGGGAACCCGGGGATCGGCTGTGTGAATGTGTGAAAGGCCCGCAAAGAGTACACTGCCCTTCCTGAGTGGAGAAACTAAGCACATGGAAGAATACAAAGCTTTTTTTTTGGGTTTTTTTTTTGTGAACTGAAAGTGCTGCGGTAACACTACAGGCGACAAGCATGGGATTTCTTTTCCAGAAGGGCTGGTTGCTCCTGCCAAGTGCGAGGGAGCCGCCATGCTGGAGTAGAGCACTGCGCAGAAGTACGTGGGTTTTGAGAGAATCCCAGACTGGCAGGGGTTGGAAGGGACCTCTGGAGACCATCTAGTCCAACCCCCTGCCAGAGCAGGGTCACCCAGAGCAGGTGGCACAGGAACGTGTCCAGGGTTTGGAATATCTCCAGAGGAGACTCCACCACCTCTCTGGGCAGCCTGTGCCAGGGCTTTGGCCCCCTCAAAGTAAAGAAGCTTTTCCTCATGTTGAGATGGAATTTCCCGTGTTGCAGTTTGTGTCCGTTACCCCTTGTCCTGTCGCTGGGCACCACCGAGAAGAGTCTGGCCCCATCCTCCTGACACCCGCCCTTTAGCTAGAGCACTGACGATCTCCCCTCTCAGCCTGCTCTGCTCCAGGCTGAACAGCCCCAGGGCTCCCAGCCTGTCCTCAGCACGGAGATGCTCCAGTCCCCTCAGCAACTCCGTAGCCCTGAGATCCCTACAGGCTTCAAATCATTCGCAGCGAAAATGCTGTTTTACGTTAAGACTAACAGAAACCACTGCGCAACACAAAATTTTGCAGCCGGGAGTTTATAGTTCGGCCCGTCGCCCGCAGCGGACCGGGAGGCAGGATGGTCCCCGTCCATCCCGGGGAGGGGACGGGGCCCGCGGGGTGCCGGGACGGGGACTCTCGCCCCCGTGTAGGAGACCGAGCTTCGCGCCCTTCCCGCCCCTCCCCCGTCCCCGGGCCGCTTCCGCTTCCGGGTCACGGCCCTTCTCCTTCCGGGAGGCCGTTGGCGGGCAACCGGCGGGCGCCATGGTGAGTGCGGGTCCTCTCCCCTTACAGCCTTCCCCCGGCGGGCAGCGCTCCCCGCTCCCGCTTTGCCCGGCGATGGGGGCTCGGCGGAGAGTCCCCCCGGGCGGGCCGGCGAGGATGAGGGGCGAGGCGGGGGGCCCGGTGTCCGTCCGTTCGCGGCGGGGGGCGGGCGGGGAGCGAGGCGCTGCCGGGGCCCCCTTCGTAATGCCCGTCTGTTTTCTGTCTTTCAGGCGCGGAACGCGGAAAAGGCCATGTAAGTAGGGCTGGGGCCGCACCCCCCCGCCCCCTCCCCACACACACACACTTCCCGAGCCGTGGGGACGCGTGTTCGGCCTTTTTTGAAACCCCCGGGAGTTTAATGATGCTTTTTTGGGTACTTCGTGTCCGTGTGGTGCTGGTCTGGAGGCTGTGGGAGCAGGGGGGTACGAGGCCTCTGGTGGCGTGGAGCTGCCTGGCTGTGTGGAGGGGAAACGCTGGAGGAGAAATGTGGTGGCGCAGGGTCTGTGGGTGCTGCGGCTTTGGGCAGGTGCTATCTTTGGAACAGGCCAGATAGGAATTGGTTTAAGTATAATTCTCCTTGCTTGGGAGAGTGGCGTGGGCTAAACCATTGGGTTTTAACAGATTTATTTTTGTATGGGCTTTCCTGGCCGCTTTTCAAAAATGTTGGCAGACCACATATTTAGAATGACTAGACTAGAGGGTCTTGCAGCCCAGAAAGTCCCCCCGCAGCCTGGGCTGCATCCCCAGCAGCGTGGGCAGCAGGGCGAGGGGGGGATTCTGCCCCGCTCTGGGGAGACCCCCCTGCAGGGCTGCCTCCAGCGCTGGGGCACCAACAGCAGAAGGACACGGAGCTGTTGGAGCGGGGCCAGTGGAGACCCCAGAGATGCTGGGGGGGCTGGAGCCCCTCTGCTGTGAGGACAGGCTGAGAGAGCTGGGGGGGTTCAGCCTGGAGAAGAGAAGGCTCCGGGGAGACCTTGGAGTCCCTTCCAGTCCCTAAAGGGGCTCCAGGAAAGCTGGGAAGGGACTCTGGATCAGGGAGGGGAGCCATGGGACGAGGGGGAATGGTTTTAAACTGAAAGAGGGGAGATTTAGATGAGATCTGAGGAAGAAATTCTTTGCTGTGAGGGTGGTGACCCCCTGGCCCAGGTTGCCCAGAGAAGCTGTGGCTGCCCCATCCCTGGAGGGGTTCAAGGCCAGGTTGGACGGGGCTTGGAGCGACCTGGGCTGGTGGGAGGTGTCCCTGCCCAGGGCAGGGGGTGGCACTGGATGGGCTTTAAGGTCCCTTCCAACCTAAACCATTCTGTGATATGTCTCATGTTTGTTCTTTTTCCTGAAATACTATCTGAGTTTGCAGTAGTAACTCAGAGAGGGGCTGAAGAGACTACAGCTCTCTAATACCTTGCGAGGTGCTCTCTTATGGTGACTCCATCCGGTGCATCTGGGACACTGGATTGGATGTTGTGGTTTTCCTTCTGGAAATACCTCTTAACAGCAGATGGAGCCTAGATAATTGACTTAGATGCAGGGTATAGGTATGCTATTAAAAGGTATTAAATGCTCTCTCAATTGTTTTGTACTTTTAAATGTAATTATTAAATGTCTAGTAAATAAATAAAAATAAAATGACTACAATAATAAAAAAACTCTAGTCTGTGTAGTCTCTGCTCAGTTGTGAGAGACTCAAAAGATTTTGATAACATTAATAATCTGGGTTATTGACTGCTGCTTTCCTTACTGAAGCTTTTTTCTCCTGAGTTTGCTTTTTGATGTGTCCCTTGCTAACTCATGTAAGCTTTACATTTGTGCTTATAACTTGTTGATATTCTTTTGCTGCTAATATCTATATACTTACATATATCTATATGCTAAACAGAAAAATTAATTAGCTGATTACCAGGAGTTATATTTATCTCAAATTAATCTCTGAGGATTTCTCGTGTTGAAGGAGTCGCTAGCCAGAAAGGCTAGACAATTAATATGTTGAAGCTTTTGTTTTCTACAGACTGTAATTAAGTTCATAATCAACATCCGGAGCAGAACTTGTTCCTGGCAAAATGTAGATTTGTAAAAGTAGATTGTAAAAGTAAATCTGTTTCCTTTCTTTAGGACGGCCTTGGCAAGGTTTCGGCAAGCTCAGCTTGAGGAAGGAAAGGTTAAGGTATGATGTCAGAAGACTAGAGCTTTTTTATCTGTAATCAAGAGTGGAATGCAAGCCACGTGCAGAGCTGCCTGACCGCTGTCAGAGGTCAGGTGCCAGACACGGGTATCCTATAGCAGCATGGCATTGGTTATCTGGAAAGCAGATTTCACAGTGATGCGAAACAGAAGCGGCAAAGAGAATTTTCTTAACTAAATAACCCATTATAAAATCTGTGTATGTTTATGTTTCAGAGGTGTGTTGTCTTGGCTGCTGAGAAGAAAATGAAAATTGAACCCATTTTTTTTTGATGTAATGTATGTAGATTATGTAGTAGTTAAAAAAACAAACAAACAAACAAAAAACCCAACAAAACCAAACCAAACTACAATAATGTTATAAATGGAGGCAGCACGCTGGGCAGAAAATTACGTTACTTTTGGGACTGAAGTTACGTCCTTCTGCAACTGCTTACACAGACTGATTCACATACACTTACTGCCAGTAATCACAAGGTTTGTTTGGATTTCTTACCAGAAGAGGGAGAGAAATCCTCATAATCTTGTTCATTGGTATATTCTGACAAAACAGTAACCATGAAACAGGATCTTCAGAGTCATTGTGAACTCGAGGCTTGCATGAGACGTAACGTTGGCATGTTATTAACCCAACGCGTGATAGCTGTGGATCTGTTCATAATTGTCTTCACTGTCATGCAACTTTTTTTTGATTGGTGTAAGATTGACAAAAAAATGGACTTGGCAACTTCATAATTTAAAAAACCCCACCGCTACAGTGAGAGAAATAGCATCCCTAAACCCACACAGAACCTTAAAGACTGATTCTCAGCTATCTCTGGGTATTCCTGAACATTTTTCACTCAATCTTAACTCAAATTGCAAGAATATTTATTTGGGGATCAGACTGTTCTCAGTAACTTTTTTTTTTGGTACAGGTTTATAATTTTTAATTTTCGGTAACTGACAAAGGAATTCTGGAAACTGACTGAGGTGTCCTATGTTTGCACCTTAAGAAGTGGTGTTTTACACGCGAGTGTGAGCAATATGAAACAGTAAAGTGGAAAACAACAGTTTGGGGAAACTGTAGTGGAAAAGTATCCATGAATAATAGCCAGAGAATAAGATGGAATAGAGTTTCCGGTATACCGTGTAAAGGAAGGCTTTCTAATATATAAAATAAAATATATAAAAGGTCGAGCTGTGGAAGTACTATAGGGAAAGGTCACTACGCAGAGTCCTAGAGGTCCGATGCAATATTAGTTTGTTTAAGCAAGTCAATGGAATGTGAAGAAGGTTGGGAAAAAGGTGTTTTGGATAAACTAGTTGGGAGAGTACAAAATTATCTTGGAAAAAATATTACATTATTTAGACAGTAGCAATTGAGAAACAAAGGCCTAAACTTAATCGCTACTTGGAAGACGGAGGATTTTATTTAGGTGCTGGTACGATGGAAATGATGATACAATTCAACTGCCCTAAGTGGAAAGTTAATTTGTATTGAAGAGGATTGTGGGGTGTTTTGAAAAAACACGTGACAGATTTGAAGTAGATTTTTGTATTTTGTGATAGTTTAATTTGGCAGGGCTGTAAATCAGCATTGTTTTCCACTTACTAAAAATTGGTGGGAGCAGAAGGCACTGGAGCTTGGTAGCATAGTTTGGGATTAATCAAGCAATAAAGTTTGCATGAAATGCTGTGAATATATTGATGCTAGGTTAAAACTTCATGGTGTGTGGCTTTCTGTCAAACAGGAACGAAGACCTTTCCTTGCATCAGAGTGCAATGAATTGCCTAAAGCTGAGAAATGGAGGCGACAGGTAATGTCAAGATGTAGATTTTTCTAATTCTACAGTAGGTAGAACTTCAGCGCTTTCCATTTAGACACCCTGCTTACAATTTTTTTTCAGACTTCTTCAGTATGCTGACAGTTAAATCACAGAATAGTTTAGATTAAAGGAGAAGCCGCTCCCCTAGCATTCACAGCCCATTTGGGGGGTCCCATACACACCACCCGAGTCTGTCACTGCCAGCACCAGGGTCTCTTCGCGCTGGGCAAATTCCTCCTCCTTTGGGCTCGACCCTGTGTTTCCTCAGGCATTGAGTTTTATAAAAATAAATAATTTAATTGAAAGGTACAGCAGCAGGGTCAGCTAGCTGGGTGCCTCCAGAGAGGGACACCGAACAAAGAAACCCCTGGGCAATTATACTCTTTCCATCTCTATACCTGCCCCTCACGCGCTCTTCACGAGTCTTTTAGTCTAATGGTGATTTTTGGTTTGAGGTGTTCTAACGCTGTGTTGGATTCTTTTTCTGTGTTGAGGCAGGCTGGCCGTTGACTGCTCTTATCTTGTTGATTTGCTGTCTCTGCTGGTGGTTGTGGCCTCCTTATCTTCTCATTTACGCTTCGTCTGCACCTGTGCTCGCTGGCAGAACATGGGGAACTGAAAAGTCCCAGACATAGGGAAAACACTACCAAAACATCAGCATAGTTTTCCTCCAACTAAAAAAATAAACACAGCACTGTACCAGCTGCTGGGAAAATTACGAAGAAAAGTTAACTCTGTTGCAGCCTAAAGGCTTCAGCAAATCTAGCTACTCGTGCCAAGTAGAGCTAGGCAAACAGCATAAATCACACCAAGTAATTTACTCTAATTAAAGCTAAACAACTAGTCTCTCTCAGCAAAGATCATATAGTTCCCCACGGTGTTCAAAGCAGTCCTACCCCATTCAGTTGCTCAGGGCCGTGTCCCACTGATTTTTTTAATACCTTCAGGGATTTGTATTCTGCAACTTTTTGGGGCCCCTGTGCCAGTGTTTGATTACCTTCTTAATGATTTTTTTTTTCCCCTTGAATTTAATCAGAATTTCCCCCATCCCAACTGGTGTTTGTTGCTACTCGTCCCATTGTCATGCACCTCTCAAATGGTCTGGCTCCGGCCTCTGTACACCCTCCCCTGGGTAGCTGAAGACAGCAATAGGTTATTCCCTTTTCGTCTTCTCTTGAGACGGATCAAACCCAGTTCTCTCTTAGCCTTTCTCTATACTTCATGTGCTCCTGCCTTCATCACATGTACTGCTATAAAAATGTTTACTTCAGTTTTAAGCTTCTGGGATGCTATATTTGTGTCTGAATAAAACCTGTGTTGATATTTGAAATTGATAGGCTCAGGTCCATTTGCTAGACCAAAAAGCAAACTTAGAAGTTGGATCTTTCTATGGTTGTGGTGGGTTGTTGGGTTTTTTTAGCTTTTTCTAGCTTTTTTTTTTTTTTTGAGAAATTAACTTTTGTGTTCTTACTTAACTAGATCATTGGGGAAATTTCCAAGAAAGTGGCACAGATTCAAAATGGTAAGATTTTTCTAATTACATTCTATTTTTTTGAATCTCCAGTCCTAAGCGGTTTCAGTAGAAATCACATTTCATGTGAACTATGCTGTTTCCATTGCATAAATTCTGAAATTACTCTGGTGCTTCTAGTAAACTGCCTAATTTATTGCCTTTTTCCCTTCTAACAGCTGGATTAGGTGAATTCAGAATTCGGGACCTGAATGATGAAATAAACAAACTTCTGAGGGAGAAAGGACACTGGGAATTCAGAATAAAGGAGCTGGGAGGTCCTGATTATGCTGTAAGTGTGGATTATTTTGTACTACCTGGTTCTTGTGGGGTTGTTTGAACTGGTTTAACATACCTCCTTTCTCAATCCTTTAATCTACTAAGATGCCCAGGAAATACAAGATGCAAAAGGAATACAATTTTAAACAATCAATTCTGTTCGTTTTCCAGCGGATTGGACCAAAAATGTTAGATCATGAAGGGAAAGAAGTTCCAGGAAACAGAGGTTACAAGTATTTTGGAGCTGCAAAGGATTTACCAGGAGTTAGAGAACTTTTTGAAAAGGAGCGTAAGTAAATTGCAACTCTTCCCAGACATGAATCTCCCTAGTAATATCTCTTGGGTAGAAGGTCTGTTGCAGTATCTGGGGAATGCGAGTAACAGCATATCCTGGGCTATGCCTGAGATTGGCTAAATGAAATGCTGAACACAAGTAATTAATTAAAAGCTATTTCTTTGGGCAAAGAGCCCTTTTGGCTGTTTGCAGTTTAATTAAAGAAATAGAAAAAAGTAAACTGTGTTTTCTCCCAGGAGTTCAGAATAGCAAGGACTAATGTTCTGTAGAAACCTTCCAGCATAACAGGTTAATTTTATTTATAAGTTCAAAGTACTCTGAGTTCATAATTTTAAAAAAAAAAAAAAAGTTGGCTTGAACATAATTTTAGAAGCAGGAGTCAGCGTTCATAATAGGAAAACCTAGATGTAAGTGGATAAAGCCTTATATTTTGATTTATCATAGAAGGAGCGGGAATTACTTGGCCCTGAAAATGAGGCAGGCCTGCTCAGTCAGCTTCTTTTTGCCATTCCCATTTCCCAATGGGAATTCCCATTTGCCGTTTCCCAAAAACTATGGGAAGTACCACGTGATCTGGGGGATCTTGGGACAGTTTTTTAGTTCCTTTCATATAGTAGTCTTGCTCAGTACTGGGACTCCAGTACAGGGGGAAAACAACCGTGTTCATGATGGTGTAGAATTGCCACAGGGTGGGAACTGGCCAATATGAAGCTTTGGGTTATGTATTCAAACAGTTTTGTGTGAGCCAGAGTAAAATACCAGTACTTCTGATACTGACAGCAGTTCAGATCATCCGTTGGTAGCCATAGTTGCTGGGAGGCTGGTAGCAACTGGCAATGCCCAGCAAGCTGTCATGTGGACCTGGGTGAACGATAGTCGTGTGTTCTTGCAGCCCTCCCACCGCCTCGGAAAACTCGAGCTGAGCTGATGAAGTCCATTGATGCAGAATACTATGGGTACAGGGATGAAGACGATGGTATTCTGGAGCCACTGGAACAAGAGCACGAAAAGAAAGGTATGTGAGATTCAAAACATGCAGAAATCAGTCCAAGAAGGGGTGATGACGGACTCTGAAGTTGTCTTTTCTTTTTTTCCCCGCTGCGGGTGTTGTCTTGTGCTTAGCTGTCAGATTCTGTCACGTAGGTACCCAAATCACTGTTGTGTAAGGCATTTTCGTGGGGCAGAGGCGTGCTTTATAGTTTGCTTTCATCTTTACTACTGTTAATGATTTAATATTATCAGCAAGTGATTCGCTATTGAAACAAAATCTCCTTCCCCCCTGCCCCCCCCAACCTTTTTCATGCTTAAGAATGTAGAAGAGTAGGTTGCATCAGAGAGATCGTTGGAATTCAAGCAGTTATTTCCCTCCTTTGTGAAAACTGTCATCTGTTGCCCGTCTCTCTCTTATTATTTATCCATAAACATAGCTGTTTAGTTTTCTCGGAGATTAGAGGGGGCCTTCTGGAAACCCTGAAGTCTAGGTGGCCTAGGTTATCTATCCCCATGTCATCTATCTCAGAACTTCAACACACTTGTGAATATATCTTCCTTTGAAACCCGTACTTTCTCAATAGATAATATTTGTCCATGTGTCTGCTCACTTAGTTCTCTAGCTTTGTTTCTACTGACTTGCTGGGTAAAGACATCAGGATTATGAGTCTAATTCCTGAAACCCTCTTTAAAATTAAGCACTGTGTGCCATCATCTGAAATTTGTGTAGCTTTAAGCAAGAGGCCACCTGCCACCTTTAAGAGCTTAGCTGTTTTCTAAATTACAAGTTGTTGAGCTTGTAACTGTGTTCAGTACTTAGTATCTCTTCGTGTGGTCATCCACGTCTTATATTTATCCCTTCTCGATGTGCGAGTTCATCACAGTATTGTGTTAGACATCATGCCTTGTCGGTTAGATTATAGGACAGGGAGGAAGAGGAGAATAAAGGAACTGTTTCACTTATCTGTGTCCTGCAGCGTAGTCTACAGCCTTAAAGCAAGCGAAGGGCAGCTGGCTGGCAGACCACTGATAGCGTAAGAAGGGAAGTTGTGTGGTGCAGCGCTCCCAGAGCAACCCCCTGCTCAGTGTTCATCTTGCTAATTGCAGACAGGAGAGGTAGCTCGTCTGGATTCGTATGGTTATTTAAGATAATTATCATCATTGATAATTGTGCTATTTGAAATAACAGAGCGAGAGATGCTAACAGAAGCAATAGGTGTACTGTTAATGCACAATAGCTAAGATTCTCTTAGGGTCACTTGTCTGGGCTCTTGTGGCTTTTACCTTGTAATCATCAGAGTTAAATTTTTGTGAAACGAAGTATTGAAAAAGCTTGTCAATTTGGGGTACTTTTTCTTGTTACAAAACCACACAAAAATGCAGCCGCATGCCACTGGTTAGTTAGATCTTGCTTTCTCAGGGCGAGCATTTTAAGGTTTGATCTTTGAGAGCTAGGGGGAATGACTGCTGCCTTCTATTGTTGTAGGCATTTCGTACTGCCTAGCTGCATTAATCTTGCACCTCCCCAGGATTTTTAGACCCTGGTGATGTCACTGATTAAGCTTCTTAAAATGGGTTTCGGCGCTCTTACTAGCGCTCTGTTAGTGCTAGCGGATCCAGCAGCCTAGCAGCGAGTTACAGAATTGGAATCGTGCTACAGAGTAAGAGACGATACGCTATGCACTGAAAAGAGAGAGACTTATGTGGATGGTCAAGTTAAGGAGTGTAATCATTAATTAACTACACAGTGATCAACATTCCTATAGGTGTTGACATGCTACAGGGCTGTGAGAGACGCGTAGCCTCTGTGACCCCCGTTATTCAGTTCAGAAAGTAGGTTGATACTTATCCGTGACATGTAGAGTGTAAAATCTACCCAAGGCATACTAAGGCATTAGCAAGTACCAGACTCACAATGCTAGCATTAGGTTTTGCTCAGACCACGTTGATATTATTTTATTAGATACTACATCAAGGTTCTACAGTAAGCGTGTGTTACCAATGCAGAGGATTTAAGCGGGAGGTTTAAGTCTGTTGGAAAAGCTTTGGAAATAGGACCATGCTGCTTTAAGTTGCCATTTTCCTTTGCTAACCAGTTATAGCAGAAGCAGTGGAAAAATGGAAAATGGAGAGAGAAGCGCGACTTGCAAGAGGTGAGGAGGAGGAGGAAGAGGAAGTAAACATCTATGCTGTCAATGATGATGAGGTATGTGATGGTTAAGGTGATGTAACATTTCATGTGTCTTTTGTGCTGCCTTCTCGGACGTAGAGTTATTTTGTCGAGAACCTGTCTGCTGCTGCGTTCTGCCCTTGTCTCTGCTGAACGTACTATACAATGGTCCCTGTTTGGTAAAAACGGGTAGTAGATGAGTACGCTTGGTCCAAGTTGAGAGAGCGATGAAAGCTGGCAGCTAGGGAGGACTTTTTACTCAAGTGGGAAACAACTAACAGCTGAGACCTTGTTAGGATTTAACTGTCACTGTCTGGAATGCTGGTTATTTGTGAGGGAGTGTGTTGTTAACATTGATCATTCTTGCTCCTAAGCACAATCTACATCCGTAAGAGCACAAGTAGTTCTGTGTACAGTATAACTTCACACTGTCAATGCACAGCAAAACCAAGGGTTGCTGGGGTCTTGTTTATAGTGGAATCCTGACACAGCAAGGCTTTGCTTACGCTGCAGTCACTGCTGTGACATGGCACTTGTTTCTTTATTCTCCTGGCTCCCAACACCAGTAAGAGAAGTGAGGAACGTTGCCACGCTCTCCAAGGGTACTAGAAGCTAGTTCTTATTTCGCAATCTACGTCTAAGCGGGTTTATCACAAGAATAAAAAAGAGGTAGTCCATAAGGTAAAACTGGTGGTTCCTTCAGCACCCTGTTTTATTTGTATTGTCTCATGATTCATAAGCCCAGCTCTCAGGTGTGAGAACAAAGCGGTACAGAGCTATAAAGGGAAGCAGTACATATATTTTTATAGCACTTGCTTTCTTCTTGGTTAGCTGGCTGCTCTTTTGTTTATAGCTTTGCTGTGGCAGCCGGAGAGCTATGGAAGAGGGGGAATATAGCTGTACATTCATGCCTATGCCACAGCAGAGGAAAAGCCGATAATCCTGAAAACGTCAAGGAGCAGGATCTGAATGTGATGCTTGTCATTTTCCTTTGTTGTTTGGTGCTATTCACCTACTACTTGTGTTTGTAGTGTTGATCATGTTCTATCTGGTGCCTTCTGGCAAAGGAAGTAAAAAAGGTTTTCTTTGGATGGCCTCTTTAGAAAGTAAACTTGATGTGGTTTGATTTTTTTTTTTTTTTTTTTTTTAGTCTGATGAGGAAGGTGGCAAGGAAAAAGACGGTGAAGAAGGCCAACAGAAATTTATTGCACATGTTCCAGTGCCATCTCAACAGGAGGTAAGACATAACAAAATTAAGATAAGGAGATGCACTTTGGCTTTTGCAAAACACAGGTCTTAACTTGTGGTAGGTCATCAGTAAAAGCATCCTTGATTTGTTGTTTCTGTGACTTGACTCTGTATCCGCTTAATCCTCTTGCAAATGCTGTGGAACTGGCTGGAAATATGGTATCAGTGCCATAACCCTTATCACCTGAGAATTTCCAAAACCTTCATAAGTATTACATAAATTGGAAAGTGTTGTGGTGTTACGATAAGATAGCCCTGATTGCCTAATATATCTTTACTGTGCTTTTCCGCTAACGGTCTAACTTTTTTTAAATTCAGTGAGATGATTTCTGAGTTGCAGGATTTGCTCTCCTAAGTTTTCTAAAATAATTTTGGTGGCATGACCTTGAATTGACTATTATATTTTGAAAGTGCTCTAGTGTATGTATAACTTTAACAGCGACAGGTTGTTCGAAATATAACTCAGGCAGGAAGGTTCTGGAGTTACATATCGTTTGGTAGACGTGCCTTTACATCACGCAGATAGCATGTGGCGGTTTGTCCCCTGCTGCCATCTTGTCAGATAACGATGCTGTATTCTCCTGTGAAGTCAGGATCCTGCCCATTTAACACAATACACATGTAATGGCTTGTCAAAACTGCAGGAGAGAAATAATGATTGAAAACATTGCTCTCTGGCCGATGGTATTCTCTAAATGAAAAGAGCATAACTGAGATTCAAAACTGGTTTTCTAATACATAGTCACTGCTTTACACACAGTCTTTTCTAAGGAGATGGTAGGCAGTGTAATCTTTTCTCTTTTTTAGTGGCAAATCACTCCATACCTTATGCATAGGCATTGTGCCTTGGGATTGTGCCTTCTAGATTCTAAATTACAAAAAGCTACGGTTCAGAACACTTATTTTTGAGAGATGCCCTGTGCAGTTTAGGCAAATACAAAATAATTACTGAGATTAAAACAAGTCTTGTGTGTTGTTAGTAGATCTTTAAAGTACATGCTTGTTTAAGAATTACGTGTTGCTGGCACTTTTAGACAAAATGTGGGTCAGAGGTTCGTAGCCATTGCTGATGTGACAGGCACACTCGCTAAACTGTTCTTTCAGGGGTGTGGACTAATGTGGCTCAACTCCACCTGTTCTGCATTTGTTAAAGCTATGTCCGAGACAAAGTCTGAAACAAAATTCAAGTGACTGTACAGGGAGTGAAATAAAATGGCAGCTACCATCCTAATTAAAAGGTGTGGGAGCATAGATCTGAAACGGAGGCATCTATTTTACTGCTTCTTTTGACTTCCGTGAGCTTCAGCTGAGTATTAAAAAAGGTACTCCTGACTCATCTTAATTCAACTGCCTTTACGCTGGTACACATCTCTGACTTTCACAGTCTGTTTCCTGTGGTTTTCTTCTGTCGCAATAGCTAAGCGTGCTAGGTTTTGGCATCTTAATTAAGCTGAATGTCATCCTATTTTTATACTTGCAGATTGAGGAAGCTCTTGTACGGAGAAAGAAGATGGAGCTTCTTCAGAAGTATGCCAGTGAAACCCTCATGGCACAGAGTGAAGAAGCAAAAACACTTCTAGGATTGTAACATGGCACCAGGATGTGTTTCTGCATAATCCATCTAAAAGCAGCAGGTTCATATACTCTGGTAGCGATCACTTCTGGCTCCGCAAGTCCCTTTGGGTGGTAAGAGTAAACTGATGAAGTTTCAGTGTGCGCTGCAGCAGGAAAACCATCACTTTGGTTTGTCCGATTGCACTTCAGTGCTGAGAAAGATTAGACCTAAGTTAACTTGTCTCTGCATCTCCAGCGACTGTCTGCAGTCCTTTTGCTTTGTAAAGTGGTCTGTGCAGTGGTGCCTCTTACAGATGGAACCGCAAACCCTGTTACTCCTTAAATCCGGAAGGAAAACTGACTGACGTTACTGCCGTTCTGTCTGCTGTATCCTGACTGTAGGTGTACGCATCTTCCTCAGGTGGATTTTTGCTGAGCTGAGTCCAGAAGTAACTTACTCTGTTATGCCTGGTTAGTTTACCAGAATAGCCTAGAACCTGTTTAGAGGTACCTCGATGGCAGATCTTACGAGTGACTTTGAAGTCGATTTGGTTCTTTATATAACACATGCGATACGTCTAAAAGCTCTTACCCTTCTTGTGGTTTGTAACCGTGCCTGGGTGAATTGCTTAAATGCTGGATATTTCAGCAACTATTGTAAATACTTCCAGCCTTGTTCAAATATTTTTAGTAAAACTTATTTACAACCTGATGTCTTGTTTCATTCTAGCTCAAAGGATTGTGTTGTTTCCCTATTTGTAGCCAAAGAATGGGATCATGAATAGCCATCCACGTAGGGATTTGAAGCTCTGCATCCCCTACTGCTCTTAGCTTGTGTGTCCCGTGGCAAGAGGCAGATTGCAGCAGAGCCTGCTCAGAGTCATAGGGGTGACTGATGTTGTTATATGGGTCCGAACGAAGGAAATTTTCAATTGGCCATCTGCAGCCATGGAGTAGAAGTGCTATCTCAGGAATATAGTATTTAACCACCACGTAACCGTGTCTGGGACTATTTAGAGTTTCTAGATGCTTTTAGTATTCAGCTCTGTTTATTGTAAAGAATCCGCTCCAGAACAATCGAAGCTCTAAATTAGAGGCAAGCTTTGTCTTACTTGATGTAAATGATTAAACAAAAAAAGCCTTGAAAGAGTGGGAAGCATAGCTGTGAAATTCAAATCTTAAAAGAATAAATCAGAAACTCAAGTATTGATTGCAAGCAGACACCTAACATTCCGAACACATCCTTCTCTCTTCCTCTTAACAGCGCAGTTTTCTCTGCTTTGTAATGACACACCAAATGAGTATGTTTATGACTTGTAATAATTTGTGTGCTCTGAGTTGCAAGCACCTATCCAAAGTTGTTTTTAGTTTTTGCTGCTGCCCCTTGAGTGTTTTCTCTTCTTGGGTTTAGAGAAGGTGATGTGCTTTTATCCACAGGCTATCTGTGTTGCTGTAAAAGACAACACTTCCCACAGTTCCTTCCCTGAAACCCTTGGCCACCAAGAATGGAAAAATAGGGTCTTTTCATGTTGGATGTGCTAACAGGTTTATGGTCTAGCAGTGCTGCATCCGACTAGTGCACTGCACCTCTGGAAGAGCCTACTATGTGAGGGGTAAAGGCTTTGTTGCCTGCTCCTAAGCCACTAACGAGTCCCTGGAGCTGAATAAATTGGCAGGCAGTCTGGTAAAGTATTTATCGCACTTCGGGAGTGCTTGTCACCAAGCTGTAGAGTGACTCGGGCAGGGGGGACATGATACCAACAAAAAAACTGGAGCAGCCAAATGGGCTTGCCAAAAAGGCAAAAAAAAGAGTTAAAGCTCTGTTGTGAACAGCCCCTTGCCAACCATGCTGCTGCTAGATGCTACATTTTTTCTTTTCGTTTATTTTTCTTTTTGTTCAGTACAACAACAGTTTCTCTTCTTGGGGAATGGTCCTGCTGTAGATTTGGTAAACTATATGCTGGAGATAACCCTGGGCATATGGGGTGAAAAACCCAAGTAGTTTTTATGGCCTGATACAGTCTGTGAGTTCGATAATACCGGTGGTCAGTCCCTTTTGTTACTGTATGAATCTGTAACATAGAAGACAGGAAACAGAAGTGTAAAGTTAGATCAGGGACAGAGTGATAATGACGGAAGGCATAAAAAAAGAATAAATGGGAAAGAATGAGAGAAAATCGAGATGGGATAGTAACTGCATTCATGTTCAAAGCAGCAGCTACTGGCCCTGAGCAAGACTGATACATTGCCATCGACAGAGCAGTTTTTAAGGCAATACTGATCTCTGTTGACCAACACAGAAACAGAATAAACGTATGAAAATAGAGTATGGGGCTGTGTGGTGCGAACTGTGGCTGCTGCTTGAACCTGCTGTACTAAATATTCACTCTAGCTCTGAGCACTAAGGATTTTTAAGCTGAAAGCTCTTTCTGGCTGCATCTGAATAATTGTAGAGCAATTGTTTGCCAGCAGCAGCCTGTAGCACAATGCCCTCATTCTGCTTGCCGTGGCCCATAGCACAGTGGACAAGTTCCGCTGGCCATATAGGCTGTGAAATTGCTGGTGGGGTTGGGGCTGGGGAGCTGCTGCGGCCAAAGCTGGGAAACCGATCCCGTAGTTTGTCCTAGGGAGTGACACGGTGCGTGGGCTCTGCGTCGACTTCTATGTGTGTGTGTGGTCAGGCTTGTAACTTGTACTGCTGGTACAACGCCTCAGCCTGGAACAGGGCTAGGGTATAAAATAATCATTTTATACGTGCTCACGTGCCGCTTGTTCTGTCTGCTGCAGGGTTCTGTGCTGCGCCTGAGCTTTGGGGGCATAACCTCCCTAATCATTCTTTTCGCTGCACCAATTTTGGCTTTTTTTGTGGTTTAGAAATGCATTCTAGAATCATAGAATGCTTGAGGTTAGAAGAGACCTTAAAGCCCATCCAGTGCCACCCCCTGCCCTGGGCAGGGACACCTCCCACCAGCCCAGGTTGCTCCAAGCCCCGTCCAACCTGGCCTTGAACCCCTCCAGGGATGGGGCAGCCACAGCTTCTCTGGGCAACCTGGGCCAGGGACTCGCCACCCTCAGAGTGGAAAATTTCTTCCTAATATCTAATCTAAATCTCCCCTCTTCACCCTGGTCCATTTAGCACCAGCCAGGTCCGCGGCGCAGGCCGGAACCCGCCTGCCTTCATCCGTGTTGGGCTGAGCGTGGCGCAGCCACGGGGGATCGGCTCCTCGCTGGAGCCTGGCGAGGGCTTTGCTGGCAATGAGCGGATTTACCTCCCCCGCAGTCGCAGAGGGGCGACACAGGCAGAGACGGCTTTGCGGAGCGTCCGTTAACTGTCGCTGTTTGCGCTCGTTTTCTCACTTTCGGGGCAGTTGCAGGGCAATGCCTGTGCAGGGGAGATTTACTTCCCTGGCAGACGCGTCGCGCTGCCCCTTCCCCGTCGCTGCCGAGGCGGTGGCGGGGCTGGCCGCCCGCCCCGGGCCCTCTCCCGCCACACGGCTCGCGGCTGACGTCCGTGCCGTCACGGCCCGTCGCTCTGACGTCGCCCGATGAGCTCACAGGGCAGGGCGGGGCGCGCTGTCCCGCCAAACGGGGCGCGGGCGGTGCCGGGCGCCGCCCCCCCCCCCCCCACACCTCCCGTCAGCCGCCTCAGCCCCCTCAGCCCGGCCCCGGCCGAGATGCGGCGGGCGCTGCCGCTGCTCCGCGCTCTCCTCAGGCCCGGCCCCGCGGGGCGCCCGCCCCGGACACAGGCGCTCAGCGGGCTCCGCGCCACGCCTGCGGCGGGCGGCGGCAGCAGCGAGGTACCCGGGGCGGGGGGGGGGCGCAGCCGGCGGATGCGTCCCGGGAGCGGGCGGGTCCCTCAGGGCGGGCGGGTGCCGGGGCGGAACCGGAACGGGCCATGGGCGGCGGCGGGCGAGCCCGGGTCGGCGGGTCCTGCTGCCGGGGATCGCCCCCGTTCCGCCTCGCCCGGGGGCCGATGCCAGGGTTCCCCGCAGGGCCCCGGAGCACCCCCATCCCCGGGGGGGGCGGCGGCTTTTGCGGCGTGTTGTCTCAAAGGAGGAACCGGCGACTGTCGCGACTGTCGCGGCCGTGGCGCGGGGCTCCGGCCCCCCCCTTTGTTGTTGCCGCCCTGCGGATAGCTTGTCGCCAAGGGAGGGTGCCCTTGTCGTCAAAAGGGAAAAAATAGCTGTTAATTTCGTTATTTTCCTTGTTGGATATACAGAATGTGTAAAGTGAGAATTCCTTTCTCACTTCTTTTTTTTCTCTGTATGCTTAACAAAATACTTTTTTTTTTTAAAGCTGTGTTTACTATGAAACTATTACAGCGTAGTTCCAGTAATCTCCCATACCAGTCCCCGAAGCCTGAGATAATTAGCATACGCTTATCAGCCAGCCTGCAAGCTCATTTGGGGAGCAGTGGGGTTGTTTCCGATGAAGCTGTTGCAGACAACTTGGAGACAGCGGCTGCAGGGTTTCTGTTGTCAAAGAGAGGGCTGACGGCTGTCGAGGGGAGAAGGCAGAGCGCTTCGAGGGGGTACTTGCGTTTAAAACTGCACAAAACACAACTGCCTAATTAAAGTCAGCAATATTGCAATACATTTGAAGTGTTGGCTTGATTAAACTGGGCTCTATCGGGGAATGTGCTCAGACTCCTGGCTTTCCCAATGTCATTTGTGTGCCCGGTTTTGGCAGCGGCGAGAGCCGGTGTGTCGAGGAGTGTCTGTAGCTCCCTCACCTTCCCGATGGCAGGGGCAGCATCTGTCTTTGTGCTGTGCCCAGCTGCGGGCAAAATGCAGCAGGTGAATAATTGATGAGGAACAAAGTGCTGCTTAAGTAGGCAAAACGCCCTTCTCCCTGCCCGGGGAGAGCAGTGGGCTGGTTTGCCCTCAGACAGCTGGAACAGCAAAGCCTGTCCCGCATCCGTCTCCGCGCCTGTTTTCCCCATCATGGTCAGTCCTGGCGCTTCATCTCCCCCTCCTGATGAACTGAAAGAGGGGATCATAAATCCCAAGAGCCCTTGATTCCATTTGAGGCGTAGGAGAGAACTGGTGTTTAGATTATAGACCCTTTTTGGTCCGTCTTTTTCCAGCCTTATTTAGTAACGGTTTCGTTGCTCAACGGTCCTCTCTCTGTCTCCACGCCTTTGGCTGATCACCCTCCTCATCTCTCTTACCCCCTCTTACCCCCGCGCTCCCTTTCTGGGCTCCTGACAGCCAGTTCACTTCTTCAAAGGCAGGCAGTGAGATAAATTTTAGTAACTCAAACAGCATCTTTGTTTAAGGAGGTGCTACCTTTAACCATGGGCATTAGTTTGCCGTATATAAAACTTAAGAATCAGCTGAAGCGATGTTTAAGGAGCACAACAGACACCCAGCTGTAGTCAACGCTGGTTGTGGAGCAGAAAAGTGTAAGTGACAGTAGGGACAGTTTTAGTATCTAAAACCGAGCCAAGCACAACATTTGCATTCAAGACCTACCTGCTGCTGAAAAAGAGACTTTTGTTTATTTTGTTAGTAGTCTTTTTTGTTAGTATTCTGTGCATTGAAATTACCTGTGAAATAAGGTGGGGATAAATCAATCAAAAGCACAATTTGCTGGCGCAGCAGCATGTATTTTGTACCCCTTTTTATCAATTTAACTCAATTTGTCCCAGTCTTCTGAAATGTTGTGGAACTACTCAAAAAGCAAGGTGGAACAAGGAACACAAAGGTGGAAAGCAAGGTGTATGCATAAGGAAATGGGAGCCGCGGTGCTCTTTTGTCACAGTAGGTATTGCAGTGTATGAATATGTCTATAAGGCACATGAAAATGCACAAAGTTAAAGATCCATTCCTTCTCTACGGAGGCATCTCTCTTCACCAGGCGTTAGCTATTGTTAGCCTTATCAAATGGGCCTAAGTAAGGGCATAACTGATGTACTCTTTCTTTTCAATTCCTTCTTACAGCTCAACACGCTGCCATCCTTTGGTTTTCTTTTTGACATCGATGGGGTACTGGTACGAGGAAAGACTCCGATTCCTGCTGCAAAAACAGCCTTTCAAAAGCTAGTGAATTCTCAGGGACAATTTTTGGTGCCTGTAGTATTCGTCACCAATGCAGGAGATTGCCTTCGTCAGAAAAAAGCTGATCAGTTGTCTCATCTGCTGGGAGTTCCAGTGAGTAGCTTAAATCTTAGTTATTTAGCTTTTTACTTACGGTGAGTGTGTCAAATGTATTAACTTCCATTAAATGCTGCTCAGTTAAATCAGTTTTCTTTTGCCCTTAAGCTCTCTGAAATGCCTTGCTGGAGGTATGATAAAAAATGCTGTCTAAAGCTAATGGTATTGCCATTGGTAAAAGTACTGATTTTTCCAATGGTAATGGAACAATGGTAATGGTCTTTGCAACGTTCTTATTGTGGGAATAAATCTTGCCTTCTCCTTCTGAATAACGAAAGCGTGTGCCAATAATATGAAACTGCTCTAGCGAGCTGAGTGTCCTCTGTAATAACGTGCAAGATGGGACCTTCCTGCTTCTATTTTATATAAAACCTTACTCCCCGTGATTTGTGGGCGCTGCAGGCAGTAGGACTTCTCCACTGTTGGACCCTGTGTTTGAGCATTGCTAAGATAAAGCCATAAAGTTCGTTCTGCAGTGCCTTTTGTTTCAGTAAGGGCCAGCAGATGTGAGCATATCTGTATCAATAAAATCCTGCGTGTCATGGGTAAAATAAGATCTCAATATATTTTTTTTATTTTTTTATTTTTAAGATCTGTAAAGGTGATAGGTAGCAATTCATAATAGCATCCTTCCAGGATAGTAATTTTACTGTTTTTATAACTATTGAAGCAATGGGATACGTAAACTAAAAAGTGAAGGTCTTCCCATACAATTAAATCAATACTGCAGTCTAGCGCAGATACCACAGTTAGAACTGGGGTACTTATGATTCTTCTTCCCTGTTCGTTTTCTAAATGAATTTGGCAATTCTGTAGAACTAGGAGAGAAAACCTTGTGTTCATGTTCAATAGAATAATTCTGGCAGCTGAAAGGGGTATGTATGATGCTTTGTCAGGAATGTATTATTTTCTGGCATATTATCACTACGTGGTCTGTGAAACTCAAGAGAAAATGATATGGTAGGGTTTGAGAAAATGATATGTTGTGTAATTCATAGAATTTGTCACACCTGTTAATTAAAATCTACATCTGAATAACTTATCTGAAAACCAACAGACTCCTTTTGTTTTTAAATCCCAAACAGATTTCACAAGATCAGGTGATGATGTCACACAGTCCTCTGCGGATGTTCAAACGTTACCATGAAAAATGTGTGCTTGTATCTGGACAAGGACCGCTTCTGGATATTGCTCAAGAGTATCTTTAAAACAAACAAACAAACAAGCCAAACTGCTGCTTAACTGCAAACTGTATTTTCCTTAATCAAGTTCAGGGGATCCTGTGGATCAAAGGACGACTAATATTTCAACACTATACATCCAGTAATAGGCAATGGTAGTTCTTACTATGATGCCAAATTTATGTTTTGAAAATGGTTGGTGTGTTGATATTTGCTTCACTTCATTCGATCTGTTTTTAATGGGGAAGGAAAAAAAGAGAAAGATTTTTTTTTTTGTATTGTTTTATTTGTATGTAAATGGCACTGTAGCACAAAGGGGAGCACATCTCTCGAGGATGAGAGCGTGGCATTCTATCTATTATTTATCACAGCTGACTTTTAGCTCAGTAGCCGCTTCTACACTAACTGCCAAAAAGAACTTAAATGATGTTGATGTAATGATGGTGTCAAAGCTTCAAACTGTAATTTAATGACCTTAACCTTTGCATAATCTTCGCTCATGCTTCCAGTAACTCCCTTCTGCACTTCCTCCTTTATTGGGATTTTAACCAAAGTTCGTGTAAATAATAAGTTGTAAAAAATGTATGTGCGACTTTTAAGTATAAGCTTTATTTCAAATACAAAGATGAGGAAAAAGTTATTGAAGGAACGTTCCAGTTAACTGTCAAAATTTGTTAGGTATGGCTAAGAAAAGTATACTGCAAGACTGAATACGAAATATAAGAAGTGTATTTATGTTAGATAGCATTTTCATACGGGATAGTCTTTTATTTTAAAATAACTTTACGAATGGCTGTGATGTTAATTCCAATACAAAATCAGGTGGCTTAGTTTGCATAACTGATATATTTAAGTAGTTCTTATTTTCATTTGCGTTGTAAGACGTCACCTTAGTATTGAGAGTAGCATCACAACCGCTTTTTACACAAATGAGCAGTTGTACTTTGATTACCTATTGTTAACTAAGTTTAAATCAGGATTTAAGAGAAGTACTGTGCAAATCAGGAGGTTGTTTCTTTCCCTTTTGGTCCTTTCCTTTTCCGATGTGTTTTGCTATTTATCTTAACTACTCGTAGCGAGTAATTAAACCTGATGGGTCAGTCCACCGTTTCGCAGAGATGGAGCGTTACAGTGTTTATCTGGCAATACCTTTGCAGCCGTAACGGCCTAAGGAAAGCACAGTCTGTGGAGACAGTATTATTTCCTCAACTGGCTCATATTTCTTTCCTGTAATAATTACACAAGATGTTGTCTTGCTGCCAGATAAACGCCTTTTTGTGCTTATGTAAAGATGATCTTGCAGTATTGGAGGTCTGGAGTGGCTCTTGCTTTTCGTCTCATATTTTGAGCAAGATTTATGTATAATTTCTGGTTAAGATTTCGGACACATGGGTCTCCCATTTATAAATAATGGGATGATCATCTTTTTATCTCACAGAAGAAAAAGTCAGTCTTTGATATGTTGCTTTGATTCCTAAATTTGCTTTACCAGATAAACTGCTTATGTTAAAATTGTTAACATGGAATTACCGATTTTTAAAATCTTGTAATATAAGCAGTTCTGTATCCTTAACTGGTATCTTCCCAGCCTTGGTTTCTGTCAGCCTATTACCATTGAAACATTGCGGGAGAAACACCCTTTGCTAGATGTAGTTGACCATGACAGGAGACCCAATGTTCTGGTGAGTGAGTATTTTTTCTTTTAAAATTCTTTGTTTGCTCATTAGATGACATTCTGTAATAGGGGTCAATATTTAAACTACGTGTCTAGTGCTGTTGTTCTTACATTGTATTGTGACTTTGCTTTTCCACTTCTTTATTTGTTTTATTACAGCATTTTCAAGAACAACGATAGACTTTTTGCTATCAGTAGTAATCCTTTACCCTCATCTTTGATTGTGTAACTTACTGTTGTGGGAAACCTCATAATTTGGTACAGATACGTAATTCAAAATCTGTCTTGGAAGGTGTATTAGCTTCCTCAGATATGTGGAAGATAAAATAAGCTTTTTCCTTCAGTATAGGGTTGTCTTGGTGTTGTTTCTAGGCTTTGAGGTTGCTTGTATTGTAAATTAATGCTTTGTAGAGAATTATTTTTTCTCCAAAGGACCCCCTCGCTTGTTGATACTATTATTTAAATATACTAACAGTACATACAGTGTGGTTTCAACTGAATTGTGCAGAATTTCAAAAATAAGTGAATACATACACAGTAAATACATGCGTGTATTGTACATATTCAGGGTCAGTACGTAGAGTGGATTTGTCAAGAAATTCTTTGTGGTTCACAGAATCCCTGACTCAGTTGTGTCATCTTTTGCTTTGCTTCTCAACCATGCGGATGCAGGAGTTCAAGAAACTGTTAATGTACTTGCCACCATAGGGAGTAAATCATGAAGTACAAACTCTTATTTGTCTAGCAAATATATTACGTGTTAGACAATGTATTTTTCTTTCGCAGAGTGTTTGAAATACATTTCAAAACCTGTTTTTCAAATGTCTTGTTAATACTAGAGGCCTCTTACTCCTGTGGAAAAAATAAACATCCATACTTTCATACACCAGTAAATTAAACAACTGAAACTTTATAGCTTGCCAGAGGAAGTTAAATAAATGTAGGAGGGTAGCGAGTGTAGAACGCACTAATTTGCTGTCCCTTTGCCATGAGATTCACTTCACAATTGAAATGAGTTTCTAAGTAAACTGACGTCAGGTATATACCAAAATAGAGAGTGTGTTTCCTGTCAGTGTTGCACAAGGTAACTGTGGGAGCAATACTTGAAATAATTCTGTTAAAAATAGTAGTAAAAGTTTAATCTTGTAGAAAACGTTTACTTTTTTCTTATTGCAGTACCCCTCTGCTGTGGAGCTTCCCAAGATTGAGGGTCAGTTATCTTTACTTAACTTGCAACTATCCTTTAATAGGTGAAATATATTTATTGTACTTTTCTTTATAATTAGAATTTCCTTCTAGATTGCTGCGCACTTCAAAAGTTGGCTGAGGCGATTCTAAAATTTCCGTGTTAATGACATCTATCATTAATTTGGAATGTATCATGAGTGATAAAGCTATTTTTTTAACGCGTGCGGTTTTCAGCCATGTGTTTTTGAAGTTTCAGAAGACGGGAGGTTTGCTTTCCTCTTCATCTGCCCTTAACAGGCTATTGTTGCCTTCCTGTCAAAAATGAGGAATGAACTGATATGTTCACCAACAGTCAGTCTTGTTCATACGGTGGGCAGGATGGTCGCTTCAGAGTTGTAGTAGAAGCATCTTGTTTCAGCAGACCGTATTCACCCTCGTCTCTTCTGAACTGCAGGAAAGTAGAAACTGGACTTTTGGATTTAAAAAAATCTGAGTCAGATTATGGCTGGAGACCAGAAAAATGTCTATAAACAGCATTCAATTTTTTTTTTTAAGATTAACAAAATAACATCTTTGATGGATTATTTAAATACTGTATGTAAATATGGAATTCACAAAGGTATGAAAGACATAGAAATACAATTTAGAACTTTATGGGGTTTTTTAGAACGTTTTATGGTGCTATGGAGAAACTTAGCCAATAAAAAAATAAAAAAAATTCTTAAACCTGTAGATTTTGCAGTGGGATATTTTGAGATATTCTGTGAATAAATGGGTATGGAATTTATTAAAAACCCTAAGTTAATGTGACTATTACATTAGTTCATGGTTAAATCAAATTACTTGTTCAGTTTCTTTAGACCAAGTTTTAGCATCAGAGATTTGGTGCCCTGTTAACTAATTCCATAACTCTGTCTGTAATTCCTGTTCCCGTAGCTGTTGTTTTGTTTGGGGAGCCAGTCAGATGGGAGACCAACCTCCAGCTGATCATAGATGTTCTGCTGACAAGCGGCTACCCTGGAAATCCCTACTGCCATGAAAACGACCCTCACATTCCCGTACTTGCATGTAACATGGATCTGATGTGGGTGGCTGAAGCACAGTCCCCAAGGTAAGTCCATCGTGATATATTTTGGGTTTCCTCATTTCTTCAGTAAAATGCAGAGTCAATACTTTTATACAAAATGCCTGCGATAGTTTCACAGTAGGTCTCGGCTTTGAATACGAGGTCTCTAAAGCAATGCACTTTCAGCAAGGGCTGCCTTATTACTGTCTACATTATTGCATTCAGGAAGTCGGTTACTCAAGATAAAAACTGCTTTAAGCCCTAAACCTTTTTGTTTCCCGTTCCCAGAAGAGTGAGGAAAGACAGGTTCTTGTCTGAGGGCCTCAGAGTCTCATTTGAAAGACAAAAATGAAAAAATTGTCAAGGCCATTGTTTAATTTCATTAGGTCTTTCTTTGGTATTTCTCTTTTTCCACCCTACAGCTAGTAGGGTAAGGAATTGACCCTGCTAGGTGACAGCAGAAAACGTTTTTGAGCTGAGGGCAACATAGTGAGCGCTTTAAGGAACATGAGAAAAAACAGGTAGAACACACATTGCAAGGTGGCATGATCTCTGACAGGGGTTTTGTTGGATTTTGTTTTTAATAGAAGGTAGTTCTTTGATAGTTTTGTTTCCTCTCTCCTCCCCCAGTCTAAAATTTGAACATACACCGAAATAGAAATTGTTGTTGTTGTGACCCGATTGCTGCCTTGATCTTGGGCTGAAGACCTTGGCAGATACCCTTACTTGGATGCAAAGACCGTTTCTAATTAGTACGTTGGCAAAATACCTATGTGTGATAGTTTCAGGCAAGTGTAAGGCAACCATTATATCTACAGTGAACAAGATCCTCAGTTTCAGTTGTGTCCTTTGGGAAAGATCCAGTATAAAGTTCATTTTTTTTTTTTCATTTGAGTTTGACAGTATGACAAGTTTACATCTATCAAGGCTGTTACCTTCACTACTGGAATACAACGGCACAACTAAGTTGTTTTAAGCTGTTGCTAATAATTACTGGAAAAAATTTTATGCTTATTTAATGGTAATTCATAATATAAAGCAACAAACAGGGTGGAGAAAGGGAACGAAGGCTTCACCCAGAATTCAGAAAAGCTAATTCTGTACCACATTTAAAAGTGCTACAGCTGCCTCCTCCTTTGTAGCTTTTTTCCTTAAAAGACTATTTTGATTTCAAGGCCACAAGAGATTTAATTTCTCTATTAGTGCACCTCGTATATTTCTCCTGCATTCTGATGCTCATTATATTGGTGTTTTGGTGTTGGTTTTTTTGGGCTGTAGATACCTGGTTTGAGCAGCTATACTAATCTATGTGCATTAGAAGTTACTTAGCAGATCTTTTTAAGAACGATGTGTTATTTATTGTATATAGAACCTTTTATTCTTTTGTGGTTTTGATAATTACGTATTTCTCAAGTGATACATATTAGTTCATCCCTAATATCAAACCCAGTAATGAAGTAAAACTGCTTTTTTCATCTTGAGATTACATCTTTGAAATTGCTGATTTACTGGCATGGTGGTTGACCCATCATCACTGTTTCTACCTTGATCAAAATAACTGAGTTATCAAAAGCATGCTGTAAAATTAGAGTTTGTTCCTTGATCCTCCTTTGCATCCCGTTTTTTAGAGAAACCCATGAAGTGTTTTTGTTTCCATATTACAAGTGGGCTTTGGTATACTCTTGTGTTTAAAGAGATATTAATTTTCCTTCTGTCTGATTCTAACTTTCATTTTCCATTCCTCCTCTTTGTGAATTTGGCTGGTTCTGTTAGATCACTGCAGAGAGTACATCACGGGCTAGGCATTATTTCAAGAAGCATCACTTTTGTAAGTAGGGTATCTACTTAAATGCAAGTAACACTAACACAAACCATTGCAACATTTTAAAAATAGGTAAGTCTGTAGCGCTCTGCCAATAACACGTTTTTGTTGTGGTCTTTATTGTTCAGCTAATCAGTACTTGATTTTCAGTAAAACATCTGTGGAAATGTGCATACAAATGGAGGGAAATTTTATAGTTACAGGATGTGATTTATTACTAAAAGATCATGAAACAAAAAAGCCTTGCTTTTTTATGTGTACCTAATATAATTTGATTTATCTTTATATCTGTGTAGGTTTGGGCATGGAACATTCATGGTTTGTTTGGAAAACATTTACAAGAAGATCACTGGCAAAGAGCTGAAATATGAGGCCTTAATGGGCAAACCCAGTAAACTGACCTACCAGTACGCAGAATACCTCATCAGGGCTCAGGCAGCAGAAAGGCAATGGAAGCAACCCATTCAGACTCTTTATGCTGTCGGGTAAGATACCATAAGCCTAATGAGTTCATCAGGAAATCACTCGCGACATAAATATCAGCAATGAAAAATACACGACTCTTACTGCTTTGTTTCTCACACCATTAGGACCACCTAATGTTCTTGGTGTTGCAATGTACTTGTAATGTTTTTGAGCCTTGCTGTTTCTAATCTTCAAAAATTAATAATACTTTGCTGTTTCTATGTGTAATTTCTGTAGAAGCACAAAAAGTGGTTTATACGCGACTAAGATTTCTCACGATTTTTTATTACTATTTTTGTTTAATTTTTGTAGTAGGCTGTGTAAATCTAACAAAAAGAATTTGCATGGGTGGTTTGTTTTGTTAGCTTTACTGGTATAAAACACCAACAAGCTTTGAGTGAATGATAGTTATTAGGGAATGCAGAGCTAGAATTTATTTGTGAGGTCGTTAAGCTCGGTCATATGCTACTGTGCATGCTGTCACATCATAGAATCCTTTTCATAGAAAAAGATAAAGCTGTATTGTATTAAAGACTGTTTCAGAATCTCCAAGATGTTTGGGAATACAATCAGCTCATTCATGGACTGCTAATACCTATCCTTGATTTTCCCCTCCCCCTGCCCTGGTCTGCAATTTCAATGTGCAGAGTTACTCGTAGGTCATGCTTAATGAAAATGGTGTGATTAAATAGCTATGGGAATGGATTTCTTCCTATCTCCATACTTCCACAGAAAGTTATGTAAAGGATAAAATAAACTGTTACATCGAAACCATAAAAACGTCTTTCATACAATCGAAATTTGACAACTAAAACTGCACTGCTGACTAAACTTTCTTCTTCTGTTTCCAGAGATAATCTCATGACTGATGTCTATGGTGCTAACCTTTACAACCGCTACCTTGAAGAGAACTCCAGAAAAGGTTCAAAATCACGGATTCAGGCCAAAGTTGCTGGTGGCAGTGGATCTGCCGCTCTCTCTCAGGATGACGAAATAGACAACAGTTGGGAGAATGAATTAGCGTCCGCAGCTGCTGCCCGCTGTAGGTCTGTTCTGGTTTGTACCGGGGTTTACAACCCTCACACGGAGGTACCCTTGGATACCAGGGAGAGCATCACTGAAACGGTATTCCACGGCCACAGAGATTTTAGATTTGAGCCCGGTTTAGTAGAACCAGATCATATTGTACCAGATGTTGATGCTGCCGTAGACCTGGTCTTCCAGCTGGAGAACTTTGCACCTAATTGAGATGACGTGATTTCTTAAGGACTACTCAGTGCTATGCTTTTCTGCCCAAAAAGCAAACTGCTTTAAAATCATGCCACGAACTGATGCTTTCTAAAATTTTTAACTTTTAATACAATCTTATATGAAGTATATTAATGCATTTAGGTATATTAATATACTTAATGTAAGTATATCAGATATCAGTAATGCTTTTTTAAGTACTTTGACACATGTAATTTCTTGCTTTAGTTGCCCTTTATTGTCCTCCTATTCATTATGTTAGGTATTTTAATAGCAGTTTTTCATGTTAGTGGCACTTAAATTCCCACATGACAGTACATTCTTCTGTTTGCTCGAAGATTTAGCTTCTAGGTATTAGGGATCTTGAGGATATTGGATTGTGGTGTTGGGGTCATTCACACAATGACAAATTGGCCGGTATGGAGCACAACGTGTTACTGCCTGCTATTCTGCAAGTAATGGAGTGCGCTTTCAGATTAGAGCGAAGTTCATGTCTCTTCTGCTGCTCTGTACCTGTTCACGTTTAACACTGCAGCCTTAATTTTTATCTCTTTTGTCATGTGTCTGGAGCTGCCATTGCTTCTCGCTGCTCCGACATGTAAAGCCTTAGTAGAGATGCCCATGTCAGATGGAGAGGGCTGAATTGTTAATGCCATTTTTGGAACTCCAACTGAGCTGAGCACAGTGATGCAAGGAAAGCGTCCAGCAGCGGGTGCCCTGTGTGGCATAATACCTGGCCTTTTTGTCCTTGCCTTTTTATCTGCACTTTTTTTTTGAGGAATTTAGAATATTAGAAAGCTTTAGCAATTATGTTTCAGGTGTTTGTGTCAGTTGGACTTTTCCACTGAGTGAGTGACTACTGTTTGGGCAAAAAGTGCCTAGTAATTTACTTGAAGCCTCATACCACTGTGGTGATTAACCGGCCTTGAGTGTAATATATTTCAGCTTGTGTCAGTGTTATATGTTGTTTGGTTCGTGGATTTTATAGCTGTTCATTTTTAAAAAAAAAAAGTAATTTATGTTATTTTTATAAAATACTTTTAAACATTTTCGTCCAAAAGATGCCTTTGAAAATATTTTTGTGTTAATTTGTTGTAACAGAGTATGTGGTGTACTTGTGACAGAACCTTAGAAAACATAAGCCAATTAAGTGTGCTTAAAAACAAAGCCAACTCACATACAAATATCACTTAACATCACCTTGGGGGCTAGTTGGGTTTTTATGGTTGGGTTTGGTTTTGTTTGTTGGGTTTTTTTTTTTTCCAAATTAGAAATTGTACAAACAAAAATCTGTGGGTCTTCAGTTTTCCCAAATTCTTGCCAAACTAGCAGAATGCTGGCTTAAAAGCGTTGGTAAGAGAGATGGTGGCATAAAGTGAAATGACCTCCTGGCCAGCTTCTTCACTGCTTATTGTCCTGAAATCAAAATCTGAAAGCTCGTGTCATGAGGAGAACATTGCTGCTATAAAGTCAGATTTTGTTGTTTTTGTGTTTTCTCCATTTGCAAACCGCTGTAATCCCCCTCTCTGCTATCAGGATTGTTGATTCGTTCACTCATAATGTTTCGTAAGTAGCTTTCAACGTATCTTGCTGGACCCAGTTTAAGGACAGTGCTTTAGCACTGTATTTCCTGTTTCTTCACTGGGAAAGTATTACAGCAGCACATTCTTGCCTTTTTTAATTGTTACAATAAACAGATATATACCTGTTTCTTTAGTGCTTTCCTGTAATACGCCAACCATTTGCAAAGTATGCCAAATCTTTCGAAGTAAGGATTGTAGTTTTGTAAAATGTCAGGGTGACTGAAGTTGCGTTGTTTCAATACTGAAGCATGTTGCAGAGCTCTTTAACGATTACCAGAGGCGGTTTCAGGCTGTCAGTGAAGCAAGGAATAAAAATGTGAAAGTTGATGCAGAACAGAAAATGTTCAATTTGTTTCTTCTTCCCCTGCCCCCCGAACATACATGAACACTTGAAAAGGTTCATGAAGGAACTGTCTATATACTTCTTAAATTTTGTCCCTTGTGGAAACATTAACTTATAATGCATATGTAGAAAACAAATATTGTTTGACTGTCAGACTGATACTGTTTTTAACTGAAAGGAAGACAGGTTTTTAGGCTGTATTCCTCTTAGACCATTTAGGCTGCGTCTGCGTTGCAGGGGTGTGAATGTTGCCCGCTGAGTCTGCTGGAGCTGTCATTAACGTGATTCTTCGTATGAATGTATGACTGAGTCCCAATAGCGGACTAGGGTGCCATTAGATTTGGAGCTGCATCAGTACAAAACAAAAAATAGGCAGTTGTTGGCACAGGTGGTGGACACAGATAGTTAATATATATGGGTATTACTATAAAAGACGAAAGAGAAATGTTAGTGTGGTAAACACTTGCACTATGTCAGTGAGCTAGGCAAATATTTTGATGAGATGTCAGGAAAAATAAATTTTTAAGGAAGGATTTGAAGGAGTATAGTGAGTTACCATTGAGGATGTTTACCTGGAGCCTTTGGCAAAGATGAAGAACCCCACAGCATCCACCTGCTAGATAATCCCACAACTTCACTGCAGGGGTGAGCTAGCTACATGGGAATGAGATTGTGTATTCCCTAATTAGTACTGCAACCACACAGCATACATAGCTCTAGCTCTAGAGCCTGAAAGCAACCTGCTTCCTTGGTGACATATTCAATGTTTATGTGCACTGAGTAATTACACCACAGTTAGGATTTTGAAATATTACTGGTGTTAGTAGTATAGCAAAAAGTAGAAAAAGCATGTGTGTTCCTCCCTCAGGGAGTCCCACTCCAGTTTACACTTCAATTTCTGGTGAAAATATTTGTGCCAAGGTGCTACTATGTGACTCAGCAAACCTTCCATTCCACCTGCATTACTCAATACCAAATTCCAGTAAAAGAGTTGTCATCTTTATCTTTTTATTAATGTGACTGCTCAAAAAGCAGACATTGTTCATTATATTATTATTTAACGTCTTAAAAATGAAGATGCTACACTGACACACTGACAGACTTCTAAGTCTTTGAATTTTGTTCACTTCCTGTTCACTCAGGAAGTGGTACAAATAAGATTTTTTTTTTTTTAAAGAAGTGTCATAAAACATTGCATCTGAGTTACCACTGTAATTTCTAACCTTTAAAATGAAATTCAGCGATTCTTTGTTAGTAATGATGTGTGGAAATCCTTGGAAGAAATCTCAGTCTCTGGTACTGGAAAGGTGCTTTTTATCAGAGTTCTTAAGGAAAACTGAGTTTAGTAAAATGTTCTTTCTAATTATTCAGCTAAGAGTGAGATAAATTAATATTATATTAGGTAAGAAAAAGGCTAAGACCCTGTCTTAACTTTTGCTCTCCTTTCTTTGAATGTCCTCTTACCTGGATTGTCACTTTCATTCTTTCATGTGTTTTCAGCTTTGACATTTACCTGTTTGAAACAGACAATATTTACCACATGTTCAGTGTATTTCAGTCATAACATAGTAAGCTATTGGATGTTACAATAATTCTTTCAAGTTTAAAATGTACTGTTGAAACACGTGTTTCAGAATATGTACAGAAATAGCTCACTGAAATAACTTTTTAAAAATACTTCTGAGGATCTTCTTGTAAGTAGAACTTGCCCTTTGTTTGCATGGTAGTATTTTTGTTCTTGGTACCTTTTTTTTTCTATATAAAAAGATCCCTCAAAAACCGCCTTTCAAAAATATATCCTGTGCTTATTTGTGCTAATACAAAATTAACAATATTTTAAACTCCAATCACGTGTTGTCTTCAGTATCACTTTTTTCTTTAGAAGCATTTTTCAATTAAATTGAAGTTAGAGGAATGTGTGAAACTTGTATTTTAAGAAAAACAATTTTTCAGGCATCTCCTTTTCGATATTAAAAAATACTTGCATTTAAAATTAAGTTTATCGTGTAAAAACTTGAATACTGTTAAGGAAAAGGAATAATGTATTTTGTAGTACATCCTATGTTTATGAAATCAGTCTGCTATATTGATACTACTTGTTATGGAATAATCTTTTCAAATTGCAGAACTTTTTAGTAAAATATCATATCCAGGCAGCTTGTCTGAAAGATGTGAGTAATTCACAAGAATCTGTTGCAGTATTTTGTAGTAAGTTACTTCTTTCCATAAACTGCTCAATAATTTATTTTCAGGGACAACTTCTGTTGCCATGTCTTTTGTTCTTCAGCAACACAAATGTGAGTATATGCTGTGATATCATGTAATTGAATCGCATCTAGAAAAATTAAACATATTTCATCAGTAGTAGGAGACAAAACGCAGTCTCTGCAATGTGGTGGGACTGACAGACGGCTGTTTGTATTGAAAAAGACCCTCTGAAGTGAATGTTTTCACTAACCTTGAAAGATATTGTTGCTACTGTCAGTGTCGTATTTAAGCCCGGTATACAATTTTTAGCCCTCTGTTGGAGTTCATTAGGCTTCATCCGGTGGGAATCCAGCTGATGAGCTTGGAGACCACTCTGCAGAGCAAGTGGAGGTGATCAGAAGACACCTTCATCCAACTAGAACAGTCATGCAGCTGTACCCACCCAGGACCGCACACTTTGGCAGAGTTGAGGTGTTTAAGTCCAGGATCTGTTAAATTCAGGAGGAACACAGAAGAATGTACGTGGGGTTTGGGCTGGGCTTGTTGGAGGTGCAAAGATGTCTTCTTTCACACGTGGCCTGGGTTCACTTCTCCACTGCCATCTCTAGTTTTTGTAGGGGATTATTTGCCATTTTGGTGAATTAACCTGTTACTTTGGCAGAAGACAGTGAAATGCTTAAAGTGGAAGACAGTTGTAATTAATCTCCAAATTAATGGCTGGTCTCTGAGAAGGCTTGTCTCCTAAAAAGCTTTGAAAATGTAGTTGTCCAGCCCACCTCGCATGAATGTGAACTGATGTAATAGGTATTTACCGTTGGTTTTCACACAAACAAACTGTTCTTCTAAGCAGCACGCCCTTTTTGAAAGCCTCGCCAGCCTGAGCACAAGTCACAAGCTTTTCTCAAAGGCATTAAGTTCAGAAAAGTCCTGGTGTAATCCATGTCCAGGTGGGAGCTCATTTTCACCCTTGGTAAAGCCCCTGTCCCACAGTGTGACTGCTCCCCCAGCCACCTCCGGAGCTGGAGGTGGGGGACTGGAGACTCCCTTGTCTTAAACACACAAATACGGGGCTTCTCAGTAAGAACTGAATTCATTTGGGAAGCGAAGGGATAGACACCTGCTCTGATGGATACTCGGTGTTTTTTGCTATGGGACTCTCCGGGCTCGATGAGCTCCGGCGGCGCTCCCACTCCGCGGCCGCGGGGGGCGCCCTCCGCCATCTTGTCTTTACCTCAGCCGGGCGGCGCTCGCGGCTGAGGCACGGCGCTGGGCGGGAAAGGGGCGGCGGTGCTGCCACCCTCTCCTGCCTTTCGTCTTTTATTTTCCTTTCTGTTTTTTTTTTCACCCCGTCCCCCCAGTTTGTAGAAGTAGTAAAATGCAAAACCATTGCCCCCACGCGAGTTCTCCAAGGCTCGGGGTATTGCAGCTTCTCCAACTCTGTGGACTGAACTCCAGCTTGGTGAGTGGTAACATGGGCTTGGCAGACCCTCAAAAAGCCAAAATGCTTAAAAAATAGCAGGCGAGAGTGCTCATAATTTTATGTGCCTCTCATTCGCACCCTTTCTTGGTTTCAAACAAGTTCAGAGCACTTTCCAGTCAGTGACTGAGAAACCGTGTCCAGGGGTTTGAGAGATGGGCTCAGTTTGGTGCTCTTGAAAACTCTCCCAGCTGCTGGGAAAGATATGTTCACCCCCCAGTTTTGCTGTAGGTGGTTTCAGATGAATCAGAAATACGCAGTTTTAGTAAGGGCTGTGTTTTATGTGGAGGATTTGTGTGCTTTATAAAACTGGCAATTGTTTGGGCTTTCTTCAGCAAGAAAATAAGCAACTGTGGCATGGAAGTGACACAGTGAGGGTTGTGTCTGTAAAACGTGGAAAGGATGCACAGCTGAAAGGCCCTGGAGCGTTTGGGTTTTGTTCCGTCTGTGGGTGGATGGACTCACAGAGAGATGGGTATTGTACCGTGGCCGTGCTTTCTCAGCTCTGGATTTTCAGAACTTCCATGTCAGCTCTTTGTCAGCTTTTTCCTGTTAAAAAAAAGAAGTGTTTCTAGGTGATGGATGGAAAGTAGGAATACTACCAAAATGATTCACAGAAACATTGTGCTAAGCTTTGCCGTTTCAAATGTACGTTATTTTTGTTCCCAACAGCTAGGATTGAATCTCAGTTGAGTCAATTAATCGTTCAGAGTGCAGCTCCAAGCATAATATCTGCATGTAGTGGCACCAAGACGTCCACCTTTGTAATGATTGAATATAGTTCTGTATGAAGTGCAAATACATTTGAAATTGATGTACATGTATAAATTGCTTTAAATTACACTTAATTGCATAGGCAGGTGAAAAGTATGTGAACTAGCCCAAAGCATTGGTTGACTTAGCTTTGCATATACCCTGTCTCCTGTGTGCTGGTTAAAAGGAAGAATGCTGTGTTGTTATGTCAAGTGCAGTGTAAATATTTTGTCCCCCCACCTACTCTCACTGGGGATTAAAGGAACATAGAAACAGGGACCTGAATAACACAGCACGCAGAAGGCAATTGCTGAAAGAGGTAGATATCTCTTTCCTTCAGTGTCATAGGCAAGAAGCCAGGGTTACAGAAGTGTCTTAAAAACTCAATGGTGTGCTTCTAACTTGAACAGAAATGGGTAATAACATTCTTTATTGTATGGCAACACTGCATATCTGACACAGTTTGTATTAAAATTTTTTGTCTATACAAGGATGAATTCTTGGGTGATGAAATATATCCTGTTTTCAACGTTGACTGAAACAGCCTGTATGTTGAAAGTTTCAGAAAAGAGTCTTTCTGTAGTCACTTCTGTGAATAAAAGAAATCAGTACATGCTCCAAACAGCATAGATGGGTTTACTTTGTGTAATTAAGACCACCTGAGACTCAGCTGGTCTAAATTAGAAGTTCTCCTCCTTGCATTTTGTTGGTCTTGTATGCCAAGCTCAGAATCCAGTATCAGAATCTAAGATCATGCTAAACATGTTTTAGTTTAAGGCTCAGCTGGGTTTGCTGCAGGTTTATTTCTTGACCTCTTTCTGCAGCAGAAGCAGCACCTGTTGTATAGGTAAGAATATTTCTCTGAATAAGAAATGGATTTTCAACAGGTCATGAGCTTCATGCCTTGTTTTATGGAAGTGTACATGTGAATGTGCTTTCTGCTGGTTTAACAGCTAAGTTCCTAACCATAGATGGGGAGAAAAAACATTCAGTGAACTCAGACTATAAAAAAAGAAGGGTATTTTGTTGCAGATGCAAGCTACCTAATGAAAGCCACTTTGCCTCACTAACAAGAAAAGAAAAATGGTTGTGATGTGTGTAGATCTCCTCCTGCATCCAAACTATTCCACATTCCTAGAAAATTCAAGGAAGAAAGAGTTTCTAGAATTGTGACTAAGAAGTCCCTTTAAACTGTTTGTCATGTGCACTAATAATAAAGCCAACTAAACAGTTGTCATGGTTATTTTCCACAATAAGTTCCAGTTACCAAAAGAGACCTGTTAATGATACGTATTTTAATTTGCCACACATGCTTACAAATGATCAGGCAGCAGAGATCAGAGCAGCGTTTTTTTTTTTTTTTTTCAGTGTGGGTTCTTTTTTTTCCCCTACACATAACCTTTTATGACTGGTTTAGCCTGTTCACATTTTCAAGGGTCCGTAAGTGTGTCCTGGGCAGATTCTGGCTTCCCATGTTGCTCCGTTGTCAGTCAGGGTTGTGTTTTCTGCATGTCATAGAGTGCTTTGGAAGATGACCTGGGAAGCAGCTATTAAACTATTAGTTATATCAACACAGGTGTGCGTCCTTTCTGCTCTGGAAATATTGTGAGACCTTATTAGCAGCAAGACAGGCAGGTTCCAAGGTTCATACAAGGTGACATATGACGAGCTCATCATTGGCATATGCTGTGAAAACACAGACTTGCTTTTGGAGGCCATCCATTTTACAGAGATAAGAGAGAACTGTTCTACATGTTATAGTCTAAGACTGTATTATAATAATGGTATTATTTACAGAAATGTAAATAACATAAATTTACATAAATGAAGCCCAGCTTTGTATAAACTGTTACATTTGGTCTCATCACAGCCTTGGAATTCACGACTTGCTTTTTCCTTTGTATTTTTTGGGGTAAGTTAGTTTTTTCCCCACGGAGATTTAGAAACTGTACTATAGATGTGCAGAATACATGTGAAGTACATATATATAAAAAAAAGTCAATACCTACGAAGAGTAGGTGCATGTTAAGCATGACACTTGCATTATTTATCTCTTAACGCTGATTCTCTACAGCACTGTGCACACCAGTGACGTGTATAGTTATATCCAGAATGTTTCAGTAGTAAAGAACATGTCATCATCAGAGAATAACTAATGAATTCAGCTACACCCAGGACTCTAAGGAGCCAGCTTTAGAGCACAGCCATTTCATTGAAAACTACTGATTGCTGTTTTGGTATCTGAGGCTGCTATTGAAATAGTAGACTGAATATAGAACGAAGTAACTCCTGTGGATCAAAATGCAGGTTTTAAAAACCTGCTTAGCTTACCTACTGACGTTAGAATTCAAGAGCCAAGCAAAGAGAAAGGGGTGTTGCTTTGTTTAATTTACAGCAATTAAATAAAATCCAGGATCTAAGTGTTGCCTTGGGAAGGTACAGTTGTAGCTACATTGTTTACACTTAATTGTAAGAACTGAAAAAGTTATTTGCACTTCTCCAACATTGAGGGCTTTGGTTTTCATTCTTCATCTTCTGGCCAGTTACGTTGGACAGCTTACTAATTTAAAAAAATTTAATGTGCAGCCTTTATGTGAGTTATGAGCAGTTGTAGGGTAAGAAGAGAGTTAACTGTTATTTGTTTAATAAGGAGTGCATTAGATCTTATCTTGTGTAAAAGTAGAAGACCATTCAGCACTGTAGAGTAAGATATGTAATTTCTTAAAATTTGATTTTGTTTCTGATAATAAGCCACAGCAGGTATGTGCATAAAAGAACAATAAAATATATTAATTGCCAAATGTTTACTTTAATTAAACCTTTTTAATGATACACAGTACAATGTATCCACTACTTTGCTAAAATTCACAACAAAAAGCAGGTTTCATATGTTTAAAAATATTTTTTGTAATAAATTCATAAATAGATGAAGGTAAAGTATAAAAAATTACTGTAGTATGCAAGCTTGCTCCCTTGTCGTCTCATATTCCAAATGATCTAGTCAGTATTGTGATAAGAAAGTTTAAAAGCAAAGTAGTTACTGATGATTAGAAATGTACAGCCTGCATCTCTGGAAGAAACCTTGAAAAACAGCAACAGATTTGTCCTAGAAAATGCAGAATAATTTTAACACTGTTACCATCCAAACCCTTCGAATAATTTTGGAATGCAGCAAATGAATTCAATATGAATTAGAGATTTTCATTTTCTCCCCAACAGGTGTGTGAGCCAGACTCACTTGAATGCTTTCTGCTCTATGGAGTTGTGGGTTTTGTGGCTGTCAGGTATCAGTGAGCGAGGCACAGAAGAGGGAAAAAACTGGTTGACGGCACCGAGCATATCCGACTATCAAAAATCTTAGCATTTCTCCTTATAGACTTATAAAATAGAAATCTTTAAAAACTGTTACAAATAACTAAATTCACCTTCTGCTCAATATCTGTGTGTATCTACTTTATATCTGGCAAGCAGGACAGTGTCTGATCTAATCCGTTGGCTTCCCCTGGTTTTGAAATGGTCTGTGTAGTAGCACCATTCCAACACTTAACTCTATCTGGTCAATCCCTTATATTACACCACCAAACTGTATTAGCAAAGTTATTATCCTCATCAATATTATCACTTTCTTAAGAAAATGTATATAGCATTTTATTTTGTCACGTATCTTATCACGTATCAAGTACTTTTCACGTTTACAATAATCTACTTTAATATCATTTATAAAGGAAAAAAGGCTTACTAACACACAGCATTGTATTTTTCATGTTCATTCCCTATTTCAGAATAATCAGGATGCTCTGCTTTTCACATGAATGTATATTTTTTTCTGATAACTAATTTCCTTTAGTGCAAAACCAGTTCCATACAAGTTTTGTGCTTTTTTGTAATGGTAACCAGATGCTTTTGAAGACATTGGTAGGCATCTGTCTGCAGCTGTAATGTCTCTGAAAATTCAGCTCTTAACTCGCTTTTTAAAAGTACCTTCAAATTGTCCAGACAAGTTTGCATGCTGTGTTCAAAGGACAATCTTTCAATACAATCTTTCACGTACAACAGTTTAGATAGATACCCAAAATCACTCCACTGCATCTTCATATGAGTCTATATTACTCATGGAATTTATTGCAGAAAAAAGGGGTGTTGATCATCGCATGTTCCACAGTGCAGTGTAATAGGCTGCTACTTAGCGGTTACTGAAAAGACACTGGCTTTTGGAAATACACAGATTGTGTTGGTCAGGTGCGTTAAAAAGACAATTAAATACAGTCTAAATACAGTCTTTTTGTTTAATGTTCTCCTCTGCTTTTATCTTGAGAAGATAATCTTTGTGTCATAAGGTTCTTTATATTGATTGAACAATTAGAAATCATAACTCCTAGGTTGCCACAATTGTGGTCATATGTAAGGTACTTTCTCTAAGCTAAAATTTACAGAAACTTGGATCCTTTCGGCTAGCTGTTACATCTGAGTGGTGTGTACCGAGTGAGTTTATGGGGCAATTAAGGTTTAAACTCCTGCAGAGTAGTCAACGATAAGCTGTATGTTCTAATGAAAGCTTAAAGTAAGTGACTGCTATTCTTACTATTGTAGTCTAGGCTTTAAAATGAAGAGATATACATCTAGGATTTTTTTAATGTTATGTTTATGACTAAAGAAAAGAAAATAGTTCGCTTGTAGTAATTTAGCTGTAATAGCAAATTTTGAATGGGTTAGGTAAGTCTTAGACAGAAGTGGCTTAAAGAGAACCAGCTTTATGAAGCTGCTGTACCTACCTAATACCTTACCCTGACCTACACTACCTACTCAGATGAATGATGGCAAAGCTGGACTTGATTGATTTCAGAGTGCAGTGCATTATATACAGACATTACAGATATTAAAAAACTGTCACAGGAGCAGGAGATTGATAGCTATACACGTGCAAAAACCTGCTGGTTATAGTCTATCTGGTGGCCCTTCAGTGCTTTGTGATAGGAAGATTAATCCTCAGTTTTCTGTTAAATTTGAGGCTGAAAGTAAATAGAAATCACTGTCACCAGTTCAGTTGTATAATTGAATTGTAAATAACTCAATTGAAGTAATCCTGCGAAAGAAACATGCAAAGTAACTTCCTGTATGATAAAGAGAGCCTCAATAATTTTTTATCAATGTATGGTCTTGGATTGTATCTGGTTTTCTAAAGGTTTTCAAATGGTGTCCTGGACGAGAGGCAAACTTTTACCTCATAATGGAAGGAACAGGTTCTAAATACAGCTTTAAGCTGATTTAATAGCTCTCCAAATGTTAAACTGTTCTGTTACCATACACTTAAGTAGTTTAGCAGTCCACTCCTGTTCAGTACAGACAACAGTCAAATTTACATTGTAGAAAAAGTAAACAGGAAAACCGGTTAACTATTTTGTAGTGTATTTTGTGAAGGAAACAATTTTCTTTGAACTGAGTAAGCATTGATTAAACCTACCATATTTAATCAGACTAAATAGAAAATTTTCACTGACTGTTATTCAGGCCTCACTTGACTCATTCTTGTGAAGTTACTCTGTTCACTTGTTTTCCACTGGCTGCTGACTCATATGGAAAGACAAGGCAATTGACGACATGGTCTGTCTTCAGTGACACCTAAAGTTGCGAATATAATACAGGTTGTTGCCTTTATCAGTGTTCAAGTAATAGAAATCCTTCTTAAAAAAAGACATAGAAAAAAAATATCATAACTCTCTTGTACTTCAAAGAATTATTTTTAAAGTGCATTTTAACATTTTTCAGTCATATTAAAACAATGCTATTTAAGATCAGGATAGGAGAGTATGCTGGCTATTTTTATCTAATCTCTGGCAACAATTCCATGGACAGCAAATATACATTTGGATTGGTTTGTTTGTTTGTTTTGAATTTGTAACCCTGCTCTTCTCCAAGTATACTAACGTGAAATGATAAAAATGATACAGAGGGCTGAACTCGAGCTGGAAATCAGGACATCCATCTGGAATAGTGTGGGGTTCTTTTTCTAAAGTATGCAGTGGGGATTGCAATTAAATGCTTTCATCTGAGAGTTTTTGCTGCTTCAAATATATAACCCAGTTCAATAGTTAAAAGAAATCTAACATTATCTGGCCAGTAAAAACTAAGATACCCAGGAGGCTGGTTCTCTAACTGAAATCTCACTGGGATGATCATCACAAAAAGATACTGCAAAAATAAAACTGAGGCAGTATTTCCCCAAATCTATGAATCTCTTCTTATAGCAGGGAAAAGAATTGTCAAATCTGAGAACAGCCCAATTATAAAGGACTCTGCTCTGTGACTCTGATGTCACTATACCTCATATAACTAATAAAACGTAACTATTAATCTACATGGGTTAACAATGTGGTATCTTTTATTGATGAATTTGTAAATCTAGAATGTCTTTTAATTGATGAAATAATCTAGTATGATTTGAGAAAGGATAATTAAGTGGTTAGGGTGATTAGCCTAAATTTTGGGATTAATTTCCTTTCAATTCCACCAAGAACTACACATGTCCTTGGATCTATTGCTCTTTAATTGCCTCATTTTTGTACCACAAGGGTGGGAATACAAGCTACACGGTCATCATCAGCTACTGGGGCAAAGAGAGTCAAGTGAGAACCATCTCTTCGCAAAAGAATACATATTTGCTCTAATTTCCTTGCATTTTCCCTGTTTAGCAGTTGCACACTCTACCCGTAACCTGGTTTGTTTCTGTGAAGTCTCTACAAGAGAATGACTGACAGGGGTTAAACTGAGCACTCTCCAAGGTTGGAAGATACCAAAAGGAGAGTAATTTTATTTTTCAGTTTCACAAAGAATGTATTGTTCTCACTTCATTTTTCTCCAGCACACTGTTTACACAAAAAAATGCAATAGGGTAAACTTCAGTGTTCTGTTAATATATGTATGTTTTGGAAGCAGGATGGGTAAAGATAAACAATTTCTATTAATGAAATAACATATAAATTCATCTTGATTTAAAGAGACTCACATTATAACATTGAGTAAAACAATCCTCTGAAGAGAAACTGATGATGTTATTACCTCCCAGTTCCCTCAGGACTAGCATGAGATGGCAAAAGACACTCAAATAGTCAACTGGCTGGGACTATGAGATTAAATAATGGAGGCATAAATCCTGGTGGGGCAAATCAAGGAAAGGCTTTAATCTTATTTAAGGGTGCTACTATGTGAGCGTATATATAATACAATGTACTATTGCAGTAATGCACATATATTGCATGGGACTCTCAGCTCTATTCTTCAAATAAATATGATCTTCTTTAAAGGCAAAGAAACAAATGAGCAAGAGCTCCACTTTTCATGAAGCTCTTAGAAATCTCTGTGGTATTAGCTGGGCTTCATTTAGTTTCGTAGTTTTTCTCCCCAAAAAGTGACCCGCTTTGCAGTATAGCGAGAGTGATAAAATCATTAGGACTTTTCCTCTGTTCTTAAGTGTTCTCAATTTTTAAAATTTTTTTGGTTTGCAAAGCAAACTTTAGCAAGTTTCTGGGCTGACATTTATTTGGTATTATATTTCACAGAATCACAGAATGGTTTGGGTTGGAAGGGACGTTAAAGATCATCTAGTTCCAACCCCCCTGCCCTGGCAGGGACACCTCCCACTAGACCAGGCTGCTCAAAGCCTCATGATGATGGACTGTATGAATAATTGGAGATAAAATTAGCTTAAATCAAAGCCAATACACAGGATAACAATGTCCACACTCCTGGAAATCACATTCTGCTGATGATTTCGTTTCAGTAGTTGCCTCTGCATTCCACTCCTAAGTGTTACAAGGCAGGGATCAATGTCCCCTTCTGTGTAATATTTTGCACACTTTGGGTACTGACAAAAATAAATGATAAATACTATATGCAAATATATGGTCAGCCAAGGAGATCTGCTTAAAAGCAATTACTGCACTATAGTCTTGTTAACATTTAAGTGCCAGTAAACAGGTTTCTTAGCAAATGTTTATATTGGGAACTCTGATCATGCACTACTGAATAATTCACTTGATGTACATCAGTGCACATTTGTAACTTAAGATTTGAAACTGAGGTTTCTACCCATAAATCTCAGGTTTATTGCCACTCACTCTCTTCACCCAGGTATCCTTTTGGTTTCATTAGGATTAATGGAATTAAACGAACAGGATTGTCTTCCTAATACTTGAATTACATAGCTAAGTGTGTGAATTACAAATTTAATAAAAGTCTTCAGAAGGGGCATGAAAGACTGAAAAGCTCTCTAAGTTATGTTCACTGTTTAGTTTATCTCTGGTCAAGAAGCTATCAGTCTAGTGAGTATTGTGTTATTACTAATAGACAAAAAAAGGGTTTGGTAATTGAAATAGCCTTTTACTACTGACAGCCCAAGTACTGTTAATTCATGTCTGCTACTAACCTGAAAAAATAAACAGGTCTTCGGTCTATTTCTTTGTTCCCTTTTGTTCAGTTAGGTAGGGCATGCAAACTTGAATTACACTGGATTATGTTACAACATAGAAGAGCCAAGAGTTAGAGGATAAAGCTGAGTTAAAGCCATAACTGAAAACACAACGAACAAATCGCTGATGCTGTATTTCATGTTTTCTGACTGGAACAGAACCTGCAGGCAGAGTCTCAATCTTCAAGGCTAGCTTTAGAGATATACAGGGGCAAATTGTAAGGAAAGTATAGCGCTTGGTCTAATTCTACCTGTTTAGTTGCTAAACAAACCTAAAAACTAAGGAAACAGATCAATAATTCCTCATTTCTCCATCTACTGTAAAAACATAATGATTCCCTGACTGCATTGGAAGGAGGATTTATGTTCATTTTGCATCTTTCTCCGGTTTTAAGATGAGTTACTATATAAACTACTGATTTTGATCTGAGTAGTAGCAATACTGTTCTTAAACGTGTGTGAATTTTTATCAGCATGGCTTAAATAATTTGGCACTAATCCTGCAAACGGTGGGAGGCTGAGCTTATCTGAGGGTCCATGTTCAAGCATACAGAACTGCAGGACTGTGACCTACAGATGTAAACTATAATACATCATGACACGAAGTCAAATGCTTGCTAGTATTCTGTATCTTAAGAACCATCTAACTAGGAGGAAAAACAGTCATCAGGACTGCGTTTTAGCTTGGACCGTCTTCATAGTTCCTCCTGAGAGTGGAATACAAGGTTTGCTAATCGCTAACGAATCTAGCGTTTGGACGGTTTTCATTTTCAGTGTCTAGCTACTGCTGGACACTTATTGCCTGTTATCTTTGGCTGTAGGAGAGCTGGGAATGTCCTGGAAAACTATCCAAAAATACTGCTGAGTACTGCAGCTCAACCTGCCCAATAAAGTTGTGAAAACTATACTAATTGAAAAATTTAAGGCCCTTTTCACTCTTACAACTATAAAACTTGAAAACTAACCCCTTAGATTAGAAGCAAACAGGCTACAAAGCATACATAACTCCTCAATTACCTACCTCACAGTTTAAAAAAAAAACCCAGAAAGACCAGAGAATGGTTTAATGTTTTCTGTAGAAAGATGAACAGTATTGAAATTAGGATCCATTAGCCCTTTCTTAAATCTTCCTGATCTTCATAGTACTGGATATGCTGAATGGCTAAAAACTGGTGTAGCCCCAGTGGCAAACCAGTCCAGGTCCTTTTTGATCAAGATTTTCAAAAGGGACAAATGACTTCACTTTAAGTGGGTGCTTTCTGAAAATGAGCTCTTTCAAAGCATCACCATTGCAGAAATCACTTGTCACCTCTGAACACCTTTGCTTTAACTGCAGAGTTAAAAATAATCCTGCTTCTGCTCCCTTTGCAAATCCATCTTTGTAAGTGCTTGAGAGTGTAAATCCAGAGAGGACTGCTGCCATCAGTACTTCAGCTACATCTACAACATGTAATACAGAGCTGAATCTGAAAGACAACTATATGTAGTTGAATTATGAAATCTATTTTACCTAACAATGTAGACTTTTGATCAACAGTGAAAGATTTTTCCTGCTGAATGTTTCCAAGAAATGAAAAGCAAGTGATAGGGAGAGGGCAGCAGTTGAGGACAAAGTTGGGAGGGAATCACTCAAAAAGACGCTGTTTTCAAAAAAAAGATGCAGTTTTCAGCTATTCTGAGGTCTTATTTCCCATTATATGCACAGATTGTATTTAAAGAGATGGTTTAAAAGAAAAAGCAACTAACCAAACCCCAAATTCACTTATGCCACTTAAGCAATAAACACTCTAGTAACATAATGTCAAATGTATGACCAGAATTAACCCTGTATATGACCATTAGGCACATGGTAGGAGATCATGGCTACCAGTCAGTTCAAGGTTTCTCCAGTTCCTGTTTCCAGTGGTGCAGGTCTTGAGTTGTGGAATGAAATTAAGAGACCTGAGGGCAAAACTCAATGATACCCGCATGGAAAAGGGAGCTATCACCGTGCAAACAATAACAAATGAAATGCATCTACCCTCTCCTCAAGGCTGTATTTAAAATAACTACAACTGGTCCAGTCCTGCTTGACACCAAGTCATGTGATATCGCTCAGGCTGATTTTGCTTTTTGTTAAAATGGTAACTTAAAATAATTATGACAGAACCTGAGAGAAGGTTTCCCCACCTGGGCCTGTCCCAATACTAACCAGCAATCCATATGCCCTAGGACAGGTGACTGCTATTTGGTCCTGTAATCAAAATGTTAGGTATTCTGACACTTGAAATACCTTTATCAAAGACACTCATTTTCTGATCATTAGTGGAGTGCTGAGGATTTAAAGAGACACTGTCAAGATTGCCTGTTCCAAAAGTGACCTCCTTTGCCAACAGTCCCTTGCTAAACGCTTCAGAACTTTGGGTGTGCATCAGTCTCCTCCCCAACCATCTGTCTCCCCACCCCACATCACTAGTTCAAATTTGTTTCCTTCACTTTTGTAACTTGTATGAAGGTTACAGAAAAGAAATGGTGGGGACAAATGTGGAGTAGTTTTTCAGAGGGTTTGACTTTTAGGACTACCTCTCAAGAGTCCCTTTTTAAAAATAAGACACCAAAGCAAACAGGATTGTGTCTAACTTCTACAAAATTGCTGGTTTCACAGAAGGAGGAGAATATGGCTACCATGCTACTCAGCATTAGGGTGAAGCACCATCTAAATTCCAGTAAAGTTAGGGATATCACCTAGCTCATATCAGCAACCACACCCCCAGCCTTCTACAACGTCTTTGCTGTCAAGCTTGATGCTGTCAGTATTCTTCTCACTGAACATAGGGCCTCCATGCCTCATCATGAGCTCTGTAGCCATCTTCACAAAAGCCTCCTCCACATTGCTGGAGTCTTTCGCAGAGGTCTCTATGGCACAGATGATATTATCATAGTGTTCAGCCAGACTCTGAGCTTCTTCCAGCTGAACCTCTCGAAGGTCACTTAGGTCAGACTTGTTTCCTGGAAGAAAAAGAAACAACAGAGTAATTTATAATTGCTATTTATGTCAGAGTAAGTATTCAGCAGGAGGTTCTCAGGTTGCCCAGAGAAGCTGCAGAATTTCCATTGTTGGAGATTTTCAGAATTTGACTGAAAAGGCCCTGACCGACGTGACATTGGCCTCACTTTGAGCAGGAGGTTGGACTAGATAATCTCCTGAACCCCTTACAACCTGTATTTATGTATGACTCATAGAGAACAGAAAAAGTCAGTAACTGAAGAGTGGTGGCTTAATAGAAGAAAAATGGTCTAGAAATGAAAGCTAAAACCATTTTGTGAAAACAACAGCAGTCTGCTGGTACCTAGGGAAATCTAGAACAGTACTGCTGTATTAGCGCATCTACAGGCCCCGAGAGCCACATCTGAGTCAGAAACATTGGGGCTGGGAAGCAGAACTTCTAGCGGAGAACTGACAAACCCTAATTGCCCTGAAGTCCTTCTGAAACGCCCCATCTGCTGAAGTACGTGGGTGTTCCAGTTCACCAAAACACGTTGGCTTGATATGATGGAGCTTCTCTGGGCCCTGGAAACCTTATGATCCTTATAATGAGAACAGGTCCACAGCAGCTGTGCCTCAGAACCTGGAAATTCCAGGTGCCGAGTTCTCCATTAAGTAAGACGCAAAGGATTCAAAGCTGGCTTCTGGTACAAAGCTGTCTACTTCTTAACAGAAGTTAATCAAAGCAAAACACTTCTGTTTTGATGAATCAGCACTTTCTAATTAAAAAAAACTATGGAAAATTTCCAATCGTATCGATTACATACATCTTACTTCAACCAAAATAAAACTTCTAACCACCTTATACAATTATTGCAGCTAATTACATTGTACAGTAACCTGTAGCGCTTGGTATTAACATTTTTAACTCACCAATCAGTAATTGTACTATGTTGGAACCGGCATACTTTCTCACATCCTCGATCCAGCGAGGAATGGACAGGAAAGAGCCTCTCTTGCTGATATCATAGGCCAGGATTGCTCCATTGGCGCTGCGGTAATAACTCTGTGTGATAGTTCGGAATCTCTCCTGGCCAGCCGTGTCCCAGATCTGCAACTAAATAAAACAAAGCATACAGTGAGACACTGGCTAGCAAGCTTTCCTGAATCAAAAGATAGGACTTGATTCAATAGCCGTGGTTTAAATCTCCCTTATACCTAATACATTCTGGCATCACATTTTTCTAGTCCTTTGTTCATGATTTAAGGATAATAATGGAGGACCTTTTCACACTTGTCTGCTCAATGTTTATATTTGTATCAATTGAGACACTCTGGGTTCCTCCAGGTAAGCTCTGATGCATCCTTCTGTGGCAGATTACGAAATTATCACTTGTGTGTCCAGCCCTACCCCTTTGTCACCTTTTCCAGTAGAGTTAGCAAAACAAGATGTTAGCGTATAGCCACCTCCAGTTCATCATCTGGTGTGTCACTGAAACTACAGGTTGGTTTTCACTAGCATGTCATCTGTGGTACTGACGTGGTTTTGACAGTTCTGCTACAGGGGCAGTAACAAGCTGAGTAGGATGTGGTAATATCAAAGAGCACTGATGCTGTTTTATAAGGAAATATGACACAATTAAAAGAATATATATAGAATACATAAAACATATACAAGAATGTATAAAAAAAATGCCCGCAATTCTAGGTTTCAATAAAGTCCGTCAAAGTTCTAGTCAGTCTAGTCACCTCTCGTCACCTGTCCTTTCTTAGGTGGTAGAACAGACATTATATCTGGGCAGGAGGAAGAAATGCTTAGCTTACATATTTTTGCCTAAATCCACAGCATCAGAGCTATGAGTTTAGTATCAGGGTTTGCGCTCCCAGTACGAGATGTTCCAGAGGAAGAAGCCAAGTAACTCAAAGTGGACAAACACAATATCTTGCTCCTAAGGAAAATTTCTTTTTAAATTCTCTTGTTCTATAGGTTGTCTAATGTCCTGGAACATGACAGTTTATATTCCAGGAGCTTTTGATCTGTAGTAATTGTGGATGTTCTGATCCTCCATATAAATGTCCAATCCTTTTTGAATCTTTCAAAGCTCTTGGCTTCAATATATAGTGGCAATGAAACCAAAGAATTTACTTTTATAAATTTTATATTTTCTGTCCTTCTGCTGCACTTTGACTTCTCTATCTCTGCATGATAAATGAGAAACCACTGCTTGTCTTTTTTGTGCCGTTCCTTATATTCTGGATCTCCTCTTAACTGAGACAGGACATAATCAAATACTCCTGTTTTTTTTAATCTTCCCATATCGTGGACATGTTATTTATTATTTCCCCTCTTTCTGAAAATCTTTAAAATAAAGAACTGACAACATCTTAACGCCATCTGCCAGTGATATTTTATACCAAATAATATGGAATAATTTTTCCATTTATTTTGCACATTAATATTTTGTTTGTATCTTCTGACTCTGCTGCATGTTTGAGCAGCAACTTTCACTTTGAAAAAGGCTGTGCTGATCATGTAATTTTCCTCTGCTAACCAAGCATTTAGATCCCAAATGTACAGCTTAAAAGGAATCAATTCAATGAAAAAGTACTTCTCAGTCCTGATAAGAGTTTTCTCAGAGAAGGGAAAGGGACTGTAATGCACTCAGAAAACAGGAAACCACACAGCAACAATTATTAATGGAACAGATAATGATTTAGAGCAGTCAACAACTACTAGAAACAAGGAAGTTCACAGCAGGTTTATGTATGGTGATCTCTGTACTCAAGTCTCCCACTGGACCTTTGTGTCTGTTACGTAACTTTAAATCTCAGTACTTGATTAGGTTGAGTGCAAAATAAGGCTAATGATGATTTCCCAATTCTTGGGAGAGGTCTGAGAGATTCTGTGCATACAGAAGAATTATAAACTTTTTAAATTAAAAAAAAAAATTGTTTTAGTTTACACTTTTCACATGGTATAGATAAAAGTGATTTATCTGCAGAGTGACTGAGCAAGCCAGTCTTGGGCCTTGTGCTGTATACTGGATTTTGAAAGCCTCTGTGTAGGTACATTCCATAGAATCACAGAATCATTGAGATTGGGACAGATTTTGGGAGGTGACAAAGCCAACTGCCTGCTCAAAGTGGGGTCAAAACTTAATTCTTCCAGGAAGAATTGCTCCATGATTTTCCTAGAGACCAAAATGAGTCTGACCAGCCTGTAGTTCCCAGGATTTCTTGCCCTTTCTGCAGATAAGTACAATATTTGCCTTTCTTTGGTCTTCCCCAGTTTCCACATCCTTTCAATAGTGATAGAGCAACCTCAAAATGTCACCAGCAAGGTCCCACAGCACACATTTTTTACTGAAGCATTTATGTCTGTGTGTTCACAGGACTGAATGTCCAAAGTTGCTGAAGCCCTGGATGTCCTGCTGGGAACAGCGCAGACCACAGATCTGATCTTCTCAGGAGCTCAAACAGCAGTCTTCCTCCCAGCCCACATCATCCAGGTAAGCTCTTTCCTGTAGGCATTTCAAGTTCATGCTCCTCTACTTGTCTCTTCTCTTTTGTGTAAGGACTCTGAATTGTTTAGCTTTTTACATGACCTTCAGTTTGTTGTGGTTTTGCTTTCCTTGCTGAGACTACAGTATGTATTAGACCCACAAGCAGATGCTTCCTTTGCAAACATATATACCAATCACTTCTAGCAGGAGGAGCCAGGTGAGCGCTCACTCTTTGTTCCAGGGAAAGTCAGTCAAATACAGGCATAGAATCATAGAATCGTAGGGTTGGAAGGGACCTCTGGAGATCATCTAGTCCAACCCCCTGCCAGAGCAGGGTCACCCAGAGCAGGTGGCACAGGAACGCCTCCAGGCGGGTTTGGAATGTCTCCAGAGACGGAGACTCCCCCACCTCTCTGGGCAGCCTGTGCCAGTGCTCTGCCACCCTCAAAGTAAAGAAGTTCCTCCTCATGTTTAGGTGGAACTTCCCATGGTCAAGTTTGTGCCCGTTACCTCTTGTCCTGTTGCTGGGCACCACTGAAAAGAGCCTGGCCCCATCCTCCTGACACCCACCCTTTCAGTATTTATAAGTGTTGATAAGGTCCCCCCTCAGCCATCTTTTTTCCAGACTGAAGAGACCCAAATCCTTCATGATTTAATGACTTGCTTAAACCAAACTAGGACAATACTGCCAAAGACTTGCCATCCCAGCTGTATATCCTTGCCCTCTCCCTGCATTGCAACTAGCAGCTGTTAATCTGATTCACCATGTAGCTTAATTCACTGATGTAACCTGAAAAATAGGGGTTTTCCTTTAGTTTGAAGGGTTAACACTAATTACGCAGCCCCATGGTACTGAAAGCATGCAGACTGCGCAACGAGGAAGGTGCGACAATCCTTTAGAGCAATGACAAAGTTGTCTTGAACCGGTCTTGAATATGGCCCTTCAGTTTAACTTGTTGCTGAAGATGGGTGTGAACCAATCCAATAACCTCACCCGAAGCCAAGTAAGGAGTCCGTGCTCAGTCTCCTCTGGCAGACCTGGCAGAGGTGGTAGCTTCAGCTAATAGGAATCAGGCTGTCTTGCAGCATGCTCAGTGTGCAAAAGCACTTCTGGGGGGCCTAGTAACAAGTTGCTACTTAACAATTTGGAAGCTTTAAAGCCTGTCCTATAACGTTGTTTGGCGTTCTAGTAACTGTATAAGAGCACACACTACAGACACAGAGTATGCAAGTATTATGAACCAGATTACTTAATTTAAAGCAAGATGTATTCCTAAAAGCAAAATATAGCTAATTTGCTTGACAGCATCTTTAGAAAACTCTAAGGAAAATACTTCTGTATAGCATGAATCAGTCTGATATATGATTAAAAAGAAATAATTTAAGTCATTACAAAAATACCAGTTCTGATCCTAAGTAAATGCTGTTTTCTCCAGTAGGTGTACAGAGATATGTTTCAGACAATTCTATTGAAAAAGAAACATGACAACTTTATATAAATACTAATCACAACTACAATTTAAAACCACCATTTTATAGTAAAAATTTTATATAGTCTCTCTGTTAAACTATATTTACAAGTATGTAGTTCTTGACAAGAAATAACTATTGCAAATTCTTTGGGAAAAAATTTAGTCTTAGTATTTCTCATTTAAAAGCCCCTCAATATAAGTTAGATGTTAAAATCAAAATACCGAATGGACTGTACTAGCCACAGGTTACAAAAAAAATATGATCATACACTCTTGTATTCTATAAGTGCATCACATATGCAGTATATGACACTGAGTTCTGAATTACTTATTTCCTTGATTTAAGTGCTTTGGCTTTGTAAATAACGTGATGGAAGTCATGCCTGTCACTTAGTAACCTTTGTAAGTAATTCCTGATTTTGTAATTATTTTGGCAACAATTTTAAGAAAGACAAGAGAGAAGTTGGGATTGCTGGAGAATTGTGTTACGTTCATCTGAGGATACTAAGAAAACACACCAATGAAAAAGAGATTGGTAGCAGGCCTTCAGGGGGACCATCTCTAGTAACAAATGAGGACAGGATACAGAACAGAGAATAAATACCCGTTGTTCAGAAGGAATATGACCGAATACCCTAAGTGAACAAAACAAGGAGCCACCTTTCGTGTGCTGATTGTTTCACTATTGAATGCCCATTTACTTACAAAAGCTGGTTATTTTGATCTGCTTTTAGCTTTGAATTTTTGGACAGCCCTTAGCACTGGCTGGTACTGAATAGCAAAGCGCTAAACCAACTATTAACTCCTTTAAGGCTTTTATGACTCCATATAATCACCATAGAATTGGAGCTTTCCATAAGTACCTTAGAGAAAGTCTTGAACATCTTTTTGTATTTGCTTTTTCATCTTTTCCTGTTGGAAAGGAGTATACAGGGAGTGTATGTCATTCACCCCTAGCAAGGATGCAGGCTGGGGTCTGAGTGGCTGGGGAGCAGCTGTGCTGAAAAGGCCCTGGGAGTCTTTGCAGACAGCAAGCTGAACAGGAGCCAGCAGTGTGTCCTGGCAGCATCCTGAGCTGTATTGACAGGAGTGAAGCCAGTAGATCAAGGGAGGTGATTATTACCCTTTATTCATCACTTACTAGATTCCAACTAAAGTACAGTGTCCAGTTTTGGGCCCCCTGTACAAGACAGACATTGACGAACTGGAGCAAGTACAGTGGAGGGCCATCAAGATGGTCAGGTTATCGGAGTACATACCCTGTGAGAAGAATCTGAGGGAAATGGCCTTATTCAGCATGGGAGAGGGGTTTGAGATGCCCTGTTAAGCTGCTGTCCGGTACCTATGAGTTGGTTATCGAGACGACTGAGCCGAGCTCTTCACAGTGACAGATGATGGGAGGATGAGAGACACCAGAGAAAAATCAAAACAAGGAATGTTTCAACTTGATGTAAGGAGGAAAACAGAAGGTGGTAAAATTTATGGTGGGTCTCCGGAAGATCATTCTGGGATGTACAATTAGGCTTAAAGAAAGCAGATTTTCAACTACAGAAATAGACAAAGTGTTGAAAATGCTGTGTGACAGGTTGACCAAAGAGCATAGTAAATGAGTATTATCAAGTAGTTTGATGTGGATTCTACTTGCATTGATAAACGTATTGTTTATTGAAGCCTAATGCTTAACAAATGGCCTCAAGACATGATAAACAGTTTCTCCCTCCCTTACTTCCTACATAATTTATTAAGTACTTTCCTGATTCTTCTAACGTATCATAGGAGTTCAGGTTTACTTTTGCTTATGAGGCAGCATTAATAATAATTAAGTACGTCCTATAGCCGATACCTTCCTTTACAAAGATCGAAATGTTACTTTTGTGCTATGAATTTTCTTCCATAAAATTTCTTGATAGCAAAATGGTGCGTGCAAAACCTGTGCTAAATGATTCTTAACCAACTGACTGTGTCTAAATCCTGTCATCTCAAATGGCAAACAATGATATACATTTCTGTACACTGGCAAATCACAACACTTGCTCCTAAAAAGACTTACTGAAATAATCTTGCAACTTAATCTATACAGTTTTTGCCAAAAGCAACAAAACTAGCATTGGTACAGCAGCATATTTCAATTTGAAGTGATATTCATACACAGAACAGTTAGGATAAAACGCTCCATTCAATTGTTTCTCTACAAGATTTTCAGAGAATAAGGAATCCCTGTTTGCTGGGAATGCAGCATTCCTGTTTGCTCTAGTGCTATGAGTGCCGAAGTAGTTGACAGAAAAGAGCGCTACACTTTCCTCTGGATATCCAAGAACAATGCTTCCATGTAATAACCGATAGCTTCATTTGTACTTGTTTAGCAAAGTTTCTGAATACACCAGTCAGGAGACAAGACAGTTAACAAGTCATAATTTTATATTACTCGCAATTTGGCCAGGTAATGACGCATTACATTTTGGACCATTCTGAAAGGAATATAGTTACAGCCATGAGGCCTGAATAAAAGCCAAGAATCTTGATATCATATGGGCTGGGAAAGCTTGTAAATTAAAAAGGGCAGTGATACATAAAGAAGTGTTTGTTATAAAAGGAATGTGTTTGTTTTCAAATGTTCTCTCCTGCTGCTTTCTGAAAGATATAGTAAGAGAGAGAAAAAACTATGGCATAATGGAAAAAATATTCAATATATGTAAAACACTAAGAAATGACAGCATAAAGTAGACAGTGAAGATACCCAAGTAATTTATCAGTTCACAGGAGGCAATGTATCAAAAGAAAAGGAATTTTGTTATTACTAACCACAATTCATGGACTTGGACTTAGGAATGTCCTTGCCTATCATTATGTAAAATCTTAGTTCCACCGTTTTATAAATATCTTTTCTTACAGTGACATAACAGTTACAAAACATTTTTGTTCTGTTTGCCAGCTTATTTCTATCACTCAAAGAACAAGCAATTATTTTATCAATAGGACTTTAATCACTATGCATTAAATCAACAACCACAACTTTTGGGAACTACAGTCTACTCTAGGATTTAGCCAGCTAAGGAGGATGTATTTTAGAGAAAGTAGTATGCAACAAGTTAAACAGCATATACTAGAGCATTTTTTAAAAAAATGAAGATAGACTGCAGACATTTCATAAAGATGAAGGGGGGAAATACTGGATATATGCTGGTCAGAATTTGCCTTTGTCATAAAAATCAAGGTGGTCACCACAGGTAGCTTTGACTTCGAAGTTCCATTAGAACCCAGTGTGCTAGATCTGCCAAACCTGTGCCTGGCTCCGTGCCACGCACCCTGCCTTTTAGCACCAACGCCTCCAAAAGCCCATGGCTCACAACAGCCCAGCCCAGAGGCAACTGGCTTGTATAATCCCACTGGACAATACCTCAAATTGCAACTGGAGATCTTAAAGAAATAACAAGAAGAGAAACAGAAGACTGAATGGTGCAGACAAGCTTAGGTATTCTTCCTCTCTGGCAGTGGTAAATCTCTGCAAATCAGGGTTGGCACATATTGGGGAAGCTTATGATACCAGTGCTTTACTACTTTATCTCTGAAGAGAAAGCTTCAGTTATCAGGACTGTCCGCAAATAGCTCCTTTCTCAAGCACTAACGTCTCTTTATGTATGAGGTTTGGTCAGCTTCAGTAGCTGATGAAGCAGTAGCGGATGAAATATAATTTGAGACACTTGGAAGAATACAGCTTTAAGATGCAAGGAAAGCCTTGAATTTAAAAAAAAAAAAAGTTATTTGCAGAACCTTAACCTTTAGTATGCCAACATGTTGCTTTTCTCTTACCCAACAAAAATGCATCAAAAAGACAGTGAGACTTTAAATCCTTGGGCTCCAAATGTTTCAGAAACATTAGGTAACACTAATGACAACATTTGAAGTTTTAAACAGAAAGGGACACAAACACAATCAACCTTACAATGTTTGTTTCAATCTCAAAATAAGTGTTCCATTCATACTCGCTCGGTTGTGTTGTAACACTATCCTCAGCCTGACTAAAATGAAGCTTAGGCCACTGGGGATGCAGAGTAAATAGTGTTTAAAAGCTCCTTGGGTCTTTTTTGTACACACCATTGTTCTGAAGGAACTTTAAAGATGAGCTTATAAAACATCGTAAAAATGGAAACTTTCTCATTCCTGCATCATTTGCTAAAAAGAAAACAAGCCTTGGCATTCCTTATGAACATACTGTCTTGAGTAGCATAAAGCCACAATGAAATCAGAGCAGCACAGAGACTCACCTGGCATGCTTTTGTAAGATTCTTCTTGTCAGGACAAACAAATTTTATTTTAAACATGTCCTGAACATCTCTTGATTTGAGGATTCCCAATCAATTTATCTGAAACTCTTTTAATCAAGTACGTCTCACGTGACTGAGACAGAAACAATGAGAAACACAGAGTATCTCCGGCAGAGCACATGTACGGGCTTGTTTACTAGCGGGTCAGGATACAAGCTGTGCAGATAGCTGAAGTGCCCCTCCTAGAATCACTATAACCCACAGCAAAACCAAATTTATAAAATGTGCAAGATATGCACACCCGACAGTAAGAATTTACTTACCTATTCTACAAGGGAGCTCACAAAAGTATAATAAAATGCCTCCTTGTTTTCCGTTTCCTATCACGTGCTGAACGAACCTACCTAGAATGGATGGACTGCTCTGAAATCTCAATCCAAGAGGAAAAGCCTGACTGGAATTTAAAACTTCCCATACAACCCACACCTTAACAGACCAAACAAAAAAAACTCCAAGCAAATGTTTTCATATTCTAGCTGCATCCCTGACTCAGTAGCTAACAAAACGTCTGTAAGGTAAATAAGCACCAACATCGGATTAATTTGCCTAAAGCAGTGCTTTAATATTCTGGCATAAGTACTGACAATATGAGAAGGCGCACCTCAGAAGTTGGGGTTATTTCCTGGGCTAGTCCTCCCTTACTCCTGAAGTCCGTGGCCGAGACCCCTGGCACCAGGAGCAGACACATTTGTCACTTTCTATGTGCCTGGCATTTAAATGGAGCCAGGTTTCAATCTGAAAGGAGAACCCCCACTTCTAACAGCCAACTTGCTAGAAAGCGCAGAAGAGGTACTAATAGCACAAACAGAAGATTGGAGTTTCCTTTTCAACCACTAACCCCAGCTATGTGTGATAGGGAAACGCATAATACTGACAAGAAAATAAACGCCTTTGCTGAGACCCCTCCTTTCCGAAAAAACGTGAGCCTTCATTTCTTCCCTTTTCTGCAACTTTCTCTGCTTAATATTCTGCTCACCAAAGTTAATTTATAAAAAAAAGACAATAGAGGACTTTGACACCTACTTTGGTCAACACAGACCAAAATTCAATGGCAATTACCATATTTGTGTGTCACCTCTCATCTCAAAAGCTTTCCAGTTTCATGATCTTTCCCAGTCAGTGACTGCATTAAGTTCTCTCTAGTCCCACTTAGATCCGGATAAGTGAGGATAGTTGTACAGCTCTATTCTGGAGGGTGAAGGGATTTACCCCAGCAGCCCCCTACAAACTCCAGGTACTTTGAGCCTTTTTTCCCTGCTGTTTGATCCCATTTCGGTGCTCAGAGGCCCGGTCTGTTGTAGGGAACCTGTGCCACTGAGAATCTGAGGGCAATTCCACCCGGGTCAATGTCCTGTCCTCTTTCTAACCCTAATGACCAGCTGATCTCCTCCAGCATAAGAAAAGCAGAAGTCAAATTTAGGGTTGATTTGTTCTGGTTTGAGAAGAACTATAAAAGTTGTGCTTTCTGAGACACCCTATAAACAAGTGTCTCAGGATAACTTTTAAATACGCCTAATTTAACAGCTGTTCCCCAGGCTTCTCTCAATCTGCCAGTTCTACATCCCTTTCTAGAAACGTGACAGTGCAGCTGAGGTTCCTCCTAGCTCATAAACACACACCGCCAGCAGCCTGAGGACGGGAGGGTGCTGCAGTCACAGCAGAGGGGAGGCACAGCCTGTCCCCAAGCGCGGGTTTGCAACGGGGCTTTTACCGGGCTTCCTGTGGTTGGTGCTAACGAGGAACCAGCCCGTCCCGCAGCTACACCGCTGGTCCTGCCGCAGCCAAGCCCGTTAACAGACGCACTGGGTCCCTCCTGGCCCACCGTGGCTGTTCGGGGAGGCGGCACCGGCAGCCCCTCCTGCGAGCCCGGCAGCAGCGCAGGGCCAAGCCGGTTGCGGGACGGGGGCAGCGGGAGCTGCCCTGAGGCGGGCCACCCCGGGCGGCCGGCACCGCTCGCCACCGGCCGCCGCCTCCTCCGGCAGCCGGGCCGGGGCCCGCCGGCAGTGCCGGGCCAGAGCTCCGCGGCGGCGGGGGGCGGGCCGGGAGATGAGCCGCAGCTCCCCGCCCGCTCCGCCAGCCCCGGAACCGGAGCGGCGGGGTGTCGGACCGCTGCCTCCGCCCCGGGCCGCCGCTCCGCTCACCTTCACTCGCTTGCCCTGGATCTCCAGGCTCTTCATGGTGAAGTCCACGCCGATGGTGCTGCCCTGGCGCTCGGCGAAGGCCCCTGTTTTGAAACGCTGTACCAGGCAGGTCTTGCCCACGCTGGCGTCCCCGATGAGCACCAGCTTGAAGAGGAAGTCGTAGCTCTCCTCCGGGTCGGGGCCGGGCCCCGCCGCCGCCCCCGGCGCTGCCGGACCGGGCATGGCGCTGCCGCCCTCCGGCCTTCCGCCCGCCGCCGCCGAGGGGAGCCGGGCTCTGCGCAGCGCCCACCGCCCCCCGCCGCGCCGGGCCCGCCTCCGCCCGCCCCTCGCTCTCTCCGCCCCGACGGGGGCGGCCGCCTCCGGGGCATGCCCGCCCGCGGCTGGGGCGGCGGCGGGGCTGGGCGCAAACTCGGCTACCGCCTGCGGCGCTGCGCTGGCATCGTCGTTCGCCGGGGGCGGGTCGCGGGGCAGCCGTCCCGCTGCGGCCTCCCGCCGGACCCGGGGACCGCCGGCAGGTGCCACCGTGGGCCAGTGCGAGCGGGGCCAGCTCGGGTCGCGGTCCGACCCACATAAGCCATCGTGTGTGGGCAAACAAGTGCGTTAGTCAACTAGCCTGAGTGGCACTGTGTAATCGCTGCCAGTGTCACAGTCCTGTGCTGAGGGCCTGCACATGCGGGTGTTTGTCCAAACTCCTGCTAGAGTGACATATTTTTGTGATGTATTCTTTCTGATATATTTTACAGTTACTGACACATAGAAATAAACAGGTGCAATTACACCATTAAGTCATCCAGGAAGTGCAGCTGCTTTGCCTCATCGGCTTTTCATTTTTAGGTCTGAGCTGGGGTGTGGTTTGTTTCCAGAGCCACAGTCCAAGGCTCAGGGCTATGGTTTTTCACCCTTGCAAGGTGCTGTGCTGCTCAGACACGTCTTTAAAACTGTTAACATCATGCTGCGTGTCTTAGATACGCATGTGTATATGTGTGATTATATATTGCATCACAAACTGGTTATGTGTATCTCAGCAATCTGGAATTATTTGTGTTTTAACTGCTACCTGAGTTATCTACAAAACAAACTGCTCTTTAATAGGTACTCTCCTTTAGATTATGTGGTGAGTCAAGATACCAGTAAAAATCAGCTTTACTAATAAAATACTTTGATACAGCACATTTTGCTAGTCTGTAACAAAGATTTGCTAAATTCCATCCTCATAGTTTCACATGATAAAATTGTGAAATGAAACTGTTTAATGTCAGAGAGTAAGAATTAAATTTTCCCATAAGTAGTTGTGCAGGAGGAGAATGACCTGATTTATGACTGAGCCAGTGTAGACCAACCAGGCCAGCTTGTATTAAATCGCTCTGAATCAATGGATTTTTGGGTGGCTTCATGATTATTCCTTTTCCAGTCTGGATATATATTTTTGGTGATCCGTGGTAACCTTCCAGCAAGAGCAGAGGTACGATTACTCTGTCAGGCTGGAACAAAGGCTTTCTGTTACTGGTAGCCTGCAACTCTGAATTAAACAGGCCACTGAATTCTAGGATATTGATCAACCAGGACAGAAAGAGTGTTGAAGAGGAAATAAGACACCACTGTGCATACGCTCTCATGTTAATTAGCTCTTTTTATGTTTTCAGTGTCTGAGCAAAGCACTTCAGGGAATTTAGATTGTTTAGGAAGAAACATTGCTTCAGATGTCAGTCTTTAATATTTAGAATTAATTTTATGACCTCATTTTAGTGGAAAAATAAAGATACTACTTCTGTGATGATAATTATAAATCAAGTATTCCATTATCCTTGCTATAGATCATTACAAACTTTTTTTTTGTATTAACTGTCATTGTTGCTGCTTGTCATCATGAGCCTTGAACTGCTTCTAAAACAAAGAATTCCTCAAACAAAACCCATGAATTATCACATTATGTTGTTATGCTTTTGTGAGGGATCTTTCATTATCTTTCTCAAGTTGTGAAAGCTGTAAATAGGGGTTTGAATGTTAAAATGCTTGTCTTTGATTAGTCCCCAGACTCCATTGGGATTAACACCTGTTTCATGCAAAGATTAGGAGAAACAAAATGTGTTTGAGTCAATTCCAGTTTGTATCTGGCTGTATTTGAGAGTCATTCATCAGAGAAGAGCAGAGTAGGGAGTGCTAGAAAACACACTCTAATTCTCTCTCTACTAGCGCTTCTCTAGTAGTTACCAGAAAACAGTACCAAAACATGGTAGAAGACCCCCTATACTGGCCTTGGTCACAGTGTCCTTGTCACTCAGATAACTCAGTTCAAAAGGAGAAGTTAAATTTCATCTCTAACAAATGGGATGAGCTGCAGAGCCTTTGCTTCAGCTTCAAGGTGGCTTGCAATTTCCGCATTTGATAGTGGAATTTGGGTCGCAAGTCTGTATTATATTTCAAAGCAGCTGCTTGAGATTTGGAGTTACAAAGCAAATTAATTAAGTTCTGACCTTCTAAATAAACATATATGGTGATCTCATATGAAACACTGGGCGGAATCCTAAAATACATTATCCAATCTTCTGCAGCACTATTTGAAGGAGCAGAGGGTAGGGGTTCAAATCAGGACACTATGCAATGACTCAGTAAGTTTATGGATTACTGTAATTCTGTGCAGTAGCAAGCGTTCAGTCTTAATAACTTCCAGTGTGGATATAGAACATTTGCTAAAATTGTTTGTGAAAACCAAGATGAACTGAATTATAGTTTGGTTGGTACATTGTTTAGACTGTGTTCCAAGATAAATTTTTCATTTCAAAAAGTTCAATGTTTCTTCCTCGTATTTATAATGCAGGCATATTACTTGATGTGTTAGTGCTCCTTATGTGGTACAAACCTTCTTTGGTTAGATTTTGGTTAAAAGAATGCTTAAGCATCTGTATTTCTTGATGGCTTTATAGCCTACAATTTTACAGCTGAGTCAGCTTGAATGGAGTGATTTCTTCAAGACAATAAAAGTAGTAATATATTGGATTTTTAAGAGAGATATCAGCTGAATAGTTAAACATTTACTTTTTAGAATACATATATACAAAATAAGAACTATTTATTAAGTCCAACCCCTGCAGTAAGCAGGGATGTCTTCAACTAGATCAGGTTGCTCAGAGCCTCATCCAGCCTGGCCTTGAATGTCTCCAGGGATGGGGCCTTCACCCCCTCTCTGGGCAACCTGGGCCGGTGCCTCACCACCCTCAGTGTAAAGAACTTCTTCCTAATGTCTCATCTAAACCCACCCTGCTCTAGTTTAAACCATTGCCCCTCGTCCTATTGCTACCTACCCTTGCCAACAGCCCCTCCCCAGCTTTCCTGTAGGCCCCCTTCAGGTCCTGGAAGGGGCTCTGAGGTCTCCCCGGAGCCTTCTCTTCTCCAGGCTGAACAACCCCAACTCTCTCAGCCTGTCTTCATAGGAGAGGTGCTCCAGCCCTTTGATCATCCTCATGGCCCTCCTCTGGACCCGCTCCAACAGGTCCATGTCCTTCTTGTGCTGAGGGCTCCAGAGCTGGACACGGTACTCCAGGTGGGGTCTCACAAGAGCAGAGCAGAGGGGGAGAATCCCCTCTCTGGATCTGCTGTCCACGGTTCTTTTGATGCAGCCCAGGGATGCAATTGGCCTTCTGGGCTGCAAGCGCACATTGTTGGCTCATGTCCAGCTTTTCATCTACCAGTACCCCCAAGTCCTTTACCACAGGGCTGCTCTCTATCACATCATCCCCCAGCCTGTATTGATAACAAAGATTTTACCAACAATATAGATAGAGATGCTCTTTAAGGTAATGGCAAGAATCATGATTAATTGGGAAGTCCCGCAGTTTTAGTGGTTTTTTACTGGAGAGACTCATGTGCTCATTTTTTCCATACGCAACCATTTGTCACTCAAAACTGCAGTGGTCACAGCACTTGGAAGACTCCTGGAGTCTTGAAAAATTATGCCACTTAGGCTTTGTGTCGCTTGTGGCTGGTTCGAGCAGAAATTTTGCTTTTGGCTGGTGTTCTGTTACTGTACTAGCACAAGTGGCGGTGAAACTGTCACGTTATAAGGAAGTTGCTGACCAACAAACAGGGACGAATTTGGGGTCTGAAACTTCCCCAACCAAGAATTTTTATTGAGTACTTCTCCTTTTAAGCTTGCAGAGCCTTGCTCTTAGAAAAATTTTAGTGTCTCCTTCACAGATGATTCCTAGCAATGAAAGAGCTTCTGTTATGCAGTTGTTCAGCAAAGTGTATGACTTTGTCAGGTGTGACGTGTTTGTTACCCAACGCAAGTGTTGAATTTGTTATCAGCCAAGTTTCAGAACAAGCTAGTAATAAAAAAAAATTAATTGCATTCATAAGTTTTCCAAGTTACACATTTTGAATATTAGAAACCATGAGCTATTTCGAATTCCTCTCAGATGACTCAGTTGTGGATACTGCTTTCATTGTCATTTGAAATACTATATTCATATACATAGCTTAATCATCTTCTGTATGAATGCAATGGAAATTCTCCTCTGCTTAGTTTCTAAAGGCTTTTATCAATCTTAGTCACCCATCCATTTTCCTTGTCTGTATTCTATAGAGAACGAAAGCCAGTCATTGCATGGGTTTTATCTCAAAGAATGTAAGAGGAGACATGCCACTTCAGAATCCATGCCAATTAATAGAGCAGATTTCTTAAAACACAGCTGCTAATCACAGTTTCAAACACCAAAGAGTTGCTGATGAAACTAAGAACTTTTGTTCCTCGCAATCAGGTTTGTTTGACAAATTGTCACAGGCCAGTCCCCTAGTTTCGGGTATCAGTGTGGTTTCTTGAGTTTGTTGACCTGTGTCATCTTGCCACTGTAGATTGTAGATGCACCTTCAGGAATGTAGGGTAAGGGGAATGAGTGAAAAACCTTTGAACAGTGTGTATGCTCGTTAGTATTCCTCTCTTGCATTTCAGATGCAACCAGAATCCCACAGAGCAGCAGTGTGCTCATGGACTGAGGATTTACCACTTGGCCCGTGTCTGCACACTCAGGAAATATTGCTTAAAGTGCTAAAGACTCAGTAAAGAACCACCTGGAAATCTGCATAGTTTGCTGACTTTTTATTCTTCGGAGGGAGATGAATGTAGTACCTGTAAATTTATCAGACATCTTAAAATCTATGTTTTCACAGTCTCCACATGCCTGTTTGAGATCCCCTGATGCTTGCATGATAGTTGGATTTCTTGATGGTAACTTTTCCTTTCCCTAGAACAGATTGCTGAGGGAGCTGAGGTTATTCTAATGTATTCGGGTGTTTAAAAATTATGATGCTGCACAGAAATTAGGTAAAGGTTTTCATAGTGCCCAAGTCTTCTTGTCAGAGCTGATGCATTTACTTTAGGAAGCAGTTTTATGTAGTGTAAGTTGTCCTTATGTTTGGTTTGTTGTTTTTTTTTTATTTGTTAACTCAATATCATTGTTTCTCTTTTTGGTTTAGTGGTGTTTTAGTGTTGATGTAATAAAACGAAATAAAGATTGTAAAACTCTTGACAATTATCAGCCTACATATCTTTATCTGTATAAGATAATTGAATAAGTTTTTTGCATGTATGTATGTGTGTGTATGTATATACTTGTATGTATGTATATGAACACATATATGCTTGAATATATATATGAAAACATTTTCTTCCTGAAAAACACTGTAAAAGTAAAAAATACTATAAATCTACCAAAATGTAGCAAGCCTGTTGTTGATGCCGTAAAAATTACCCATGATAAAAACAGAGGTTCCAGTGAGTTAAACCATAGCTTATTCCTGCATATATAGTCCTATAGCTCGTGGCAGTACTTCCATTCTGAGAGTTCTTCATCTGTTGATGTTTCTGTTCATTAAAGAAGTTTGCTTTATCATTTCTCTACACCTGTGTATCTGGTTTTCAAGACATTTTATCTTCTACTTATGTTTTTTTAAAAGGCTTATTTTTTTCTGAATACAGGCTCATGTTTAGTGTCTTCATTTGAAACATACTGATCTCTGTTACCTTCTGAATTGTGTAAATAGGTTAAGTAGTGGCTGTGAGTACTTTCTCTCTTTTTCAGTGTATTTTTCTGTCAGTATTTATGCTGTAATTGCTGCTGCTTCTCCTATGTGAAATCTGAAATGACCTCATGAGATTCAAAAATTGAAACATCCCATTTTCTTCCTTTAGTACCATAAGGGTTACTTCAGCTCTGAAGAGTTTGTGTAGAGGTTTTCCAAGTTAAATCTTACATATCATAGCTTTCTTAGTTCCTGAGAACAGTTGCTTTGGCATGTGACTTGAGTAAATCTAGAATCTATCCTACAAACAATTTTTTGCTATATCTAGAAGATGGAACTGAAATTCAGCCAGCAAAGCTTCAGTTCACATTCCAGTTTTCCCAAATATAGATGAGAGTTTTGATATAACATGTTGGAACAATACAACCAAAATTATCTTTCTGTTAAATTCTAGTACTTTCTCTGTAGTTTCAATTACATGGTGTTATGTAATATAAACAATCTACAAGCAACCTATTTCAAATATAATAGTGTGTGATGTAACTTCTACCTGTTCTAGTACATCTTTATTAAAAGGTAGACTGAAAGATGCAACTTTTTGGTGCGTTTTTACAGTGCGTAATTGAGCAGTTGGCAGCTAATGAAATCCTGTCATAACAAGAACACCTAGTGTTTACAATGTTCTTCACAATTCCAAACATAAGTTTTTAAAATTGCAGGTAGTAGATCCTTTTTGACATAATTTTATTGCGTTATACTGGAGGAGGTAATGAGCGTGGCAGTTGTCACAATTCTGTCTGTACTCCCCAAAGCCTCCTGCAGTTTATTGCCTTGTGAATTTTCAGCTTTGAATTTCCCTGGAACTTCTTACTGCTTTTGCCCCATCACCAGTAATAAAAAAGCTGGGGCTAAATTCAACCTGCAGTAATGTTTATACCAACTGTTGTCTTTTGAACTGCACAGGTGCAGCAGGGATTAGAACATGTGAAGTAACTTTGCCAGTACGGAATACAGTCCAGATCTTCACCTTAGTTATGCTGTCTCTGAAGGATTTAGACAAATAAGGAGCAAGAAGATCTTGCATACATAGAAGGAGAAAATCTGGTAAGAAAAATGCCTTTTTTTTTCCTTATGGGTAGAATAGTATTTTCGGTTTCGTTTCATAGACAGCAAATTCAACAATTTCTGAATCACTGAACAGTAAGAATAGAGCGCAATGTTATATTACTTAATTGAGATAGATAGCAATCATTACTGGCAATTGTAATAGCAATTAGAACTCATTAGTGGTCAGATACACCATCAGTCTGGATAAATTGTTTGAAATACAGGTACATATGTCATAAAAGTCTACACATGATTGGTATGAAAAAGATATCTCTATATAGAATATATTGTGAATCTGCTGAGCACTTGGCATTACTGCTCTGTTCTTCAAAGAAGGCTAACATTGGGTAGTAATACTGGATGGAGGTTTTAATTTCTAAAGCAAAACTGATTTCCCACTTGGGTCAGTAAGTCTTTGCTTTAGCAAAATGGTTAGTTTGCTAGAAGTGTATTACACAAGCCTCTGCATTTTATTTTCGTTTAAGCATTTTGAAATTCTTACCAAAATTAATCATTTTTTTCAGTATCTTATCAAAACTTATCATCACCATCAGAGTGGCTTAATTTAATTACCCCTTAAGTGATTGGAAGGCTTCTTTTTTGCTTTGTGCATATGCCAACAAGGGTCTTAAAAGGATCATTTGCATGGTGCTTGCAGCTAGATGGAGGATGGATTTTTATACCTGAATGTAGTTGGAAAAGGACACAACTGAAGGACAGCTGTGTACCTGTCATAAGCAGCAGTTTGTGAGAAGGCAGGCCAGAGGCCTGGCTTCACACCTCCATTAGTTTGTCTCCTGCTTTCTCTGACTCTTGGGTGTGAGCTCAGCACTAAAGCAGATGTGGCTTTCCAACTCTAATGGCAGCGTTCTGCGGATTTAAATAGCATGCTCTTTTTGCTCAACTGTTCTCAGTTTCTGTATTTCCTGATATTTATTTCTACTCTTCTCAAAGGTTTTGATCTGGAAGAGTCAACGGAATGAATTTGTATGTTTGAAGCTAAGATGTAGTCAAATACATGGTTAAATTGGGCCCCAAAAGCTTGCGAATCCTTTTGTATGGTTCCATGGGATACATTATTAAATCTGAATTTGACCAGTGTTGTTACATTACTTTTACACTTCAAAGGTATTTAGGTATAATATTATAGATTTTTCCAAATTCTGTAGACAAAATTTTGACAAACCAAATCCCCACCTGGTATTTGATGGCCTCTAATGCAGGGAGATGTCTTGTGCTTCCTTTGACTGTTTACATGTGGTATCTCTGTGTTGAGAAATAGAAGTTGAAGTACTTTATTTGCCAAACTTAGGCGATATCATAAAGAAATCTTCACTGAAATTAAGAGAACAAAAATATACATATTAATTAAGGTTAATAAATGTATTCCTCAATTATATTCATTGTCATGGTATATACAGCTGATATGAAAGTTTGGTTCTTCTGTCAGCCCTTTCATCTTTTGACGTTGCAGTTCTTGGTGTCACTAGTAGCAGAGATCATTTTCAGTGCAGATGTGGCAATTCAGTCTTTGTGGCTTTAGTGCTACCTTTGCAGTTCAGATTTGTGTGTGGTACGGTGTCGGACTTGGAAAGATAGATGTATACACGAATATAGCTACATCACACATCTCGGTTAAATTTAATGAGACTGGCAAGCTGTCAGGTCTTGTGTAAAGTACACAAAGAACATAAACCTTGCTCCTCTGCTGAATAAATTAAGTTTTGGTTTATTGTTTTATAGTAATTTGTTTTATTTACTGTATACTTGAGCTTCAGATTACCTCTACAGCAGTAAACTTTCTCAAATGTGAAAAAAAAAAAGTACATGTGGGATGTACTTGGTCCTTTATTATGATCTGAAGAGGAGTAGCCAATGCTCAAAAAAAAAAAAGAGATTGGTTCCTGGGTGTGTTTGCTTTTTTTTTTTTTATATTTTAATGGTTAAAATATTGACACCCACTTGGTCATGCTGAATATTGCTGCAAAAAATGCCAGAAAAAACCAAAACAAAACAGTTTCTGTTTTAATATGGTAACGAGGACAAAACAAAGTACCTATATCTGTCTTGTGAAGACATATTTGCGGTCTATGAATAAATAGCGGCAAATAAAAAAAATGAAACTAACTCCAAAGAAAATGAAAAAAAAATAACATCGCATTTGCACCAATCTCTGCCTCACAAGTTGTGAGCCTTTTTAAACTGATAATTGAGGGCCATATTTTTACAGGAGGTAAGGGTAGTGAAGCACTGCTACACCTCCAGGGAAGGAGGTTCTTCCAGGGCCACAGCACTCTTACTGCTGCCATTGCCGTGTAAACTAGCCCATGCTCTTGAAACCACAGTAAAGCACCTTAGAAAATCATGGCATTTACTGAAAAAGTGTTGAAACCAGAATTTCCCAGGCTAGCCTAAAATTCACTCAGGTTATGCAAAAAAGGTGAGTTTTTTCACCCATGATAAGAACAAATAAAATACACCAACTGGTTTGGACACAAGCAGGAAAATGGAGAGTAATCATCTCTCAGGTCTTTTCTCCAGGTATTAATGCCTGAGATGCCACACTTGTATTCTCGCTGAGAGCTCTTTGCCTATCAAATAGAACTTCGGCCACTAGGCTGGTGGGACTTACTTGGCTAAAGGATTTGCTTGTGTTGATCAGGAAGAAGCTTGGGGGCCTTAGAACTGGTGTGTATGGCTTCTGCAGCAGTGTGCACTCAGCAAGTTCTTCCAGAAAACTTTTTGAGTTCCTCGGCTGAAAGTTGCTGTGAATGTGAAATTGCCATCTGTAACATGAATGTATTGTTTTCCCTCACAAGGTTCCCTCACAACATGCATTAACCTGAAGCTATCTAAGTGCTTAAGAAAAAAAGATTAAGAATCTCTACCCCAAGAAGCTGCTTGAGAAAAATCATATGGTGTATTTTTATGCAAAATAGAACAGCATATTTTCTAAAATTGTAATACATCTAAAACCATTTCTTTTACTTTATTGAAGATAGCTGGCAGATTGCCACAGATTTTTAAATTTTTTTCTTTTGGGATTGATTTTGTTGAGGTTTTATTCTTCTTTTTTGAAACTATCTTAGAAAGACCTGTCTCAGACTGTCAGGAACAGGAGAGGAATGGTAGGAAAAAAACCCCACAAAGTGCTGTTTGCTTTGATATCATTATTTTGGTTTAGATACTTAATTTACAAATTTTTTCTTCTTTATTTCGTTGCACCTTGATAGGATGAAGCTACAGTACCAAAGTGGTTAGTCAAATTTTAATTTACATTAAAGTTCATCATGACTTCAGGAGAACAGAGGAAAGAAAACCTATGTCAAGTTTTAATAAAAGATTGAGCTGTGTCTTAGGGAGTTGTGGTAGCAGGCAACTTAAGGAAGGTCTAAAAATGATTGAACACAGTGAGGAAAGTAAATGGAGATTGTGTTGCCCAGTGTCCAAAAGTCCAGTAACTTTAGATTTCTGTCAATAGAAAACAATTTCTGTTTTGCGACAGCTGACACTTTGTGACAGAAGACCTGTATTAAGACTCTAGGAAGAGCTAGCAGTAACTGGTAGCTTGTTTGGCAAATCACTCTATCACATCCCATTACTGAAGTCTTGGTGCGAAAGCCTGACAAGCTGCAAGGGATTTTTCGCACTGGCAGTTTTCAGCAGCCACTAGATGACAATGTTGATCCAGTTTCAGAGCTGTCTGACAAAGCTGTTACTAAAGTTAGAGGAATCACGTCAGGATCGCTCAGGTTCTGTTATGCACAATTTGTGTTCTTTTATGGACTGCAGTTGCCCTTTTCCTTCAGGTTGTAATTGCTGCTATTTTAGTTTTAGTCTTTCCAATAATTCAGCTTCTGATAAGCGTATCTGAAAATTAAGTTACCAGTTTTTGCAGTTGCTTTGCAAACTCAGGGCAGTCAAACATACACTTGCTTCTAAGTGCTTTACTGTCTTGAAGGCGACCTTTTATGATGTGGCAATTGCCACATTTTTCCACTACTTTGTACTACTACTGATAGGAATGGGTGGCAAAAGTAGATTTTATACAGATGAGTCAGGTTCCATAGTCCTTCTCCATGGTCATAAGAGGCAATATATGAATCCTAGCCAAAAAATTAATTATTAGTATCAGAGGCAAAAACCTCCTGACCCCTAAAGAGAAGACAAGAAAAAATAATTCAAGGAGAAAAAGGGAGCTAGTAATCCATCCCTGCTGACACGTCCTTTCCTTTAAATCAGGGCCATTTAATAATGGGCTTTGCGTGACTTTTTGGTGGACTAAGATGAATGCTCTGGATTTCCATAGCCCCATTTCTTAATACTTTTCAGAGGGAAGAGGGTTCCGTCCACTTTTCCCAGAGAATGCGCTTGTGTAAAACAGTGCCATTCAGGTTTTTAAAAGACTGGATGCTTGATGGTAAAGCAAGAAAGTCGTAAGTAAAGACGAGTGAAATCTGAATGAACTTCTGTCGGCTACCTCAGATTTATTTTGTCTAAAATGAACCTGCCATGTCAGTCAGTACCTGTGTGCCTGCTAAAGTGACATCAGTGCTGCTGCCCATGGGCAATCCTCTGGATAAACTGAGACTATGCCATTGGGAAGGCATTCTGAGAGGGCATGTCAGGGAGCAAATTGCCCCTGGGAAGGAATTCAGTATAAAGAGCAGGCACGTGGCCATTATGCAACTAAAGCAATTCGTTGTCACACACCCATTATTGAGTGTAATCTAAATTTAATTGGAGTCAATGTAATAGCAAAATATTTACAGGAGTTCTAGCAACAGACTCTAAGCGCTTTTGGAAATTGTTTTGTGTAGTGCTCTGAAGAAAAACAGCATGAAGATAAACAGCATTACTAAAATAAACTTAGGATTACTACGCATTGCGATAAACTTAGCACTATCAAAGGAATCATTAAGTAGGAATTGTCAATTTTTCAGTGTAGTCATTTTTTCCTGCTGGCAGGCCGAAGTAGCAAAATAGTGTAATTCAGATATAAATCATAACATACAGGTGTGTGGACCTTAAGAGTCCAAGAAAAACAGCAGTTTTGCGAAGCCTCAAATTCTATTTTAATAATTCCCAAACCAGTGCATTTACGCATAAAACCAGTATGAGAACGTATGTATAATGGCTAATTACTTTACTGTAAGGAATACAAGTGTGGTAGTTAGGCCAACTAACAAGCTTGTCTCACTACCACTCTACATACATTTTGTGCATTCATTTAGTATTTAGTTCTTATAGTATATGTTTACTAGTTCAATAATAAATTTCCTGTTCACCTGAGGGAGTTTCTGTTTGTTACTAGTCCTTTTAGGCTGTGATTATTCTTGGTCTTTTGCTGTTTGAAACTTTTTATCAGGTGAGTTATTCTAGCAGCTATTAATACAGTTCCACATCTGGTCAGTGCAAGCAGTAACTGTGCAACTAAGGTGAAAAATTACTGTCATTATGTGACATATATTTTATGAAATAGCTGGCGTTTAACTTAACAGAAAAAATATTTCATTGTGTATTACTCATTTTCTGCATACTTAAACGCTTTGAACTGGGGCTAAGGCCTGGACACTAAATCTGAATCCTTTTATGCATAGCTGCTTGGCAAAATGGTAAATATAATACAAGCTCGTTAACTTTGCAATGTATTTGACTACCAAGAACAAAGCCGTACTTAGTCTTTGGTATGAATTTACTATGAACTAATTTTATGTAGGTTGCCAAACAAGCCTTAGGCTAGGCAAGGTTTATAGTCAGAATCCTCTCAGGTTAGATCTGAATGTGAGACCGTGGAGATATATTACTGCAACATGTAAGAGTTACTTATGTTTAAGAGAAGGCCCTCCGAACAGCAAAAGCCATGCATCCATCTCATGGAGCTACCTGGAGCTCCTGGGGAGCACCATACTGTTAGTCAAGTGCATGAGTTACTCTAGGTGAAAGAAAACTGCTTACAGATTGGTTCCTCCTTGCTTTGTGGGAAAAAAAAAGGTATTGAGTACACTTAGATCCTATTCGTTTAACCTTTGCCTGCAGAATGGGGAATTTGAAACACATGAGAAATGTATATTCTCAAAATACCAACATCCTTAGAACATGGGGGGAAAAATCAAGGAAATGCAGTGAATCCACAGCATGTGGAATGTATTTTTTACTGCAAACATGTAATTTTACTATAAATGAGCATGACTTCTAAAGTAACTTACATCACAGCCATGCACTTGCTCATCTCTTTTGCAAGCAGACACTCATGCTAAGGCAGGAAGGCGTGGACTGGCTCCGTTCTCAAAGCCATGTAGTTACGTACACCATTGTGGTGCTGAGCCCAAAAGAATCAGCCCTTCCTGTCAGTGTCGCTTGTAGAATGCTGCTGGCAGTTGTCCAGCCACTTGTCCTTGGAGTGCAGGAGAAAAGTCTGTATTTTTAATTAAAAAAAAAGGAAAAAAAAAAAGGAAAAAAAAAAAAGACCTCACATCAGCTGCGCCTGTAGGAAATGCCACTGTTTTCTCCACTTGCTGTCCTGCTTATCTCCACCCTTCACATCCAGGGTGCTCTGTCCTTTGTGCGGTTCCTCCCCAGGTTTCTCTGCTCTTGCTGTGGCTTCTGAGGAGCACCAGTGACCTGCCCAGGCTACTGCTGCCAAAGTAGAAATTGTGCTGCTGTTTCCTCTCTTATATTCTTTCAGAGTTTTTTCCTTGTTGCTTGCAGTCTTGTGAGTTAACAAAGATACTTTAATTCTTACATACTAGTCTACCTCTGGTGAAGAAAACAATATTTGTAGCTAACTTCAGAAGAGAGATCCAGAGTGGCATTGGTGATGCAAGGCCAAACTGCTGTGTCTCAATAACTGCATAATAATATTACAGTTTGGCTCCACTAATGCACAGAGGCAGTCGTATTTGACAGAGCGCTTGCGCCTTTCAGGCTACTCTGAGCCCAGACATGGTAGTTTTTAAGGAATGAGCTTTTCTGTGTTTTATACAGCTCCAAAGCTGATTGGTGGCACATTCATCATTATAATCGCCTGCCATTAATAATAGTGTGGCCCTTAAGCACAGTGGAGAATAGCATTGTGTGATGTGCGCGTAGGTCTTGTGTGAAGGTTGTACACAACAATCCAAATGAAACTTATAAATACTTCAAGAGGGAATTTATCCCCAATGTAATTCCATTGAGCTTTCAGGATCACCCCAGTCAGAGTGATATCATCATTGGTAGGTCAGAGAAATTCAAGGGACTATAAAGTACTAACTATTAATATGTTAAAACCAGAGGAGGTTTTAAAAGACCTGAAATGCTAGACTTGGACGCTAGTTCTCTCTTCAACAAAAAGATGGCTAACATACTTACTGGCAGCCTAGCTGTGAAGTGTTTGTCCCATGGTGGACTGGAAGGGTTGTCTCTTCCTTTGCTCCACCTTGATGACCTGTTAGTGCCAGAAGGCAGAGGGATGGCTCTTAATTTTGTGACGGAGTAAAATAGTCACATTATTTTATAGGAAACAGCAACCATCTAGTGTTCATTTTTTCACTCATAAATATATTAATCAGCAGAGGGTATAATTATATCCAAGGCATGAGTGAGGGATTAGAGGATGCTTAGTCTCTTACATAACAGATCTATATAAACTCTTCTGTTACATGCCCAGACCTCTTCCTTACTAGTTTATTGTAGCGAACAGGAGTCGTGTAAATAAATATGCACCTTTCAAGAAAGGAGCTGTGCCAATGGGTAATCTCATAGCCTGCAATTAAATTTACTGCTCAAAAATATTCATAAATAAATGAAAATGGAAAAAGAAGAACTAGATACATTTTAATCTTTGTTTAAGAATGAAATAATTGTCTCATCTAGTAATGATATAATCAGAAAAGTTGTTTTATTCCATTTCCAGAACCTGAATTAAGGATCTTCAGCCAAAACCCCTGCAATGTAATAACAAAATTTTATTATAGAACTCATTAGTTTTCCACTGAGATGCTTTTTTTTGCCAGATTTTGAAACAGTAGGGAATTTAAAATAAGGCTACAATGCAGACTGGTTTTCTTTTCTAGCTTTACCAAAAATAACTGCAAACAGCTTAGTGGTATACCTAATGAAAACAGGTTTCTGCTTTTTGGAGTGGATGTAGGGACAGACACTGAAGGATAATAATCTACTTTGTTCAAGAGGATTAGTGACTCATTGTTTTGATGGTGGTCTTTGTGATAACAAACAAACAGCGAGAGCAAAAAAGGAGTATGAACAATTTCAACCATTAGACACACTGGACGGTGTAAAGGTTAGTCTCTTCAGAATTGACTGTAAGTCGTCTTAAAGGGTAATACTGCCCAGGGAAGTGGTTTAAGTATACCTGGTAATACATCCAAATAGAGTGTTACATGCTATGTGATCAGACCATGTTACAAGCAATCCAGTACTCCAGTGTTACGAGAATCCAATATTCATGTTACTGCAATTGCACGTATATACCCTATATGAATATAAATTCTTTTTTCTTTCATGTTTCGTTGGAGGACCATGTGAGACATTTATGCCGTTGGGAAGATACCTGAGCAGCCTGCTGTATAGAGAGAACAGATTTTACTTTTTTTGGGGGGGGTAAAAAAAAAAATCACCAAAACTGGTGATTTTCACCTCTGTTTCATGCTGCATCCTACATTGTGTGCCCTTTAATAAGGGTCCTTTATGTTTGTAGCCACGATTTATTACAGTCAAATTTCAGGCACTAGACACTTAAGTATATTGCACTTGCTTTAGTGGGAGTTATTCCGTTGTTCTAAAGATATTTTTTTTTCCAGTTGATGTATTGAATTAATGGAAAAGTGGAGAAAAAAAATCCAAATACATTAGAAACCAGCTACCTAAAGGTGAAACACAAACCCATGACAATGCTTGTCATGGATGCAAGGTGCTGTGACATCAAGTTTGGGGTAATTGGGAAACTTGGAAGTCAAATGTGGTAAGACCTGTTGAAATCAAATGTCTTTGTGTTTCAGCTGTGAAGGGGCATTACATGTTCCAAAGCCAGGAAGGGTCTGCCACTGCTGTTAGTAGCATTTGAAGTAGTTTGGGTGTGGGATGGAATTGTAAGGTCACAACAAAGTGCCTAGTTTCTAAGCCTCCCTTTATGTTTATTCACATAAGCAGTGTAGCTATTTTCCAAACAATTTTGTACATTCATTAGTGTCAAGTGGGGGCTGTGGGGAGCAAAAAGGAGCAAACTTCTCTGATGCCTGAACTCAAACACTGGGTCTGGAATGAACTCTAACTGTAGATCCCAGACAGAAAGAAAGCATTAAGCTAAACAGAAGTTGTTCAGATTGAGCAACTCTTTTTGCTTCAACGTTATGAAAATCTCGAGCATTTCAAGAAAAAAGGTGATTGACCTACCATTCTGTTTAATAAATGAAGCCTGCATTTCCACATTAATTGAATTGCAGTTTAAGTCGAATTGCAGTTTAAACAAATCTACTCAGTATTACCGTGAGCTGTTTGAAAATAATTTTTTGGTCTTGCTCAATCATTCTGAGTATGATTACTTGTCTTGCTAAATATTGAACCAAAACTCCTAAGTTTTTAGTTGCAGTTAATCTCAGCAATTATACCTATGCTAACAAGGAATGTGAAAACATATATTCACTAGTTTACACTCTCGCAGGCATGATATAGGAACACTTTCTTTACAAACTCCTTTGGGAACGCTGTCTGTTTTATTTAGAACACTGCATGTTTTATTTAGATAGCTGACATATTTTCCTGTCTTTGCACATTGTTAGCAACTGCAGCATTATTTATTATTCTTTATTTTTATTTTTATTTTATAGGGTATGTGGCTCAAGCACGACCTAGTGGCCTTGCCAGATAAACAGTTGACTGTTGCTCTTGAGCCTTTAATTAGCAGTTCCAGCTTTCCCCTTTTCAGAGTTGGGTTTGGTTGTGTTTTTTTTTTCCCCAGATAAAAGCGAAATGGTTAGGAAGTGACAAATACAATACTTTTTTAGTAGAATGTGAAATACTGCCATAGAAGAAATTCCCTCTTCTTTCTTCTCATGAAGTCAGAAGACATGTTCTCTCAAATACTTTTCTTTTTTCTGGATTCTCTGCATCTTCTTTAGTGTGTTGGTTGGTATAATCAGAAATGTTTGCTAATTGCTCATTTTCTTATGTTCGTACAATTAAAGCTATTCAGTAAAGCAGTTTACAATTTTATTTACCCTAGCAAACTTTCAAGATGACTGTGTTCCAATGCACAGTTCTAACTTCATCCACTGCACCTGCATATTGAATATTGTTTTGGTATAGGTCATGCTCTATGGCTGTTGAAATTCATTGGGTTGCATGGCCTGGTTTCTGTGGCAGGATTGAAAACACATATCTAGCTTTATAGGCACAAAAGAAAGTTATAAGCTTTTAGTGTTGAAGATTTATTTTATTTTGAGGAAACAAGAAATATCGTTTAGGAAACTCTCCATGAGAGATCACAGAGTGCATTTCTTCTGTGCTATTCTGCATTAATACAAAATGGTGGTTGCCTTTTGAAAAATTGACAAGCTCAGCGCAGTGAAAATACTCTAAAATTATCTAAGTGCATACACCACTATGTTCTTATGTGTTTCTCTGAAATTCTCTCCTGCAGAGGTTATTTATGTAGAATAATATTTAATGAAGCCAGAGAAATTCTGTGTGTTTGGGCTGACCTGATCGAAATGTATGCATAAATCTGAAGCCGTAATTTTACTCAGGTCTGCATGGGAGCGTAATGCAGCCTTACTGAGCCCTGCTATTTCTGGGTTATATGGTTCATCTCCTGTGGCAGGGATGCCACACTGTAAAAAGCAAATTCTGTGCTGCATTTTGAGTTCCTCGTGGTGAAGAGTGTGGTATGCAATAGAAGAAGGTAGAGTGGAATATTCCTGCTGCTGTGGGGTGTAGGAGGGCGGCTCAGCCGGCACCAACTGAGCTCCTAAGTGCCGTTGCCAGTGCTCTCTAAGGATGTCCCTGTGACGTACTGCCCTTGTGGTCTCTCTTTTCACGGCCTGTTCCACAATAAATTTTGCAGGTGACCAAAACAATAAGAATAGCTGTAATGTTTTAGGCATCACGTACAATTCTGTTAAAATAGTTCTCATTTCAGGTAGTGCCTACCAATTTGAAAAAATGCCCAATGTTGGTTAAGCTATAGAATTCAGCATGACATTTGACGAGCTGTTTCTGTGTTTAATTATTTTCACCATTAGATTTTGAGCCCCGTTCCTAGTCTGATGTTCTAATTTCTACTCCCAGCCCTTTGTTAAAAAATTTATCTTTATGTAGATTCATACAAGCTATGATCTTGTCATTCCTTGAATTCCTCTTTATTAAATGAAATTGGTCAAGCTCCTTCTAAGATATATTTTCCAACCCTTTATTTGCACTACAGTTGTTTTTCTGATTCTTCTGCAGCTAATTCTTCCTCATTTGTAGACATTGATACTAGATTATTGTAGTTTATCTAAACAGGGAAGTAAATAAATCTTTCTATCCCTAAATGCTGTTCCCTATTTTAAAAAGAAAAGATCACGTTAACCCTTTGCTGCAATGTCATGCATGGGAGATCATTCTTACTAGATCATTTGCCTTCTCTGAATTGAGTCCTCAACCCATCTTTTGTCTCTAGATGTACGATCTTGCTTTTGATTTCTTGGCACTCCAAGTAACCTACGGCTCTTTGAATTTGTAACTTCCCTCTTTTTATTCCCCACTGTGTATCATCTGCAGACTTTAACATTGCAATGGGCATGTTGTCTCCCAGATCATTATTTTACAGCATAGGGAAAACATCTGACTCTGTTCCTTTCCTTTTCTCAATGTAAAGCCCCATGCTGCACTTTGTTATCCCAGCTTTGCTAGGGATATTATGCTTTTCATATGAGTAGATGGTAGTAGAATGAAACTTGCCCATCAATACATCACCAAGTTTATTTTTGAAAGGAAATTAAATCAAACTTGCCCATCTGAGGACCCAGATTTTGAACCCTGGGATCTGTTTGTAGCATGTTCACCGTTAAAAGTAGCATTGCCAGTGCGTGTGTGTTTTTGTGGTAGAATAATTTGATGTTTCTGTTCAAGCTAGTGGTAGTGAACAACTCATAGTTTCTTGTGGTTTTTGGAGGTATGCCTCCGCAACAATCGGCCCCTAGAGTCATATAGGCTTAGGTTTATTTGGCAGACCAGCTTTTTTGAGAATTTCAGAGCCCATGCTACTAAAATAAGTGTAATTATTGCTCCAGCAATTAAAATGAGGTCTCGCCAAAAGAACTCAAGACACTTGATTGGGAGAAGCCTCTTACAAATCCCCAGCTCGTTCCCAGTCAGCTGCCTCAAGGTCTTCATCCTCACAGAAGCTGGGCTTGCGCATCTGATGTTCCCAAGAGAAGGTGCAGAGGTGTCTTCTAACCAGAGTTTTAGATACAGAATATGACAGTCACAGTTCCAGGGATTGTCAAATATTTTCACTTCCTTCAGGCTGCGCAAGCTGTCCAGGGCACCGGGAGGAACTGAGGTCAGGCTGTTGTTGTGTAGATAAAGCCTCTTGGTGTCAAGGGGCAAGGCTGGCACTTCCGTCAGCTGCCTCGAGCTGCAGTCTACTTGCAAACCCTTCATTTCTCCCAGTGACTTACAGTTGCAGGAGGGAGGGCAGACTTCAGTTTGGGTCACGTGGAACAGCAATGATAGGGCAAATCCCACAACAGTGATGAATTCTGTCTTGTTCATGCTTCAGCTACCCAGAGAATAAGAATAATAATCTGATAAGTATGATTCATTAGCATGTTTCTAAATGCAGAACCAGAACACAGCTATTTCTTTCTCAGGGTTAGTCGTGAGGTTTAGGTTTTTGGAAGAAGATTTTAGCTTTCCGTGTTTCCCACAGAGCCATTCTTCCTGACATTAAGTAGTATAAATGCAACTGGGAGAGACCACAATGCCTCCATTTTGTCTCTAGTTCATTGCTTTTCCTTCATAATTGTACAAAAAGTGTTATTGTTCAAAGTTGTGGAACAGAATGTCACCAGGAGATGATGGTAAAAACTAGGTTAGTTTTAGGCAACGATTTTGATTCTGTTTCTGTATCTTCACAGGTCTAGTGTTAAAATTGTGTGTTGAATTCAGTTTTCAAAATCGACCTTAAAAGATTGAATAATTGTAAATGTCTAAAAATCTTCTTTCTGCGACTATGAAGATTCTAACCAGGAAGTATGTATTTTTATGTGGCAAAAGGTTCTTTTTTGCTGCCTTGTGGCTTCATGCATCTCTGAGAACATACAGTTTAAGATTTAGATGAATACAAAATTGGAAATGTTGCATATCTGGTACTACTTATCTTTTAGGGATTAAATAGCCATGCTTTGGGCTAGCAGGTAGTTATCCCTTTTGCTATGTAATTCCCACTTCTGTAGAGTGGATTCCACTAGACTTCCATTTTAGTCCCTCTACTTGCCAGTTTAAAACCTCTACAGCTATTCCCTTCCTGTATTTTCTACTACTTCTCTGCATTTAAAAATACATAGCGAGCCTTGGGACCAGGCTGGGATTTGAAATGCAAACTCCCTTGCACAGGTTGGGGAATTTCCAGTCTCAAAACCATCTTTCTTGATGATTTAAATACAGCCCACAATTAAAATATGTTTTCTTCTCTTTTCGTCCAATTAATTTGCAATAAGTAAGTATTGAAGCAAAAATTGTGTGTTGCCTTGGATGCTACTTGGACTATGGCAGATACTGTAAAAAGTGTTGGGGTTTTATACACTATTCACTTAAAGAAAATTCCTTTTTAACTGAAGAAAGTGAAAGCAGTTGTATAACTTTATTTGCAGACAAGCAGTAGGAGAACATTGAGTATAATTTTAAACTTGAACTGGACAAAGCCTGACAAATAGCAGGTAAAACAGACCTATTAACAACAAAAAATACAGAGTAAAAGAGATACTAAGGCAATAAGGAGCTTAAATTATGGTAACGCAGAATGGAATTTGGAAAAAAATTTCTTCAAAGTCATGTTTTCAAGTGTAGAGGTATTTTATAACTCAAAACCAAAAAGGTTTTCCTCTTAAACTTAAAATAAGCTGAGACTTTTTTTCTTTAGGAAGTTTCACTTAATAAAGACTAAAAGTGTAGGGAAAATTGATTGGTTTTGTTTTAATTTGCTTCAGTTTACTTACAGGGATTATGGAATTAGCTTTTCAAAATAAAGTTAGACAGCTTTAGATTCCTGATCTAAATACTACGTTCCTATATTTTAAGTTGAATTAATGCTACATAAAATGATAAACTTCATCACAGAGAAGCTGAAATATTTATCTTAATAATCTCCTGTCTTTGTTAGCAAGTAGTTAGTCTGAATATCTGTGGTCTGAATCTAGATATTCATCTGTTATTTTTCATGAAATGTACTAGAGCTGTTTTTTTCAAAGTAGACATCTTAAGAAGGCAGACTGTGTCTGACTAAAAAAATGTTAAGCACTATCTGTAGAAAAGACCCTCTTTTCTGATTTAATATACAAACAGCAAGAAATTCCCAGTCAAATAGAAGTAAGAACTGTGGCAAAAATGGAGAAAGGAGGAATTGGTGAGATGCCTCACTGACACTTACCCTTATTTATTCCCTCTTGATTCCTTTCCCTCTGCTTGGTAAAGTGTTGGAGTAGATACAGCAACTGGAGCTGACTTGGTGGAGTCAGTAAGGAAATGTGTTAGAGAAGATGGGCTTTTTCCTGTGCATAATAGAAAACCGTTCCCATTGGAAGGTGCTATGTATGGTTGACGTGTATCCAGACATACAGCGCTTAGGGCATTTTTGTATTTTTGGCAGACAAGAGGAAATGCTTTTGAATTTTTTTTATTGATAATGTATTTGCCCTATTAAACGTGACAACGTCTGAAAAACCTAAAATGACTCGTCTGAAATCTAGTGGTTTTTTCCTCAGCTGTACCAGTCTACACCTATAAAAGTTAGCTTTAGCTTCTGCTGCTGATGCATGCAAGCCCAAGCAAGATACAAGGGAGCTAAAGTTAGCCCATGAAATAAAGTTCTTCTCTTTTAGTCAAAGCCAGGTGTGTTTGATACCTGCCTTTCCAATGATTACGTAAAATTCAGAAAAGCACACCATAGCATCGAAATAACTTGTGTTAGTCACATGAGATCATTAAGGGATAGAGAAATATTAATGCCATTATGTTGAAATAGTGGTGAAAAGTCACCCAAAATACAGCATGTAATTCTGGTCACCCATGTTCAAAAGGATTAAGCCAACAAGTGAAAGGAAGGTTTCTGAGAGGATCAGGGATTTGGAGAACCTTATGAGAGTGACCTGTACCCTGCAATGTGGAGCGATGCAGAAATACCTAAGCCAGAGCAGGTCAGGCAGGAAGGTGCCCCTGACACAGCCTTGGATGTGAAGAAGGGTACACGTGTATGGATCAGTGGGTCAGTTCCTATTTTGGTTCTTGTGATATTTTGTGGAATAGAATTTCTTTGTAATGTCCTAGTTTGGATTGGAGTTTAGAACTGAATTCCAGAATAGTCGGGGAAGGTGTACTGGGAAAGACTCACCGTCATGGTTAGCACAGCCTAGAGGACAGGACAGGGACAGCCTTGGGCACATGTATAGCCTTTCTTCCCAGTCATGAGAGCTGTGTATAGCTCAAAAGAGGACTAGGATCCTGCAAATTTCTTCACACTCAAGCTGCTGAAGAATATCAACTCTTGAATAACAGCAATGTGACATCTTAGAACGTAACATGCTCTGTGTATATTTGGCTGTAAAGCCAGCTATTCAGGATCGTACATGTTTATAATGTATATGTATCTGTTCATCTAAGTAAAGAATGCTGTGTTTGTGTAAAAGAAAAACAAAAATAGGATTTTGTTTTCACATCTCTTTTTTTTTTTTCTTCTTCCTTTTTCAAGTAAGTTTTCCTTTCCTTTAGCTACCAAACATGAACACTCTAGAATTAAGATAGCAGTTGACTTATGGAAACCCAGTGTGTTGTGGATCTGATGTTTAATTTAGGCCAGTTCTTGTTTAGTGTGTTGTTTTGGGGACAGGCTTTGACCTGTGTTCTGCATCTGGAAATGAAACGCAGGTGAGTTTCAGATGTTGCAGATGTGCAGTAGAGCCCTGCTTCTGAGCTGTTGTTTCTTTATAATATGCTGTTCTTGGGGGGAAGGGAAATTTCTGACATTTAAAATTTTTCTGATAGCAATTCTTATTGTTTAATTCTTATTTATAGTGAAAGTGCTTTTCTTCATAAAGTCTAATCAATTGCCAGTAGCCTGAAATTTGTTAGGAACTTCCTTAAGAAAACGACTTAATGTGTATCTCTGCTCTTTAGTATTTTCAACGGTAATTTAGACAGTGCTGGAGGGAGAAGACAAAAATACTTGAAACCCTGTTTGAATTTTGATCTATAAGATGAGGAAAGTGATTCCTCCCTTGTTGAAATGAATAGTCCATCTGTCTGTCAGATGTTCAACAGCTGGACCTGTGAGTGGACTACTAATAATGGGAAGATCTTTCTATCTTACAGATTCTTTCTTTTTTTTTTTTTTTGAAAGTACATCACTAGACCATAGATTTCATAAATGTCTGTCTTCCCTCATGCTTGTTTCCTGTATCACACAGTCTATGCCATATGTCTTGAGGAATGCTGCCACACAGAATAAAAGATTTCCTGTTATATGATGAAATTCCAGTATCTGAAAATTTCAGTATCTGAAGGGTGCCTACAAGAAAGCTGTAGAGGGACTTTTTACAAGGGCATGTAGCAATAGGACGAGGGATAATGGCTTCAAACTGGAAAAGGGGAGATTTAGATGAGATCTGAGGAAGAAATTCTTTGCTGTGAGGGTGGTGAGCCCCTGGCCCAGGTTGCCCAGAGAAGCTGTGGCTGCCCCATCCCTGGAGGGGTTCAAGGCCAGGTTGGACGGGGCTTGGAGCAACGTGGTCTGGTGGGAGGTGTCCCTGCCCAGGGCAGGGGGCGGCAGTGGATGATCTTTAAGGTCCCTTCCAACCTAAGCCATTCTATGATTCCATGAAATCAATTGAATCAAGATCAATCAATCAATTGAAATGAATGCAAACTATTTGGAATCCTCTGGAGTCCAATTCTGTGCTGTGGGTAATCTTCACAAAGGTAGTCCTTGCCTTCCTCTGGCTGCTGGGTCACACGTGTTGAAGTAGCTGCTCAGGCTGAGTCCCTCAATCTGTTACTTGTGTTGAGGACCACGGGCCAGTTTCTTCTGCTCTGTGTGGAGGTGAATGTGTGCAGAGAGTATCTGGCAGAAGCAAAGCTTCGAATACAAGATATTTGCATTTATGATTTTAGGGCTATAGCTTTTTGTAGGCCAAATGAGGATTCTTCTTTTAAGAGGATTTATTAGGAGCCAATTTGGAAAAAAAAAGTTATAATCTGCTATAATCTTGTTATAGTCTGAAAATATATTTTCCACAGAGTGAATTTGTTTGAACTTTTTGTGAAAGAGAGAGACTCTGTCTGGCTGCTTAGCAGAGAGGTGTTTCTGGACACTTTTGATTCCCAAACAAACCCTCTCTTGCTACCTTACTCCCTGAAAGCACATTTATGTGGGTTAGTTTTCTTTTGAGGCCTTGACTTCTCCAGTCAGTTACGTGGGTGCTGCTTCTGATTGCTTATATAGGGAGAAAAAAAAGAGTTGAAGGGAGATGACTAGTTTCCTTGCAGTTAAGAATAAAAGCTGCAAGTTAAAGATAAATGATCAGATCAAACACACGACCTGTGAAGAGGAAATTCAGGCAGAATATGCCATTATTTTTTATAGGTGGTTTTAAGGAGTTATAATCATTTATTGCTGTCAACGACCTGTTCTTGACCTAGAAAGACAGAAGTCTTTCTTGAGCACTATTTCTATTTCCAGTGATAAAAAACTTGCCACATCACATTGTCAATAGATGGCAAAAGTGCTTCTCTTTTAACTTCTATCACCTTGATTAAATCTGTTCTTTCATATTTTCAAATAGCTTGGTGAGAACAGAATAACCAAAATATTTCTTTTTAATTGGATGTGAGTCACTGGTAATTCATGAATTATACAAATAAGCAAATAAGCAAAAAGAAGGAAAAAAAAGATCGATCATGAAATTCATTCACACATCAACGAATATTGCCTGCAGAAATGAACTAAAAAAAATCTGTGGTTTCTCTCACATCAGGAGTTTTTGTCGCCCCAGGGCCAAAATATTCCTATTATCTACTGCACCCTAGAGAACTAGCCTGCTAAAGCCGTTTTAGTATTTATACATCGGAGGACTCTGACTTTCATCCTGTCCATATTTGCTTATTGTATTGTTTCCCGATGCACCTTTATTGTGGTTTTACCTGATTTAATTCTGTCTCTCTCAGATCAAATATTCCATTTCCTTGGAAGATTATTACAGAGGCAGATAAACTCTTGTCATTTAGAAAATTCTACTCCTAAATTGTACTCCATCCATTTTATCAAATAATTCTTTCTCCTCCCACCCATTCTCATAAAGAATCTCCCTCTGGCTGTTTCCGCTATTCAAAACTGTACATAGGTGCTGTGCAGTCGGCTATTGCTTCTCTTTCCACTAGGTGTCATTCAAGTTATTTTTTTGTTAAATGTTGAGCATACACTGAATCAACCTTTAGATATAATTTATCAATTCAAAATAATTGTCTGAAAGACTGAAACATTATATTCTTTTAGGATATTACCTTTTCCAGAGCCTCCAAGATAAAAATGTAACAGCCGTACAAAATGCGTGTATTAAGTGATCTGTGTAAATCAGATAGCTAATCACATATTTGTGTTTTCTGGAACTCTTAGGGGCGTTTGAGGCTGTTAATGAAAATAAATATTCATAGACAATTTGGATTCAAACTGTCCTCGGGAAAATATTCATACTATTTGTGCTAAGTTGTAACAATGATAGAGTCCACATGGGGAAGCTTCTAGAGAGAATCTCTAAAAGCATTAAAAGACTACCATCAAGGCAGTATTTCCCACCGCAAGAGAGTGCCTGGGCAGTTCCCTTTGCTCCCGGCTCAGTCAATCAGCTCCGAAGGTGCTCCATGGAACCCCATCATCCTGACAGCAGTCGGTGCAGTCGGTGTTTCTGTCGTGTGTTTCATGAGCTGAATGCAATGTCGGCATCTTCATGGGAAGTGCTGGGCTTGGTAAATGGAGTCAGCTGTGCCCCTCTCTGCCTTGCTCGCTTTGCCAAATTAAATGTCTCGCTCTAATGAAAAATAATTCGTTTTCTAGCTCTTTCTGCACAGTCACTGTTATTCAAAATACAATACTGTGTTTCCATCAAACAATTACAACACAATGCTGCATTTATGTGAATGTTTTATTTAGGATCAGGATTGAGCTTTCAAAGTAAATCTCATGATCTTCTCCATTTTCCATGCATGCCTTTGAGATGAAAATGAACTGCAATATTTGCTCTAGAAATACATCTGATTTGTTCCAGGTGCTAATGGAGGTTCAATACTTGGGACCAGACTAAAGATAGTCCCAAACAGCACCTCCTCTCCTTGTATATACGGCTGGATGTGGTGTCCTCACTTCCAGGTTGTTTCACTGCCCTGATCCAGCCCTTTGGGCCATTCTGTTTGTTGATACAGACATTGCCAGTGTGACAGCCAAAGAACTGTCCATAAATGAACCTTGCTTGAACGCCCTGGTAACCATGGAGTCAAGCCTGGTAAAGGTATTTAAGCATCTTTACCAGGTTACTGCGTAATAGCTGTAGTAGGATTGTAAAATGCGTGAGATTAAGTATCACTCTGCCTATTGTGGTGTTGTCCTTGTTTAAGGAATTTGGTGATAAACAAAATCAGTCTTCAGCCCCATTAGCTAAAGTCCTTCTCTTTTGTGCTTCAAGAGTTGAAATGTTGAAGGCAGGGCATTGAACTTTATGGTCACACTGAACAGTTGTTCTTGGAAAGATCAATTAAAGATTAATTAGTATCTGATGTAAAAGAGTCTATTGGAAAAGCCCAAGTGATGAGTTTACTGTGGTAATTCATTGCAGAATTTAACTCACTGTTCATAATTGATAAGATGGTTAGTTTTTATATTGCCCTTTATAAAGCTATGACTTCATAGTTTTTTGAAATAAAGCAGTCAACTCTGGGTATGTTTTCAATGATGAATTAATTTTTCCAGATGCGAGCAGCTACAGTCACATTACTCCTTCCATACTAATGCTGTATTTACACACTGTTTGTGTTGCTAAAACTTGCAGCTGTGCCCGGTTATGCTCTTTGTGCCACTGTGGACTGCAGATTTTGCCCAGACTTCTAATCATGTAGGGAGAGCCACAGAAAGTCACCGCAGACAGATCTAATCCAGTCCTGCTGAATTTCTACTGCAAAGCAGATGTGTTGTCAGGAATGCACACCCCAGCTAACCATTGTAACCCAGTTAGAAGATGTCAGAACGGCAGAGTTTTCATGTGGTTGGGAGGATAGTCAGGAACAATACTCTCAAAAACTGTTACCACACAGTAATTGCGTTAGTATATGAGATAACATTGCCAATCCCAATTTTCCAATTCTTGCATTGCATCCCCAAAGCCATGATATTTGCATATTAAAGCAAAGTTGATTTTTTAAAAAAACAAACCTGTTTTTTTTTAGTGGCCTTGGTGTTTTGAGCAATTAAAGTTCACATTTTCCAAGTTCTTCTCATAGTCATTAAGGCTAGATATTACTAATGAACACTGAGATTCACCTCTAATCACGTGCCTCCAAGTGTTAGGTTCTGAAGGAAATCTTTTCTGTAGCGTGACTGTGATGAAATCACAAAAGCTGAAAATGCTGCTGTGCTAATCCTATTATTTCCTGTCACTGAATCCTAATATACGCACAGTTTGGAGAGTCAGTTTTGTCAAGCTGGCAGATGAATTAATCATATGGTCACATATATCAGGGAATAAATAAACAGTGTTCCTCTGAGGAGGACTGTAAATTCATTAAAAGATGCTGCAAGTCTCTTCCCACATAATCTAATTCTTGCTTTGCCCTCATTTGCTCCCTGTAGCTCAAACACAGTGTTGATGGCTGTACTTCAGTGAAACTTCCTACATTTAATGGAGCTAGTTGGAGGTTATTTATAATTTATTTCCACATCAGTTTTGATGAATCTTGGTGGTTTGATGTTGTCCTGCAATGACACTCACGGTGTCATTCTCTCCATGCTGACAGGCACAGAACACCTGCAGTATCTCAGCCTCTAATAGGAAAAAGCAGAGCCTGGAATGGGAGAAAAGCTCTCTGTCCTCTTTAGTCAGCAGCTCGCCCCGAGTGCGCATCTGAAATGAATCTGCACTTGCCTCAGCCCTTGGCTGGCAGCTTTCTGCAAGTCTGGCTGCAGCACCTTTATTTACACAAGCTAAAGAACATTGTTCAGGTTTTATGACTACAAAAAATCTGTCTTTTTTTTTCTTTTTTTTTTTTTAAATGAGGAATCCTCATGTGAAGTATTCTGAAATATTGGGTTCTTTCAGATGAAAGGGTGAAGAAAGAAAAATCCATGAGATTCCCCTTCCCATTAAGTCTTTGTCACTGGCTCCCTTCAGAAGTATTTTATACTTTTTGCTGTTTTAAGGGAGACCTTCATTATGAACTGAGTTAGTGACATCACCGTGCTTTGCCTGGGATTTTGCTTCTGTGCTTTACTTTTTGCCTTTACTCGTTGTCTGCATTCTTTTGGATGTTTCAATTTGTTTCCTACTGAACTTAATTATTTTTCCTTTTCTTCTTCCCCAAACTCTGTGGCGTTTCTGATAAATCTCTGCGAATAAGATGCAATTTATAGTAGTGAGGACACCTTTCCAGAATATATGGCAAGTTAAATGTTTATATACTACCTCTAATTTCATCATTATTGCTCAATTGCAGCTGAACAGTTTTATTAAGAATCCTAGCTTTTGCTCAGTTTGCGTGTCTGGCATTTGGGAAAAGCGTATCAAAATTCTATTAATTATTTCTTAATCTTGCTCTGAAAGTCAATAGGATGAAAAAGAGTGTTTCACTTCTGTGAATAAAGCTATCCCTGAAGGGCTTAACTAGGTAGATACAGCAGAGACAGATCCTCACCTGTGGGATTTGCAGGTGCTATTTGAGATTGGTTATACATCCCGTATGAAAGAAAAGGTGGGGAGGAGGTTATCCCACCCCTCTGCAGCCAGGAGTATGATTAAAAAGACACCAAACATAAAAAGAGGGACTCAAGCTAGTGAACTAACACCCCAAGGTTTGGTTTTAGGAGGCAGTGCCTGTGAGAACTCTGGAACCTCAGCACTTTCTTGAGGTTAATGTCATGTGCCAATCTCTGGGTGAAAGAGGGATTGCTGGAAACAAAACCCAAACTAACTGCTAGGGCTTGGACCTGGGGCTTGAGTGGCCAGGACCGAGCTGCTGACTCACCTCCATATAGATAGTCAATAAACAGGCATAGTATTTTTAGGGAATGGGTGGAAAAAAGGTGTGTTTCCTGTGGGTTGAGAAAAATGTGAATCCATTAATTTCCAGAATTCCAAAACTACATTTTTTTCCTGACGTGTCAGGCAGGGCCATCAAACCCTTGTGTTTGAAAATACTTGTTCAAGAAGCTTCTTATTTTGACTGTGATTAATAGTGGAATAAAAGAACATCCAGAGCAGTCAGCAATTTCACTCAGGGCAAAGTTCCTGACGGATATAAATTGAACATCTGAGGAAAGAAGCACAGACGCTAATTCTCAATTCAGTGAAGACTGAGATTTTCTCAGCCTTCAGGATATTGGATACAACTAATAATAGTGCAGATGTCACCTTATTTTTAGGCTTCTATTGTTTCTAAGGAAGTCTGTAAACTGAAATTCAGTACCTGTCTTTTTTGTTCAGAGTCAGCGCATAAAGTAGTGTCTCGAAGAGGGTGAAGATACCTGTGACTCTGAACAAATGTTCTTGAGATTAATCTTAGAAGGATTTTAAAGGTCTTACTGGGGTGTTGGTATGATGTGAAGTTGCATGAGTACAGAGTTGCTAACAGCATTTGTCATTGACATGAAAAAGCCCCAAGGGCAGAATGCTTAAAATACAATGAAAAGTCTGGGCACAGTAACAGCAATGTCATTGCACAACCACTGCAGAACATCAGGTGAGTGTATAAAACTGGCACGATCTGACTGTGGCACAGGCTTATGTGGGAAACTTCGGCAATGAGGGAGAGGAGGGAGGGCCCAGGCACAGCTACCACCACGTTCTTCACTACATTGAAAGAGTGTTAGCCGTGATGCTCATCACATGGCAAAAGCCAAGGAATCACTCAGACTCCATTTAGAGACTTAAGTGTATTGCAGATAAATTGATAGTAAACAGAATTTCTTTTTCTTTAGAATACCAGAGTGGACACGTAATATGTAGGTCTTGTTTGCACTTGAACCTGCCTCAGAAGCAGCTACTCCTCACAAATTCCGTATGTGGACACGTGGTAACGCAGACACGTAATAAGTGTCTGTTTGCTTTGCATTAAGCCAAAAACATTCAGCAAAGCTGAACAGAAAAAAGGCATCTTATACCAAAATAATAACTACATGCAGGAGGAGTTACATCTTACAAGTCAGAGCAAATTATATTTACTTAATAGGGGAGAAAAGGAAAGTTGAACAGCTTATGCCTCTACAGTGTTTTTCTCTGAAAGCCTTTCTTTCTGGCTACTCCAGGTCTTCCTTTCAGCACTTTGCTGCTATGAGAGATAGATGTTTGCTCTTCACCACTTAGTTTTTCTCTTTCATCCTGCCATCTGTTCTACCTATCACAACTCCATTATTTCCAATGCAGACATATGCAATATGCAAATGTGTCCTGCAGGTGTTGTGCTGTTGGGGGGAGGAAGCATAGTTTGTAGAGATTAATAACCTGGTTCAGTCTTTATGTAGTTCCATTCTTTTAAGTGTTCATTTTGTGAGAGCGTGTGTATAAAAATTGTCTGGGAAAACTCAGCCATGGTTTAGAGCCCTGGTAAAGCCCATTGCCACGGGTATATTCTAACTCATAGTCAATAAAGATGCATTCAACCTATTGCTATATCTGAACCCCAGTATATCAGAGCTTGAGATTTGGTATTTTGTATGTGGTAGTTTTCCTCAGAAGCTTCTGCTTGGTCAAAGTGTAAGCCAAAAAATCCATCTGCTGTTATTTTCACATTAGAGTTAAGTGGGAAAAAAACCCCATACCAATGAATGAGCTTTCTCTAATGTAATTTCAACAGTATGAACAATATTTGTGTTTGAGAACTTATTGAATAGAAGCTAAGGATTGATTCCTGTCTTTGAAATCTTCCTATTTTTGCCCATTTTAGCTAACCTAAACTGAGGCAGTTTGCTTTACAAATTAAGGGAAAGGTAGGGACCAAAAGATAGCTGCGTGGATGGATGGCAAGTTGCTGGATCTGCTGGAATCTGTACTCTAAATGATTTAGTAAAAGTTGCCGCTTGCTGACAAGGTTGCTCAGTGAGGCAACTTTGAAGAAGATATGGGAGCTAATCTTCAGATTAGCTAATAATGATAATATTGATGGTAATGGTTCCAAAGCTTACAGTTTACTTTAAGAAAAAAGGCAGAAATGAAGGACCTTCTCTGCATGCAGTTTCTCTCCTAGTGTGGAAAGGGTTCATGGGCGTAGCCAGTACTGCAGCCTGAATGCCATGGAAGCTGTAATGCCGTGAAGAAGTGAGTATGTCCTAACGGCTTCTTATAGGAAAATAAAATTGAGTAGTAGAGGATTATTGAGGTAGTCTGTTGAGTGATGCTACTGGCATTAACTACTGAGTCCAGGGACCACAGCTCTCTGAGTAGGAGTAGGTTTTGCACTACAGTTTTGAAATAGGTATAAATCTTTGGGGTTTTGATATTTCACCCGAGACTGACCCAGACTGCTGAAAAAAAGGGCAGAGAATGTGAGTGGGAATAGTATCATCTGTCTGAAAGCAAACAAAATAAATTCTCCCCCAAACCTTGACTTTGGCTATACCTCGGACAAAGACCCACCATGAGTATATTACTCATCTCTTCAGTCAAAA